>NC_086446.1:779976370-780348870 GCF_028390025.1 Pseudophryne corroboree | reverse complement strand
ACTCACTATCTCCCCCTATCACCTACTGCCTCTCCCTGACATCTACTGACTCCCCCTGTCTCTCACTACCTCCTCCTGTCACCCGCTGCTTCTCCCTGTCACTCTCTGCCTCTCCCTGTCACCCACTGACTCCCCCTGTCACTCACTACCTCCCCCTGTCACTCGCTGCCTCTACCTGTCACTCTCTGCCTCTCATTATCCTCTGCCTACGCCCTCCCTTACGCTGTCACCCTCTGCCTCTCCCTGTCACCCACTGACTCCCCCTCTCACTCTCTGCCTCTACCTGTCACTCTCTTCCTCTCATTACCCTCTGCCTACACCCTCCCTTACGCCGTCATCCTCTGCCTCTCCCTGTCACCCACTGACTCCCCCTGTTACTCTCTGCCTCTCATTACCCTCTGTCTACGCCCTCCCTTACGCTGTCACCCTGTGCCTCTCCCTGTCAGCCATTGTCATGTGACATACTGTGAAGTTGAGCTGGGGTGGAGGAAGGGGTCCTCAAATTATATTTTTACACCTTGGCCCACCACTCACTAGTTCCATCATTGCAGTGGTCACATCAGGTAATGGGTGCCTGTCCCAGTTCTTCTCCCTGTTTGTATGTGTGTCTCCCACTGTCCCACTCTCATCTGTTCCTTTTTCTGGCCTCTCTCCCTTTGCGCCACAGCTTCTCCCACTTGTCTTCCACTTACTCCGCCCGGACGCCTTTCCTTCCTCCTCTTCTGCAGGAGTGGATGCGGCAGGGAGAACCAGTGCTGGTGGCGGCGGCCAGCAGAAGTGACGTGAGCGAGCAGAGACACAACCACATCCAAAGCCACAACTGAACCTAACAGTGACAGATAAGCTTGGGATGTAGTTATGTGACCGGGCCCTCACTATGGCATGCCGACCAACAGGGACTAAACCGCAAGGGTCTTTGCTGCGCTCTCCACTCCACTGGGCGTCTATATGCCGGGATACCGCTGTCGGTATTGTGCAGACCCAACCCATAAGCTCAATGTTTTGATTTTGATTATTTTTGCTGAGCGTCTGAATAGAAAACTTTGTGATATTGTGGGTCTTATTCCTCATGCTCAAACCCCATTCTTGCTGGTCAGGGATTCCTCACTGCACTGAGGGGCCAGTTTATTAAAACCGTACGTAACCGATAACCGCACGTAACCAAACAATGTTTATTCATTATTTACAAGAGCTTCATCATTTCTTCTGTACTCACAAGTGACATACAGTACCTGCAACAGAAGAAGACTCATCTTTTAGGCCATGTTTAAACGTATAAATGAGCTTAAGAACCCCCCACATACCGGCAGAAGCACGCTCCCTGACCTCATGAGAAGCTTGATCAGACCATTACTAAACTCACAAGGACCAAATATGATCGTAAGCCCACAGGTCGACCCTCGCCAACAACTAATTTGCGCATAGGAGGGTCATATATTTGCACTAGAATTGTATGTGTTTATATATATATTTACTTAGGCTCTGATTGTTAGATTGTTCAAACCTGGTACACTTTAAGGGGGGGTATCCAGCCACACGGTCGACGGTAACCTTTCTGATATTCACAATGTCGACACCAAGTTGTCATTAGACTGTAGACATGGTCAAACAGTCAAAGACACCATGCCGCCATGTGATATGTCTGAGGATGCAGACGGTTAGGGCCAGCCGGCACTGGGAGGGTTAGGCTGCGGCAGGAAGTCAGGGTTAGGTTGCGGCAGGAGGTCAGGGTTAGTTTGCGGGTGGTAAAGGTTAGGGATAGGTACTAGGGGGAGGGGAGGTGCTGGTCACATTACTGCCGGATCCCGAAAGCTGCGCTAGAGCCTCTGGGAGAAGGTGAGAGAACATCTTTTGACGCAGCCGATAATGCATATTTATGTTAATTCCGCAAGCAACGAGTTTTCTACTGAGATGCCGCTCTGCGTATTAAGACGTACCATCGGAGAATGCACCCGCCATATGGAGGCGCCAAATCTGAAAAATGGCTGCCGGAGTCAGTGTCACTACATCATTGGCCACCTTCCTGTTACCACCCAGAAACGCTCACTAAAACTGTACGGATAGGTGCGCAATTCCGATCGGCGTCATTGTGCGCTAGGCATCAGGATGTGCATCGTGACGGGACTCTTGCACAGACCGGAAGCATCAGCCACGTGCAGGTCCTGACGTAACGTGCAGCTCTGAAGCAGGCCCTTTCTGTGAATAATATTTAGTGTATGTACTGTATGTTCTGCTCGATGCCGGCCAAGTGGCAATTTGGTCAAACAATCTGGCCTGACAAACCAAACAGCCCCATAATGAATGACCCATCTGTAATGGTGACCAAGGGCTGCGCTGACGTCTGTATCAGCTAAACGGAACCAGCCGCCTTTGTTACCCAGCGCATAAGACCAACCTCCAGAAGAACCACCACATCTGCACAATCTGGCACTGTTTGACTTTCATCCAATTGTTCTCAGGCCTGACTCTTAAGCAAACAATCTGATTGGCCATATCGTTATTAGTGATGTAACGGTTATTACATTTTTATTATTCTTTTCTCTCTCTGAAGCAATGATATTTTTTACTTTTTAATGTGTTGTACGCAATATGCGGCATCAGAGCCAATTAGTTCAGCACATTTGTTGTTAAACGTTATGTCCAATTTCATGTGATGGGTGTAAAGGACCGATTCAGTAAGTTTCTGCTAAAAAGCAGTTTCTGCGATCAATTAGTCGCCGCCCAGAAAAACCACCCATCGTAAAAATTGCGAATGCATCGCAATATGTGGGCTGATCGTAAAACCATACGCAATTACTGGAACACTGAAGCTTTTTCTATCTGCACCAGGCGAGGTCGTCCTCAATTTTTGCTAAACAAGAGGCTGGAAGTGGTCATCGCTGACGTCAGAGTATCTCCTTAAAAACGCCTGGGCACGCCTGCGTTTTTAAGACTGGGCCAGAAACGCCCGCCTCCTATCACTCAAACAGCAGCTGCATTTCGGTCACAATGTGTGCGCATTTTCTGTCGCTGTATTTGCTAGCGCATGCACAATGTATGTGCAGTTGTTTGATAATCTCCCTGATTGTGAATCGCAAATTTTGCGATCCTACCTCAATTAGGCCCAAAATGTCATCAGTCATATCGCCGAATTTCATCATGTAGACAGTGAGGTAACATCAATATGATAGAATGTCGACACATAAACCTCCTTGCGGCTGAGGATTGCCCTCTATGTGCATCAAGTATTTACCAACATATAGTAACACTTAATCTTGAAATAGTCCTGGCGATTCTGTGACATCACTTCCGGGTCAGATCTCCATTCCTCCTCTGGCAACTAATTCTCCACTATCCCTAAACTTAATCCCTACCTCCTAACCCCCTCCCCCACCCCCGCAGCCTAAACCTAACCCCTAACACCACATCTTAACCCTACCCTTCCACCACAGCCTATCCCTAACCATCCCCCCCCCCCCCCCGTTACCTCCCCTCTCCCCACAGTCATCTGTCAATGGCCCTCATTCCGAGTTGATCGCTCGCTAGCTGCTTTTAGCAGCAGTGCAAATGCTAGGCCGCCGCCCTTTGGGAGTGTATCTTATCTTAGCAGAAGTGCAAACGAAAGGTTAGCAGAACTGCTCGAAAATCTTTTCATGCAGTTTCTGAGTAGCTCCAGACCTACTCCTATCTTGCGATCACTGCAGACAGTTTAGATCCTACTTTGACGTCACAAACACGCCCTGCGTTCAGCCAGCCACTCCCCCGTTTCACCAGGCACGCCTGCGTTATCTTCTGACATGCCTGCGGTTTTTAGCACACTCCCGGAAAACGGTCAGTTACCTCCCAGAAACGCCCCTTTCCTGTCAATCACTCACCGATCAGCCGAGCGACTGAAAAGAGTCGCTCGGCCTTGTGTGAAACTGCATAGTTTTGTGTGAAAGTACTTTGCGCGTGCGTACTGCGGCCCATACGCATGCGCAGAACAGCCGATTTTTTGCCTGATCTGATCGCTGCACTGCCAACAACGGCAGCTAGCGATCAACTCGGAATGACCCCCAATATTCTGAGAATGCCGACACATAGCTTCCCAGCATTTTAACAATGTCTACGTTAGTGGTTCCCAAAACGTTTTGGACTTACGCCCCCCCTAGAGTATCAGAATTTTTTTTCACGGCGCCCCTAGGCTAAAAGTCTCTTATTGTGAAATTCCGAATAAAATATTAATTTTAGTGAATTGTGTTTCTATGTCATCTTTAGGGTCAGTTGTGTGGTGAGGGACAGGATTCACTTCTGTTTGTCCACATATGTTATGATTGGCACTGCAGCCACCGGCTCTGGTTTTACCTATTACACTGAACATAATTTGAATTGGTCCTGGACCCCAGCCGGAAGCACCCCATCAAGTGTCACGACACAGCACAGAGTGTGTAAGCATTTATTCACACACACACACACGCGCGCGCGCGCACACACACACACACCCATACAGAGTAACTATACTGGTTCCTCCCCCAGATGAAATCACTTGACCAGCTCTGATTCCTATTTCTCCCGTACAAGATTCCTGGCAGGATGACAAAAGCATCTATAGTACAGTAATTATGCCACGCAAGGAGATGTGAGGGCAAAGGTTAATAAAAGATTTATGTAGCATCGTGTTACCGGTGCAGCCTGTTTGATCCATTAATCTGTTCCGTCATGAAACGCGTCAGTTCCAGTCTTCTCCTAACAGGCGTAATAGCAGAGTGACCTATGACCAAACCTTCTTCTCTTCACTTAACATTAGAGTGTCGGTGACCCCATCACAGAGGAGCACAGCTCACGGAGCGGTGTACGCATTTACTGACACACATCCCCACAGAGCGTCAGTAAGTTTACCGGTTCCTCCTGCTGACCTGAAACGAGCAGCTCTGATGGGCATGGGAGCATGTATTGTACAAAGCACTAAGAACATCACATTAGTTCACGGGTACATCGGATGACCCTAAACAATTTGTGGTCAGATCGTTGCCCTGGGTTCTGGGGGTCAGTCTGCTGCGAGTTCCTAAAGCCATGTTTTTGTAATGAGAAGAAAAGGTCACTTACTGCTATTTAGTCAGTATATTATTTTACGCCGAGCCCTCTCTGTGGCCTCTCCCAGGGACTGTTTAGTTTGTATTAAACTGTAATACAGTCCAGGTGTGCCGGAGCAGCAGAGTAATGTGAACCTGATGGCACCGGATAATCTGGCACATTCTGAGATACTTACATTTATTAGCTTGTTTTGGGGGAATTTATTAAGGACCACGGATAACGGTGCTATCGCTCGGAGCTGAATGGAAAACATATTTCCTCGACGACACTTATCCTAATTAATACGGAGGACAGGAATGAAGGGAAAGCCGTCCGCGGTGTCTCTTCCAGCAAAGCAATGGTGATTTATAGCCGGGAAGCTCTCCGTGTTGGGCCTTAAGGTTCATTGCAGAGTAATAAACTTTAAATTGAAACTATTGTTTAAAGAAGCAAACTACTTATTATGAAAGGATTTACGGCGGTGCGGTCACACCCGTCCCAGACCGTATACTGTGGGTGAGTTTCTCCAGCAAAATTACCTGAACTGTGGCAATGCATTGGTACCCCGCCAGTGGCGCACGCAGGGGGGGTTTCCGAGCACCCAGAACCCCCCCACTCCTCCACAAAAAGGGTGTCTTCCTGGTGGCACTTGTAAGTGCTTAATGAAAGTTTACTTTATTTTAATTATAGTACATATATATCCATGTGCATACATATATACACATGTATATACATACATATAAACACACACATGTATATATATACGTGTACTGTATGTATGTATATATATATATATATGCATGCATGTTTAATATGCTATGTGAATATGTATATGTATATATGTGTGTGTGTGTGTGTGTGTGTGTGTGTGTGTGTGTGTGTGTGTGTGTGTGTGTGTGTGTGTGTGTGTGTATACGGTGTATATATATGTGTACATATGTATATATATTTATATATATATACACACACACTAGTTTTACGGACCCTGCATATACTGGGTCACCTCAGTCCCCACCCCCGTGCTTGGCTCCACCCAGTTCTGGAAACCCCCCTCATGCAACTCCTGCGTTTGCCACTGCCCGCTCCTCTGTCATGCCAGGTCCCTGATTCCTGAATAGAAGCTCTTGGTGCTGCAGTCACATAGGGATGTACGTAAATGCCGCCGCAGCTGCGATTTAGCACGCAGTGGCTGTGTAAAAAAATGTGCAAATGTCTCAGTCGCCGGGATTCGCATTGACACAGCCACTGGAGGAGTCTGAGATCCGCCGCTCGTGTACGAAGCCAAAAATCGCTCCACGTAAAACATTGCCATTGCGTCCATCTCGGAATCACACCCATAGTCCTACTGCCATTAGTTACAGTATAATGCCGGGACAATGAAAAGTTATTGCCAGCGTGGCCTAAACTTCAAGTACAATAATTGTTGGTTCAGGGACTTTCACACTTGGCGGACAGAAGCTGCGCAGTGACGCACATGGGGGGTAATTCAGACCTGATCGTAGCAGCAAATTTGTTAGCAGATGGGCAAAACCATGGGGGTGATTCCGAGTTGTTCGCTCGCTATCTGCTTTTAGCAGCATTGCACACGCTAAGCCGCCGCCCTCTGTGAGTGAATCTTAGCTTTGCAGAAGTGCGAACGAAAGATTCGCAGAATTGCGAATAGAAATTTCTTAGCAGTTTCTGAGTAGCTCCAGACTTACTCAGCCATTGCGACCAGCTCAGTCCTTTTCGTTCCTGGTTTGACGTCACAAACACACCCAGCGTTCGCCCAGACACTCCCCCGTTTCTCCAACCACTCCCTTGTTTCTCCAGCCACTCCTGCATTTTGCAACTCGAACGCCTGCGTTTTTCCGCACACTCCCATAAAACGTCCAGTTTCCGCCCAGAAACACCCACTTCCTGTCAATCACACTCCGATCAGCACAGTGATGAAAAAGCTTTGTTATGCCGTGAGTAAAATACCTAACTTTTGTGTAAAATAACTAAGCGCATGCGATCTGCGAACCTTGCGCATGCGCAGTAAGCGACTAATCGCAGTATAGCGAAAATCGTCAACGAGCGAACAACTCGGAATGACCCCCTATGTGCACTGCAGGTGGGGCAGATATAACATGTGCAGAGAGAGTTAGATTTGGGTGGGGTGTGTTCAAACTGAAATCTAAATTGCAGTGTAAAACTAAAGCAGACAGTATTTACCCTGCACAGAAACAAACCCACCCAAATCTAACTCTGGGGGGTCATTCTGAGTTGATCACTCGCTGTTTTTTGCAGCTGTGCGAACGCATAGTCGCCGCCCACAGAGGAGCGTATTTTAGCTTTGCAAGTGTGCGATCGCATGTGCAGCCGAGCTGTGCAAAAACATTTTTGTGCAGTTTCTCAGTAGCTCTGGACTTACTCAGCCGCTGCGATCACTTCAACCTGTCCGGGGCCGGAATTGACGTCAGACACCCGCCCTGCAAACGCTTGGACACGCCTGCGTTTTCCCTACCACTCCCAGAAAACGGTGAGTAGCCACCCATAAACGCCTTCTTCCTGTCAATCGCCTTGCGATCGGCCGTGCGAATGGATTCTTCGCACAAACCCATCGCTGAGCGGCGATCCGCTTTGTACCCGTGCGACACGCTTGCACATTGCGGTGCATACGCATGCGCAGTTTAGACCTGTACGAAAATGCAGCCTAGCGATCAGGTCTGAATTACCCCCATTGGACGGTTTCACTGCACGATCTCTTCCACATACTGATGCGGGGGAGAGATTCTAGATGCATCATCGCGTGGAGAGTGATAAAATAGAGAGATAAAGTACCAGCCAATCAGCTCCTAACTTACATGTTACAGACAGTGTTTAATGACAGCTAGGAGCTGGTTGGCTGGTACTTTATCACTTACCATTTTATCTCTCTCCACGTGATGATGCAGCTAGCCCATCTGGGAATGGTCGCACAGAGATATGCGCAGTGGCCAACATGGCGCAATGGTAAATGTACCTGATGGATGGTGGCCGCCAAGGTCCCAAAGTTTTGGGGATTTTGCAAGGTTTAAATGAGCTGTAATTCTAATTGTAGATGCTCATTTTTAATAGAATACACAATATACAATTTTAAAGAGGTCGAGCTTAATGTGTCTTTTTAGGGTGCTAAATATTTTAAAAAAGCAAATAGAATGATGGCTGTGCCTCCCACCTCACTCATGTCACACACAGACAGACACACAAGGGGACACACAGACAGTCACACAAGGGGACACACAGACAGACAGATGCACACAGAAGACACACAGACAGTCACACAAGGGGACACACAGACAGTCACACAGATGCACACAGGAGACACACAGACAGTCACACAAGGGGACACAAAGACAGCCAGACAGATGCACACAGGAGACACAGAGACAGTCACACAAGGGGACATACAGACAGTCAGACTGATGCACACAGGAGACACACAGACAGACACACAAGGGGACACACAGACAGTCACACAGATGCACACAGGAGACACACAGACAGTCACACAAGGGGACACACAGACAGTCAGACTGATGCACACAGGAGACACAGAGACAGTCACACACGGGGACACACAGACAGTCAGACTGATGCACACAGGAGACACACAGACAGACACACAAAGGGACACACAGACAGTCAGACAGATGCACACAGGAGACACAGAGACAGTCACACAAGGTGACACACAGGAGACAAACAGACAGACACACAAGGGGACACATAGACAGTCACACAAGGGGACACACAGACAGATGCACACAGGAGACACACAGACAGACACACAAGGGGACACACAGACAGTCAGACAGATGCACACAGGAGACAGAGAGACAGTCACACAAGGGGACACACAGACAGTCAGACAGATGCACACAGGAGACAGAGAGACAGTCACACAAGGGGACACACAGACAGTCAGACAGATGCACACAGGAGACAGTCACACAGGAGACACACAGACAGTCACACAAGGGGACACACAGACAGTCAGACAGATGCACACAGGAGACACACAAGGTGACACACAGACAGTCAGACAGATGCACACAGGAGACACACAGACAGACACACAAGGGGACACACAGACAGTCAGACTGATGCACACAGGAGACACACAGACAGTCACACAAGGTGACACACAGGAGACAAACAGACAGACACACAAGGGGACACATAGACAGTCACACAAGGGGACACACAGACAGATGCACACAGACAGACACACAATGGGACACACAGACAGTCAGACAGATGCACACAGGAGACACACAGACAGTCACACAAGGGGACACACAGACAGTCAGACAGATGCACAAAGGAGACACACAGACAGTCACACAAGGGGACACACAGACAGTCAGACAGATGCACACAGGAGACAGTCACACAGGAGACACACAGTCACACAAGGGGACACACAGACAGTCAGACAGATGCACACAGGAGACACACAGACAGACACACAAGGGGACACACAGACAGTCAGACTGATGCACACAGGAGACACACAGACAGTCACACAACGGGACACACAGACAGTCAGACTGATGCACACATGAGACACAGAGACAGTCACACAAGGTGACACACAGGAGACAAACAGACTGACACACAAGGGGACACATAGACAGTCACACAAGGGGACACACAGACAGATGCACACAGACAGACACACAATGGGACACACAGACAGTCAGACAGATGCACACAGGAGACACACAAGGGGACACACAGACAGTCAGACTGATGCACACAGGAGACACACAGACAGTCACACAAGGTGACACACAGGAGACACACAGACAGTCACACAAGGTGACACACAGGAGACAAACAGACAGTCACACAAGGGGACACACAGACAGATGCACACAGACAGACACACAATGGGACACACAGACAGTCAGACAGATGCACACAGGAGACACACAGACAGTCACACAAGGGGACACACAGACAGTCAGACAGATGCACAAAGGAGACACACAGACAGTCACACAAGGGGACACACAGACAGTCAGACAGATGCACACAGGAGACAGTCACACAGGAGACACACAGTCACACAAGGGGACACACAGACAGTCAGACAGATGCACACAGGAGACACACAGACAGACACACAAGGGGACACACAGACAGTCAGACTGATGCACACAGGAGACACACAGACAGTCACACAACGGGACACACAGACAGTCAGACTGATGCACACATGAGACACAGAGATAGTCACACAAGGTGACACACAGGAGACAAACAGACAGACACACAAGGGGACACATAGTCACACAAGGGGACACACAGACAGATGCACACAGACAGACACACAATGGGACACACAGACAGTCAGACAGATGCACACAGGAGACACACAGACAGTCACACAAGGGGACACACAGACAGTCAGACAGATGCACACAGGAGACAGTCACACAGGAGACACACAGACAGTCACACAAGGGGACGCACAGACAGTAAAGACAGATGCACACAGGAGACACACAGACAGACACACAAGGGGACACACAGACAGTCAGACAGATGCACACAGGAGACACACAGACAGTCACACAAGGGGACACACAGACAGTCAGACTGATGCACACAGGAGACACAGAGACAGTCACACAAGGTGACACACAGGAGACAAACAGAGAGACACACAAGGGGACACAAAGACAGTCACACAAAGGGACACACAGACAGATGCACACAGGAGACACACAGACAGACACACAAGGGGACACACAGACAGTCAGACAGATGCACACAGGAGACACACAGACAGTCACACAAGGGGACACACAGACAGTCAGACAGATGCACACAGGAGACACAGAGACAGTCACACAGGAGACACACAGACAGTCACACAAGGGGACACACAGACACACAAGGGGACACACAGACAGTCAGACAGATGCACACAGGAGACACACAGACAGTCAGACAGATGCACACAGGAGACAAACAGACAGACACACAGGAGACACAAAGACAGTCACACAAGGGGACACACAGACAGGTGCACACAGGAGACACACAGACAGACACACAGGAGACACACATACAGTCAGACAGATGCACACAGGAGACAAACAGAAATACACACAAGGGGACACAAAGACAGTCACACAAGGGGACACACAGACAGTCAGACAGATGCACACAGGAGACAAACAGACAGACACACAAGGGGACACACAGACAGTCAGACAGATGCACACAGGAGACAAACAGACAGACACACAAGGGGACACATAGACAGCCAGACAGATGCACACAGGAGACACACAGACAGTCACACAAGGGGACACACAGACAGGTGCACACAGGAGACACACAGACAGACACACAGGAGACACACATACAGTCAGACAGATGCACACAGGAGACAAACAGAAAGACACACAAGGGGACACAAAGACAGTCACACAAGCGGACACACAGACAGTCAGACAGATGCACACAGGAGACAAACAGACAGACACACAAGGGGACACACAGACAGTCAGACAGATGCACACAGGAGACAAACAGACAGACACACAAGGGGACACATAGACAGCCAGACAGATGCACACAGGAGACACACAGACAGTCACACAAGGGGACACACAGACAGTCAAACAGATGCACACAGGAGACACAGAGACAGTCACACAAGGGGACACACAGACAGTCAAACAGATGCACACAGGAGACACAGAGACAGTCACACAGGAGACACACAGACAGTCACACAAGGGGACACACAGACAGTCAGACAGATGCACACAGGAGACACACAGACAGTCACACAAGGAGACACACAGACAGTCAGACAGATGCACACAGGAGACAGTCACACAGGAGACACACAGACAGTCACACAAGGGGACCCACAGACAGTAAAGACAGATGCACACAGGAGACACACAGACAGACACACAAGGGGACACACAGACAGTCAGACAGATGCACACAGGAGACACACAGACAGTCACACAAGGGGACACACAGACAGTCAGACAGATGCACACAGGAGACACACAGACAGTCACACAAGGGGACACACAGACAGTCAGACAGATGCACACTGGAGACACAGAGACAGTCACACAGGAGACACACAGACAGTCACACAAGGGGACACACAGACACACAAGGGGACACACAGACAGTCAGACAGATGCACACAGGAGACACACAGACAGTCAGACAGATGCACACAGGAGACAAACAGACAGACACACAGGAGACACAAAGACAATCACACAAGGGGACACACAGACAGGTGCACACAGGAGACACACAGACAGACACACAGGAGACACACATACAGTCAGACAGATGCACACAGGAGACAAACAGAAAGACACACAAGGGGACACAAAGACAGTCACACAAGGGGACACACAGACAGGGGCACACAGGAGACACACAGACAGTCAGACAGATGCACACAGGAGACACAGAGACAGTCACACAGGAGACACACAGACAGTCACACAAGGGGACACACAGACAGTCAGACAGATGCACACAGGAGACAGACAGACACACAAGGGGACACACAGACAGTCAGACAGATGCACACAGGAGACAAACAGACAGACACACAAGGGGACACACAGACAGTCAGACTGATGCACACAGGAGACACGCAGACAGTCACACAAGGGGACACACAGACAGCCAGACACATGCACACAGGAGACACACAGACAGTCACACAAGGGGACACACAGACAGTCAAACAAACAGATGCACACAGGAGACACAGAGACAGTCACACAAGGTGACACACAGGAGACAAACAGACAGACACACACACAAGGGGACACAAAGACAGTCACACAAGGGGACACACAGACAGGTGCACACAGGAGACACACAGGGGACACAAAGACAGTCACACAAGGGGACACACAGACAGGTGCACACAGGAGACAAACAGACAGACACACACACAAGGGGACACAAAGACAGTCACACAAGGGGACACACAGACAGATGCACACAGGAGACACAGAGACAGTCACACAAGGTGACACACAGGAGACAAACAGACAGACACACAAGGGGACACAAAGACAGTCACACAAGGTGACACACAGACAGATGCACACAGGAGACACACAGACAGTCACACAAGGGGACACACAGACAGTCAGACAGATGCACACAGGAGACACAGAGACAGTCACACAGGAGACACACAGACAGTCACACAAGGGGACACACAGGAGACAAACAGACAGACACACAAGGGGACACAAAGACAGTCACACAAGGGGACACACAGACAGATGCACACAGGAGACACACAGACAGTCACACAAGGGGACACACAGACAGTCAGACAGATGCACACAGGAGACACAGAGACAGTCACACAGGAGACACACAGACAGTCACACAAGGGGACACACAGACAGTCAGACAGATGCACACAGGAGACACACAGACAGACACACAAGGGGACACACAGACAGTCAGACAGATGCACACAGGAGACACACAGACAGTCACACAAGGGGACACACAGACAGTCAGACAGACGCACACAGGAGACACATAGACAGTCACACAGGAGACACACAGACAGTCACACAAGGGACACACAGACAGTCAGAAAGATGCACACAGGAGACACACAGACAGTCACACAGGAGACACACAGACAGTCACACAAGGTGACACACAGACAGTCACACAAGGTGACACACAGACAGCCAGAAAGATGCACACAGGAGACACACAGACAGTCACACAAGGTGACACACAGACAGTCAGACAGATGCACACAGGAGACAAACAGACAGACACACAAGGGGACACAGAGACAGTCACACAAGGGGACACACAGGAGACAAACAGACAGACACACAAGGGGACACAAAGACAGTCAGACAGATGCACACAGGAGACACACAGACAGTCACACAAGGGGACACACAGACAGTCAGACAGATGCACACAGGAGACACACAGACAGTCACACAAGGGGACACACAGACAGTCAGACAGATGCACACAGGAGACACAGAGACAGTCACACAAGGGGACACACAGACAGTCAGACAGATGCACACAGGAGACACACAGACAGTCACACAAGGGGACACACAGACAGTCAGACAGATGCACACAGGAGACACACAGACAGACACACAAGGGGACACACAGACAGACAGTCAGACAGATGCACACAGGAGACACACAGACAGTCACACAGGAGACACACAGACAGTCACACAAGGGGACACACACACAGACAGTCAGACAGATGCACACAGGAGACACACAGACAGACACACAAGGGGACACACAGACAGTCACACAAGGGGACACACAGACAGTCACACAAGGGGACACACAGACAGTCACACAAGGGGACACACAGACAGTCAGACAGATGCACACAGGAGACACAGAGACAGTCACACAGGAGACACACAGACAGTCACACAAGGGGACACACAGACAGCCAGACAGATGCACACAGGAGACACACAGACAGACACACAAGGGGACACACAGACAGACTGATGCACACAGGAGACACACAGACAGACACACAGGAGACACACAGACAGTCACACAAGGGGACACACAGACAGTCAAACAGATGCACACAGGAGACACACAGACAGACACACAGGAAACACACAGACAGTCACACAAGGGGACACACAGACAGTCAGACAGATGCACACAGGAGACACACAGACAGACACACAAGGGGACACACAGACAGTCACACAAGGGGACACACAGACAGTCAGACAGATGCACACAGGAGACACACAGGAGACACACAGACAGTCACACAAGGGGACACACAGACAGTCAGACAGATGCACACAGGAGACACACAGACAGTCACACAAGGGGACACACAGACAGTCACACAAGGTGACACACAGACAGTCACACAAGGGGACACACAGACAGTCAGACAGATGCACACAGGAGACACACAGACAGTCACACAAGGTGACACACAGGCAGTCACACAAGGTGACACACAGACAGTCACACAAGGTGACACACAGACAGTCACACAAGGGGACACACAGACAGTCACACAAGGGGACACACAGACAGTCAGACAGATGCACACAGGAGACACACAGACAGTCACACAGGAGACACACAGACAGTCACACAAGGTGACACACAGACAGTCACACAAGGGGACACACAGACAGTCACACAAGGGGACACACAGACAGTCAGACAGATGCACACAGGAGACACACAGACAGTCACACAACGTGACACACAGACAGTCACACAAGGTGACACACAGACAGTCACACAAGGGGACACACAGACAGTCACACAAGGGGACACACAGACAGTCAGACAGATGCACACAGGAGACACACAGACAGTTACACAGGAGACACACAGACAGTCACACAAGGTGACACACAGACAGTCACACAAGGTGACACACAGACAGTCAGACAGATGCACACAGGAGACAGACAGACACACAAGGGGACACACAGACAGTCAGACAGATGCACACAGGAGACAAACAGACAGTCACACAAGGGGACACACAGACAGTCACACAAGGGGACACACAGACAGTCACACAGATGCACACAGGAGACACACAGACAGTCACACAAGGTGACACACAGACAGTCACACAAGGTGACACACAGACAGTCACACAAGGTGACACACAGACAGTCACACAAGGGGACACACAGACAGTCACACAAGGGGACACACAGACAGTCAGACAGATGCACACAGGAGACACACAGACAGTCACACAGGAGACACACAGAGTCACACAAGGTGACACACAGACAGTCACACAAGGTGACACACAGACAGTCACACAAGGTGACACACAGACAGTCAGACAGATGCACACAGGAGACAAACAGACAGACACACAAGGGGACACACAGACAGTCAGACAGATGCACACAGGAGACAAACAGACAGACACACAAGGGGACACACAGACAGTGTGTGTGTGTGTGTGTGTGTGTGTGTGTGTGTGTGTGTGTGTGTGTGTGTGTGTGTGTGTCCCAGATGCAGTTGCACTGTGCCACAGTCTGCTGCACTTGTGCATGTCACTGGGGGGATCCGGTCTGAAGATCGACAGTGTCTAGGTCGACAATGTTTAGGTCGACCACTATAGGTCGACAGTCATTAGTTCGACATGGATGGAAGGTCGACAGAGTTTCTAGGTCGACATGTGCTAGGTCGACAGGTCTAAAGGTCGACATGAGTTTTTCACATTTTTTTCTTGGATTTTTTCATACTTAACGATCCACGTAGGTCGACCACTATAGGTCGACAGTCATTAGGTCGACATGGATGGAAGGTCGACAGGGTTTCTAGGTCGACATGTGCTAGGTCGACAGGTCTAAAGGTCGACATGAGTTTTTCACATTTTTGGGGGGGATTTTTTCATACTGATCCACGTGGACTACGATTGGAACGGTAAAGTGTGCCGAGCGAAGCGGTAGCAGAGCGAAGGCACCATGCCCGAAGCATGGGGAGCGAAGCGAGCCATGCGAGGGGACGCGGTGCACTAATTTGGGATCCCGGTCACTTTACTAAGAAAACGACACCAAAAAAAAAAAAATCCTCATGTCGACCTTTAGACCTGTCGACCTAGCACATGTCGACCTAGAAACCCTGTCGACCTTCCATCCATGTCGAACTAGTGACTGTCGACCTATAGTGGTCAACCTAAACATTGTCGACCTAGACACTATCGATAAAACGAACCACACCCGTCACTGGGAACATGGCGGTCCCATCATGTTCACGTGATTTCTCTTGTGCACTTGCGCAAATCTTTGGGAAAATGGCGGACCCATTACAGGGAGGCCAAAGTCGCTCTCTATTAAGGTCCTGATCCAGAGATGGACGCTAGTGCAGTTGCCAGTGCAATGTTTTCGGCTTCACAACTGCTGATATCAGCAAGTGCAGCTGGCGTTCAGAAATGAACTGAAGCGGCCACCGGAGCTATCGCAACTCATTCACAAATGCGTACACATATGCAGCCTATACGCAAGAAAAAGGAACATCAGTCTTAAGGGGAGCGCTATGGATATGTAGACTGGACATGGCAGTAGCGACGCAGTCGCCATCTTTGCGCCGCAGGTTTTTTTTACATTTCCGCTGTCAACTGGATCCCCCCCCCCCTACTAGTTTTGTTAGAACATCAGTATCAGGTGAACTAACTTCCACCTAGCAGTGTGTCTCCATGACTGCCATATACCAGCGGCAGCCATTTTTCTGGAGACCACAATGCAATGAGACCTATGTAAATAACTCAGCCACTATGACTTCAGCACTGGAGACACATTTATTTTTACAACTGATCATAAGGGAGCAAGTTAGACTGAGTGAAGGAGAGAGCACTCGGAGGAGTAGGGATGGCCTTCAAAGGGTTTACCATCAATGGTCTCCACCGATTGCTCTGCAGTCGGAAACCCTATTGAGTAGCATTTGGTAAGGCATGCCAGAATGAAGGATGGCTTCTGACATTACATATTTCAGGTCACCGCTTGACCCTGTAGTGCAGATGACAAAGCAAGGCGTTGTAATTGGTTGCCCTGCACAACGTCTGAACAACCATCTTTCTGTGTGTTCATCCAAATGGGACACAGAGCATTGGAGAGTTTCCTAATTCATATATCTCGCACGGTTCCACCCAAAGCTGCAGTTTAAGTTCTGTCTTGATACTCATTGCATATTGTTCAACCTGTGATTTGCTGTGTGTGCTAGACATCCATAAAAATGTGGCTGTGTTCAGTGAGCAATTCCTGAATGATTTTCTGAGTAACACACAGAAAGGCAAAGGGGGGTATCATTTTATATTAATAGTATAACTTTAGATTCGGCTGCACTTTATTGGCAGCCCACCACTACATAAAACACCTTTTCAGTGTTCAGCTGTTTCAGACTCTTCGCCCTGTGGATGGATTTAATTCGGCAGAGACAGAGCGAGCCGCTGACAGACGGAGCCATCCAAGTCTGCTTTGGCGTTCCGCCTTTTGTTGTTTGCACATTTTTGTCTAAACAATACGATTCAATGACAAAAACAAGATCTTGAGTTGCTTGCTCATACTCCCCCGGAGAATGGAGACCAGATGAGCAGAGAAGGAGTACTGGCCAACATTCCCAGGGCCTTGGTGAGAGAGGATAATCAGCTTCTCTCTCCGAGATACTCCGCGCTGCAGCTGCTCAGCTGCTTCTAATGCGGCGCAGGAATCCGACACCCGGGTGGCATTTCAAGTGCGTTTTTTTTTCTCTCTTTAGAACTGCACAACATCAGGAGAGATAGAGAAAATGTCTTCACACTTTAGTACATGCAAAATGCTGAACTGAGACTAAACAGATATTGTTGTCAAGTGCGTAATCTGCTAAATTTTACATATTTCTTTCTTTTTATTACCGGGACCCCTTGTTTACAGCTTCACACATCACATGGTGTAAGGTTTGTGTTTATGAGAAACAGGCAGCCAATTCCAATGGAAAATGTACTTAAAAATAGCCAAGAACTAAGAGAGAATAAGGGGGGTATATATTGTAGATTCCGACCGACCACTGACCATTTTTAGAGCTTGGCTGCGCGATAAGCTCCGCGTCTTCCTTTTAGGAGGAGATCCAGCATGCAAAGAGGCATCCCTATGCCTCCTGTGGCCTTTTCTGTGCACCTACATGACCAGTATTAATTAAGGGGCCCATTTATCAACGAGTGATAAAACTCATGAGTGATAAAAATAGCTGCGCAGGAAAAATAATGCTCCAGCCAAACTGCTTCCATCTGTCACTTCTCAAACACATGACAGTTGGGAGCTGATTGGCCGGAGAACCATTTATCATACGAAGCGATTGGGTTCATTAAATTGCGCATTCAAATAAAAAAGCCTTTCCCATCCATCCCCCACGCCAACTGAGACGCATTTCTCGCTTACGGCCTCTTACGGTATGGGAGTTGGAGGGGGTGTATGAGCACAGCCCAGTACAGCAAGTGCCTGTAAGTGCATACAATGCTGATCGTATACTGTGGTGCTCATACAAGCCTGGACCTGCTGGAATTTGTTGTTTTACAAGAGCTGGACCGCCTTCACTTTACCAGGTATCACGTAGGTTTGCGATGAGATTATAATCACAATTAGGCTGTTCTTTTCAGTCCAAGCATTGTGAAATGTACAGTATGGCCAATTTGATCTGCAACAACCACATTGTCAGACTGAATTGCAGGGTGCTCAGAGAATTGTTTTAAAAAAACAAACTTCTTCAGTGAGAAATGATTCTCTTCCCAAACGGGTGTAGTATGGCTGACCGGCGGTCTCCTGACCGCCGGTCAGCTTACCGACGCCGGGATCCCGGCAGCATACCGACACCGGGATCCCGGCGGGGAGGGGCGAGTGCAGCAAGCCCCTTGCGGGCTCACTGCGCTCACTACGCTGCGGGCTCGGTGGCGACCTGCGGTCGCCACGGGTTCTATTCCCACTCTATGGGTGTCGTGGACAACCACGAGTGGAAATAGTCCCTGTTGGTCGGCATGCCGACCATCGGGATACTGAGCCGGCGGGATGGTGAATGAGGTCATGTGACTGTCGGTCAGCAGACCGCCGGTCACATGAATACCACCCTCCCAAACGTCAGCGGGAATTTCTCAAGGGGAAAGAGTCCGGATCAGATCAGGGCAGAGGACCTAAGTAGCAGAATTTGCAATCCTTGTGATCGCATGCTGGGGGGCCGTCCAGCATGCTGTCGCACCGCACTTTCCACTTGATCGCAAAAAATGGGGTAGCCTCCTGCCAGCGCAGGATAGCCACCACCATTTTTCTGAACGCAGCGGCGGCGTGTGACATCACGCTGTGCCCGGATCACGTCCACGCCACGCCCAACGTTTCTCCATCACCGCCCCCATTTCTTTGTTGCCACCTCCGCAACGCTCCGCCTTGGAAACGGAGCGCTGCCGCCCCCTGGCCCCACGAACGCCTCTGTCTGATTGACAGGCAGAGGCATTCGCATTTATCCTTTATGTAATTTTTGCAGTTGGATCGCTTATTGCGATCCACCCTGAATCAGCCCCAGAGGCTGGTGTTAGAGCAACGCGGGCCTGATACGTGCTGCTATAAGTGTACCGGCAATATTACTTAATCAGTTCCCAGGGGAGAAATCTTCAACATGAAAGCCCGTAGTTATTGTGCCAAAAAATAAACCATAGAAAATATACTTTAGGAAAATAAAATTTTCATGAAAACAATAATACATTGCATCGCCGGTAAGAGGTTAACGAGAGTTTTTGTTTTCCGGCATTTTTGTAGCAGATTGCATAATAGGTGACTGTATAACTGAGAGAAAACGCTACAATTGCTGCTATTCTATTAAATGCCATTATGCATGCTGCGATCGTCTAACTGGAGTACCATTAACAGACAGAACAATTTGATTATTCCAGCTGTGCATTGGATAACATGACTTCCAACAATTTGTGTGGCTTTATTCAATAAGATAAACAAACGGCCGGCCTGTTACCCGCTGCGATGGTAAGATGAGGGAATTACATATTTGTGTGACTGGTGCTTACACTCCACGCTGACTCTCAGCAAACTCCCAGGCCCCTCGCTCATTGCATTCTCTGCAGAATGGACATTTTACAACTGGCACCTTTCTGTGTTATACCTACAATGTCAGACTACAATGTCATCTCATTAACACCAACAGAAAGCACAGGGCCCAGTTGACCCATATTTTTTAGTCCCCCCCCCCCCATCCCCCCTTCCGGTCCCTTGGGTCCTAGCAAGTACAAGCCAGTTGGCTTAAAAGGGTTCCATACCTATATGCGTGGCCATCAAGAGGTTTGCCGGGCCAAGGTACTTCGACAAAGTCTACACTGGCTCCCATTCCCCTACAGAATCCTCTTCACACTCCTCACCCTCACATACAAGGACATCTCTAATTCCACTGCTCCCTACATCTCCAACCTCCTCTCCCTTCATACCCCCTCCCGCCCACTACGGTCGGCTGATGACCGTCGCCTCTCCTCTGCCTTGGTCACTGCTTCCCATGCACGAGTTCAGGATTTTGCCCGTGCTGCACCCCTTCAGTGGAACGCGCTCCCCCGCACCATTAGACTCTCCCCGACCCTGCAAAGCTTCAAACGGGTACTGAAAACCCACCTATTTATCAAAGCGTACCCCTACAATGCATAACGTAGTCCTTAGGCTGCTCCTCCATCCCCCTGCCCCACGCCTTGAACATCTCTGCTTTGCTTGCATGCCGCCATCAGGCCTCCTCCTGCTTACTTGCACCTCATGTCATCTGTCTGTCGACCCTTCCCACTAGATTGTTAGCTCTACAGAGCAGGGCCCTCTTTCCTCTTGTTGTCTAAGCTCTCTTCTCGACACATTTCACTTAGCGACCATCTTTACCTGCTTCTTCTCCTGCTGGTAAAGGCTCATCTCCATCTATGGCCGCCAGCCCCAAGTAGTACAATGATTACTCCCTCACTACTTACATCTAAGCTGTATTATGTATGAGAATTGTGGTGCTCTCTGTTACCTGCACTCCATTTTAGTTATTTATTTACTGTAATGTTAAGTTCTGTCTCCCTGTACTGTCCTTTGTATGGCGCTGCAAAACACTTGTGGCGCCCTATAAATAAAATGTAATAATAATAATAATGTATGGAGGACGTGGCATAATCGGGGGCATGGCCATATCCCATAAAAATGTATGTGTGGCCACCATTTACCGCTCAGCCAGGAGCAGAGTTTTGGTTTTTTGGCTTTTTGTGGGGGGATCAGTGTCTCACCTGGCTCCAGCAAGTAGTACCCTCCTCCTCAGGGGCGCCATCTTCCCAGTGATATTCGAAAGGATGCAAAATGTGCACTAGAGAGAATAGTCTGGCATGGTGCCAGAGTCTTTGCTTGCACTGCATGGCGCCATCTTCCTGAAGATATCACTGGAAACATGGCAACATGGAGGAGCGACACGCTTGCCGAAGCAAGTATACTCGTGGAAGGAGAAGGGGAGGAGGATAACCCAGACCACCGTCGGCCTGGGAAATTAGTTGACCCCATTCTCTGGGATATATGCCTATATGGTGGTGTGAGGGTGAAATGTGAACTTTCCTGAACAAACAATATTAGATTATTAAACTATTGCGAATTTGGTACCATTTGCATCAGTAAAGTCACGAAGGGGGGAGGGTCGGCCCAGCGGCGGCAGTAGTGGCGGTGGTGGTGCGTGCACAGCAGGACATATTCAGATACTGTTGCGGCGTGTCATCGCAGGGACAGAGCTTGTTCGCAATCCGTGCGATGTAATCAATTATCGCAGGGCGGATTGGGTCGATTTTATCACATGCCATCCGGATCATTGGATATGGATGGTGATAAATCAGCCCCTTATTCCTCGCAATCCTGTCAGTGATCCATGCCAAGACGACCTGTGCAAAAAATGGGCATTTATGAAGTTGGAGAGAATTGCCCTTATTTATCAATGAGTGATAAATTTCACTGTGAGTGATAAATTGCACCAACCAATCACCTCCGAACTGTCATTTTTCAAACACAGCCTGTGACATGGAAGTTAGGAGCTGATTGGCTGGTGCAATTTATCACTCACAGTGACATTTATCACTCATTGATAAATGAGGGCATACAGTATGTGCGGTACACAGTACTAGCCATGCCTCTCACCGAACGGTCACTCAAGTGTCCTCTCTGAGGCACGTAGGTCTGCGACCAGTGGAGGCCACTGTTACTGCAGTTATTGCACTGGCCCGATGGGGTGCATACAGAGGATGGGACCTTCGCTGGTGGCTAAGCTCACAGACCTGGCCAGGAGATGTCCTAGGAGAGAGGAGTCCCTGTGCCTCCCTTTAATCTGGTGGACCCCAGAGGTGAGACCCCTAAAACTCAATAGCACCCCTTGCCAGAAGTTAAAGTGAGCCGGAACGGGGCAGAAATGCGTTCTGTCAGTTCCAGTTGGAGATAGAACGCAGTTCCGCTTTCTCCGGCTCACCTAACCCAGAATGTGAGCCCGCAGCCGCATGGGGATGCCGGGCGCCCGCTGAGGTTGTGTTACCTGCGGGCACCGGGAACCTTCCCCTCAGCGGCTTCCGCTGTGTGCGGCTGTGCAATGCTATAGGAGAGACATCATGACGTCTCTCTCATAGATCCGAGGAGCGGGCGGCCAGACGTGTGTGTGTGAAGCGGCGCTACTTGGGGGCATCTTCTACTGGGGGCATAATTACAGGGGGCATCTGTACGGGGGGCATTTTCTACTGGTGACAACTGTACTGGGGGGCATAACTACAGGGGGCATCTGTACTGGGGGCAGCTTCTACTGGGGCATAACTACAGGGAGCATCACTACTGGGGGTATCTTCTGCAGGGGTCTTAACTACAAAGGGAATCTGTACTGAGGGCATCTTCTACTGGTGGCACCTGTACTGGGGGCATAACTACAGGGGGCATCTGTAATAGGGGCAGCTTCTACTGGGGCATAACTACAGGGGGAATCTGTACTGGGGGCATAACTACAGGGGGCATCTGTACTGGGGGCATAACTACAGGGGGCATCTGTACTGGGGGCATAACTACAGGGGGCATCTGTACTGGGGGCATAACTACAGGGGGCAGCTCTACTGGGGGCAGCTCTATATAATTTAAATTGGGGATACTATTGTGTGACCACGCCGCTTTCTTTTTTGAGACCACGCCTTTTTGCGGCGTGTGCCTACCCCTTAGGTATTGGGGCGGGGAGGAAGGGGGGGGGGGGGTGAGTTCCACCACCTCTCCGTGACCACTTTAAGCACTGCCCCTTGCACCCACTATAGATACACCCTGCAAAAAATACACCCAATGCATCCTATTTGTTACACTGCCAGCATGTATACTGTAGTAATAGAGCTACTGTATATGGATGTGCTTGGGGAGAATAAACGCCACTTATTCCAGGTATATACTGTATATTTGTCAGACACTGCCGGTACTGGCTGTACAGATCTGCAGTCAGGATACTGTTAGAAGAAGTTTATAGGAATACCTCCCCGGTGAGAAGGTTCTCAGCAATCACAGAGGAGGAGACGTGTTTTTTCCATCATCGCCTTAGAAGAGGTGGATTCATTGCTGTATTAGGTAACTGTAACAATGTGTGTATATGAGAGGCCCATCCATATACATTGCACTGCGCAGTGGTAACATCACAGGACTGCAGGATCATGATAATGAGGCGCAGCGGAGAAATCACGCAGGTGGCGTCAGGCCAGGGTGCCGCAGTGATGTAAAGTGATCTGATGATGTAATATAACGTTGCAGACAGATGCTATGGAGATGTATCATCAGCTGTTCACAGGGGCACCTAATGAAATAAGAGTCGTTGGGTGAGGAAAGGGGTTGCTGAAATACACTACAAAGAGATAATAGGGGTCATTTATGGGACTGGGAGACCTGCGAACTAAGGCAATTGGTAATCAGTGCAACCAGACAATG
This sequence comes from Pseudophryne corroboree, assembly GCF_028390025.1. NCBI lineage: Eukaryota > Metazoa > Chordata > Amphibia > Anura > Myobatrachidae > Pseudophryne > Pseudophryne corroboree. Next base: position 780,324,334 of record NC_086446.1, on the reverse strand, counting down.
GGGGTCATTCCGAGTTGATCGCTCGCTAGCTAGTTTTTAGCAGCCGTGCAAACGCTATGCCGCCGCCCACTGGGGAGTGTATTTTAGCTTAGCAGAAGTGCGAACACTTGTGCAGCCGAGCTCTGCAAAAACGGTTTGTGCAGTTTCTGAGTAGCTCAGAACTTACTCAGCGCTTGCGATCGCTTCACCCTGTTCGTATCCGGATTTGACGTCACGCACCCGCCCAGCGTTCGCCCAGCCACGCCTGCGTTTTCTCTGGCACGCCTGCGTTTTTCCAAACACTCCCTGAAAACGGTCAGTTGACACCCAGAAACTAGAGATGAGCGCCTGAAATTTTTCGGGTTTTGTGTTTTGGTTTTGGGTTCGGTTCCGCGGCCGTGTTTTGGGTTCGACCGCGTTTTGGCAAAACCTCACCGAATTTTTTTTGTCGGATTCGGGTGTGTTTTGGATTCGGGTGTTTTTTAAAAAAAACACTAAAAAACAGCTTAAATCATAGAATTTGGGGGTCATTTTGATCCCATATTATTATTAACCTCAAAAACCATAATTTCCACTCATTTTCAGTCTATTCTGAATACCTCACACCTCACAATATTATTTTTAGTCCTAAAATTTGCACCAAGGTCGCTGGATGACTAAGCTAAGCGACACTAGTGGCCGACACAAACACCTGGCCCATCTAGGAGTGGCAATGCAGTGTCACGCAGGATGTCCCTTCCAAAAAACCCTCCCCAATCAGCACATGACGCAAAGAAAAAAAGAGGCGCAATGAGGTAGCTGACTGTGTGAGTAAGATAAGCGACCCTAGTGGCCGACACAAACACCGGGCCCATTTAGGAGTGGCACTGCAGTGTCACGCAGGATGTCCCTTCCAAAAAACCCTCCCCAATCAGCACATGACGCAAAGAAAAAAAGAGGCGCAATGAGGTAGCTGACTGTGTGAGTAAGATTAGCGACCCTAGTGGCCGACACAAACACCGGGCCCATTTAGGAGTGGCACTGCAGTGTCACGCAGGATGTCCCTTCCAAAAAACCCTCCCCAATCAGCACATGACGCAAAGAAAAAAAGAGGCGCAATGAGGTAGCTGACTGTGTGAGTAAGATTAGCGACCCTAGTGGCCGACACAAACACAGGGCCCATTTAGGAGTGGCACTGCAGTGTCACGCAGGATGTCCCTTCCAAAAAACCCTCCCCAATCAGCACATGACGCAAAGAAAAAAAGAGGCGCAATGAGGTAGCTGACTGTGTGAGTAAGATTAGCGACCCTAGTGGCCGACACAAACACCGGGCCCATTTAGGAGTGGCACTGCAGTGTCACGCAGGATGTCCCTTCCAAAAAACCCTCCCCAATCAGCACATGACGCAAAGAAAAAAAGAGGCGCAATGAGGTAGCTGACTGTGTGAGTAAGATTAGCGACCCTAGTGGCCGACACAAACACCGGGCCCATTTAGGAGTGGCACTGCAGTGTCACGCAGGATGTCCCTTCCAAAAAACCCTCCCCAATCAGCACATGATGCAAAGAAAAAAAGAGGCGCAATGAGGTAGCTGACTGTGTGAGTAAGATTAGCGACCCTAGTGGCCGACACAAACACCGGGCCCATTTAGGAGTGGCACTGCAGTGTCACGCAGGATGTCCCTTCCAAAAAACCCTCCCCAAACAGCACATGACGCAAAGAAAAAGAAAAGAAAAAAGAGGTGCAAGATGGAATTGTCCTTGGGCCCTCCCACCCACCCTTATGTTGTATAAACAAAACAGGACATGCACACTTTAACCAACCCATCATTTCAGTGACAGGGTCTGCCACACGACTGTGACTGATATGACGGGTTGGTTTGGACCCCCCCCAAAAAAGAAGCAATTAATCTCTCCTTGCACAAACTGGCTCTACAGAGGCAAGATGTCCACCTCATCATCACCCTCCGATATATCACCGTGTACATCCCCCTCCTCACAGATTATCAATTCGTCCCCACTGGAATCCACCATCTCAGCTCCCTGTGTACTTTGTGGAGGCAATTGCTGCTGGTCAATGTCTCCGCGGAGGAATTGATTATAATTCATTTTAATGAACATCATCTTCTCCACATTTTCTGGATGTAACCTCGTACGCCGATTGCTGACAAGGTGAGCGGCGGCACTAAACACTCTTTCGGAGTACACACTTGTGGGAGGGCAACTTAGGTAGAATAAAGCCAGTTTGTGCAATGGCCTCCAAATTGCCTCTTTTTCCTGCCAGTATAAGTATGGACTGTGTGACGTGCCTACTTGGATGCGGTCACTCATATAATCCTCCACCATTCTTTCAATGGTGAGAGAATCATATGCAGTGACAGTAGACGACATGTCCGTAATCGTTGTCAGGTCCTTCAGTCCGGACCAGATGTCAGCATCAGCAGTCGCTCCAGACTGCCCTGCATCACCGCCAGCGGGTGGGCTCGGAATTCTGAGCCTTTTCCTCGCACCCCCAGTTGCGGGAGAATGTGAAGGAGGAGATGTTGACAGGTCGCGTTCCGCTTGACTTGACAATTTTCTCACCAGCAGGTCTTTCAACCCCAGCAGACTTGTGTCTGCCGGAAAGAGAGATCCAAGGTAGGCTTTAAATCTAGGATCGAGCACGGTGGCCAAAATGTAGTGCTCTGATTTCAACAGATTGACCACCCGTGAATCCTTGTTAAGCGAATTAAGGGCTCCATCCACAAGTCCCACATGCCTAGCGGAATCGCTCCGTGTTAGCTCCTCCTTCAATGTCTCCAGCTTCTTCTGCAAAAGCCTGATGAGGGGAATGACCTGACTCAGGCTGGGAGTGTCTGAACTGACTTCACGTGTGGCAAGTTCAAAGGGCATCAGAACCTTGCACAACGTTGAAATCATTCTCCACTGCGCTTGAGACAGGTGCATTCCACCTCCTATATCGTGCTCAATTGTATAGGCTTGAATGGCCTTTTGCTGCTCCTCCAACCTCTGAAGCATATAGAGGGTTGAATTCCACCTCGTTACCACTTCTTGCTTCAGATGATGGCAGGGCAGGTTCAGTAGTTTTTGGTGGTGCTCCAGTCTTCTGTACGTGGTGCCTGTACGCCGAAAGTGTCCCGCAATTTTTCTGGCCACCGACAGCATCTCTTGCACGCCCCTGTCGTTTTTTAAATAATTCTGCACCACCAAATTCAAGGTATGTGCAAAACATGGGACGTGCTGGAATTTGCCCATATTTAATGCACACACAATATTGCTGGCGTTGTCCGATGCCACAAATCCACAGGAGAGTCCAATTGGGGTAAGCCATTCCGCGATGATCTTCCTCAGTTGCCGTAAGAGGTTTTCAGCTGTGTGCGTATTCTGGAAACCGGTGATACAAAGCGTAGCCTGCCTAGGAAAGAGTTGGCGTTTGCGAGATGCTGCTACTGGTGCCGCCGCTGCTGTTCTTGCGGCGGGAGTCCATACATCTACCCAGTGGGCTGTCACAGTCATATAGTCCTGACCCTGCCCTGCTCCACTTGTCCACATGTCCGTGGTTAAGTGGACATTGGGTACAGCTGCATTTTTTAGGACACTGGTGACTCTTTTTCTGAGGTCTGTGTAAATTTTCGGTATCGCCTGCCTAGAGAAATGGAACCTAGATGGTATTTGGTACCGGGGACACAGTACCTCCAACAAGTCTCTAGTTGGCTCTGCAGTAATGATGGATACCGGAACCACGGTTCTTACCACCCAGGATGCCAAGGCCTCAGTTATCCGCTTTGCAGTAGGATGACTGCTGTGATATTTCATCTTCCTCGCAAAGGACTGTTGGACAGTCAATTGCTTGGTGGAAGTAGTAAAAGTGGTCTTACGACTTCCCCTCTGGGATGACCATCGACTCCCAGCAGCAACAACAGCAGCGCCAGCAGCAGTAGGCGTTACACGCAAGGATGCATTGGAGGAATCCCAGGCAGGAGAGGACTCGTCAGAATTGCCAGTGACATTGCCTGCAGGACTATTGGCATTCCTGGGGAAGGAGGAAATTGACACTGAGGGAGTTGGTGGGGTGGTTTGCGTGAGCTTGGTTACAAGAGGAAGGGATTTACTGGTCAGTGGACTGCTTCCGCTGTCACCCAAAGTTTTTGAACTTGTCACTGACTTATTATGAATGCGCTGCAGGTGACGTATAAGGGAGGATGTTCCGAGGTGGTTAACGTCCTTACCCCTACTTATTACAGCTTGACAAAGGGAACACACGGCTTGACACCTGTTGTCCGCATTTCTGTTGAAATAGTTCCACACCGAAGAGCTGATTTTTTTGGTATTTTCACCAGGCATGTCAACGGCCATATTCCTCCCACGGACAACAGGTGTCTCCCCGGGTGCCTGACTTAAACAAACCACCTCACCATCAGAATCCTCCTGGTCAATTTCCTCCCCAGCGCCAGCAACACCCATATCCTCCTCATCCTGGTGTACTTCAACACTGACATCTTCAATCTGACTATCAGGAACTGGACTGCGGGTGCTCCTTCCAGCACTTGCAGGGGGCGTGCAAATGGTGGAAGGCGCATGCTCTTCACGTCCAGTGTTGGGAAGGTCAGGCATCGCAACCGACACAATTGGACTCTCCTTGTGGATTTGGGATTTCGAAGAACGCACAGTTCTTTGCGGTGCTACTGCTTTTGCCAGCTTGAGTCTTTTCATTTTTCTAGCGAGAGGCTGAGTGCCTCCATCCTCATGTGAAGCTGAACCACTAGCCATGAACATAGGCCAGGGCCTCAGCCGTTCCTTGCCACTCCGTGTGGTAAATGGCATATTGGCAAGTTTACGCTTCTCCTCCGACAATTTTATTTTAGGTTTTGGAGTCCTTTTTTTACTGATATTTGGTGTTTTGGATTTGACATGCTCTGTACTATGACATTGGGCATCGGCCTTGGCAGACGACGTTGCTGGCATTTCATCGTCTCGGCCATGACTAGTGGCAGCAGCTTCAGCACGAGGTGGAAGTGGATCTTGATCTTTCCCTAATTTTGGAACCTCAACATTTTTGTTCTCCATATTTTAATAGGCACAACTAAAAGGCACCTCAGGTAAACAATGGAGATGGATGGATACTAGTATACAATTATGGACGGACTGCCGAGTGCCGACACAGAGGTAGCTACAGCCGTGAACTACCGTACTGTGTCTGCTGCTAATATAGACTGGTTGATAAAGAGATGTCGTAGTATGTATGTATGAAGAAGAAAGAAAAAAAAACCACGGTTAGGTGGTATACAATTATGGACGGACTGCCGAGTGCCGACACAGAGGTAGCCACAGCCGTGAACTACCGTACTGTACTGTGTCTGCTGCTAATATAGACTGGTTGATAAAGAGATGTCGTAGTATGTATGTATGAAGAAGAAAGAAAAAAAAACCACGGGTAGGTGGTATACAATTATGGACGGACTGCCGAGTGCCGACACAGAGGTAGCCACAGCCGTGAACTACCGTACTGTACTGTGTCTGCTGCTAATATAGACTGGTTGATAAAGAGATGTAGTAGTATGTATGTATAAAGAAGAAAGAAAAAAAAACCACGGGTAGGTGGTATACAATTATGGACGGACTGCCGAGTGCCGACACAGAGGTAGCCACAGCCGTGAACTACCGTACTGTACTGTGTCTGCTGCTAATATAGACTGGTTGATAAAGAGATGTCGTAGTATGTATGTATGAAGAAGAAAGGAAAAAAAACCACGGTTAGGTGGTATACAATTATGGACGGACTGCCGAGTGCCGACACATTGGTAGCCACAGCCGTGAACTACCGTACTGTACTGTGTCTGCTGCTAATATAGACTGGTTGATAAAGAGATGTCGTAGTATGTATGTATAAAGAAGAAAGAAAAAAAAACCACGGTTAGGTGGTATACAATTATGGACGGACTGCCGAGTGCCGACACAGAGGTAGCCACAGCCGTGAACTACCGTACTGTACTGTGTCTGCTGCTAATATAGACTGGTTGATAAAGAGATGTCGTAGTATGTATGTATGAAGAAGAAAGAAAAAAAAAACCACGGTTAGGTGGTATACAATTATGGACGGACTGCCGAGTGCCGACACAGAGGTAGCCACAGCCGTGAACTACCGTACTGTACTGTGTCTGCTGCTAATATAGACTGGTTGATAAAGAGATGTCGTAGTATGTATGTATAAAGAAGAAAGAAAAAAAAACCACGGTTAGGTGGTATACAATTATGGACGGACTGCCGAGTGCCGACACAGAGGTAGCCACAGCCGTGAACTACCGTACTGTACTGTGTCTGCTGCTAATATAGACTGGTTGATAAAGAGATGTAGTAGTATGTATGTATAAAGAAGAAAGAAAAAAAAACCACGGGTAGGTGGTATACAATTATGGATGGACTGCCGAGTGCCGACACAGAGGTAGCTACAGCCGTGAACTACCGTACTGTGTCTGCTGCGACTGGATGATAAATAATGATATAAAAAATATATATATATCACTACTGCAGCCGGACAGGTATATATATTATATAATGACGGACCTGCTGGACACTGTCTGTCAGCAGAATTAGTTTTTTATAGAATAAAAAAAAAAACACCACACAAGTGAAGTCACACGACGAGTGTTTAACTTTTTCAGGCAATCACAATATAGTATACTACTAACTATACTGGTGGTCAGTGTGGTCAGGTCACTGGTCAGTCACACTGGCAGTGGCACTCCTGCACCAAAAGTGTGCACTGTTTAATTTTAATATAATATGTACTCCTGGCTCCTGCTATAACCTATAACTGGCACTGCAGTGCTCCCCAGTCTCCCCCACAATTATAAGCTGTGTGAGCTGAGCACAGTCAGATATATAATATATACATAGATGATGCAGCACACTGGGCTGAGCAGTGCACACAGATATGGTATGTGACTGTCTTGTACTGCTGGCTCCTGCTATAACCTATAACTGGCACTGCAGTGCTCCCCAGTCTCCCCCACAATTATAAGCTGTGTGAGCTGAGCACAGTCAGATATATAATATATACATAGATGATGCAGGCATGCAGCACACTGGGCTGAGCAGTGCACACAGATATGGTATGTGACTGAGTCACTGTGTGTACCGTTTTTTTCAGGCAGAGAACGGATATATTAAATAAAACAACTGACTGTGGTCAGTCACTAAACTCTGCACTCTCTTCTACAGTATCAGCCTCAGGTCAATCTCTCTCTCTCTCTCCTAATCTAAATGGAGAGGACGCCAGCCACGTCCTCTCCCTATCAATCTCAATGCACGTGTGAAAATGGCGGCGACGCGCGGCTCCTTATATAGAATCCGAGTCTCGCGAGAATCCGACAGCGTCATGATGACGTTCGGGCGCGCTCGGGTTAACCGAGCAAGGCGGGAAGATCCGAGTCGCTCGGACCCGTGAAAAAAAACATGAAGTTCGTGCGGGTTCGGATTCAGAGAAACCGAACCCGCTCATCTCTACCAGAAACGCCCACTTCCTGTCAATCACTCTGCGGCCGTCAGTGCGACTTAATTCTTCGCTAAAGCCTGTGCACAATCACATCGTTCGTTGTACCCGTACGTCGTGCATGCGCATTGCGGGGCATACGCATGCGCAGAAATGCCGTTTTTTGCCCTGATCACTGCGCTGCGAAAACCGGCAGCCATCAATCAACTCGGAATGACCCCCATTAAACTAAACTACTGCTGTAAGTTACATTCAGCTCTGCGTCGGCCCTTGGGAGTTTGCATTATATGAGGGAGTGCAATATAGAATGCTTATTGCATAGGCCGCAGTTCCCTCAGCACTCCCACACTGCAGAGGGGTAATATCATCCTGGGGGGCCTGTGTACAGTGACCCCGTTCTGTTCAGTACCCTCGCACACCATCTGTAGGGATTGCCATGTTCTGTGTGATATTGGGTCTCATTCCGAGTTGATCGCTCGCTAGCAGTTTTAGCAGCCATGCAAACGCATAGTCGCCGCCCACTAGGGAGTGTATTTTTGCTTTGCAGAAGTGCGAACGCTTGTGCAGCAGAGCGCCTGCAAAAATAGGATTTTAATACCTACCGGTAAATCCTTTTCTCTAACGTCCTAAGTGGATGCTGGGCCTCCGTAAGGACCATGGGGAATAGCGGCTCCGCAGGAGACTGGGCACAACTAAAAGAAAGCTTTAGACTACTGGTGTGCACTGGCTCCTCCCACTATGACCCTCCTCCAGACCTCAGTTAGAATCTTGTGCCCGGCTGAGCTGGATGCACACTAGGGGCTCTCCTGAGCTCCTAGAAAGAAAGTATATTTTAGGTTTTTTATTTTACAGTGAGATCTGCTGGCAACAGACTCCCTGCAGCGAGGGACTAAGGGGAGAAGAAGCGAACCTACCTAACTGGTGGTAGTTTGGGCTTCTTAGGCTACTGGACACCATTAGCTCCAGAGGGATCGACCGCAGGACCCGACCTTGGTGTTTGTTCCTGGAGCCGCGCCGCCGGCCCCCTTACAGAGCCAGAAGCAAGAAGTGTTCCGGAAAATCGGCGGCAGAAGACTTCAGTCTTCAACAAGGTAGCGCACAGCACTGCAGCTGTGCGCCATTGCTCCTCATGCACACCTCACGCTCCGGTCACTGATGGGTGCAGGGCGCTGGGGGGGGGGGCGCCCTGAGGGCAATATAAGACACCTTGGCTGGCAAATCTACACCATATATAGTCAGGAAGGCTATATAGGTGTAAATATACCCCTGCCAGAACTCCAGAAAAAGCGGGAGAAGTCCGCCGGAAAAGGGGCGGGGCTATCTCCCTCAGCACACTGGCGCTACTTTTCCCTCACAGCTCCGCTGGAAGGACGCTCCCTGGCTCTCCCCTGCATTGTGACAAGCTACATAAGGGTAAAAAAGAGAGGGGGGGCACTAAATTTAGGCGCAGTATATAATACAAGCAGCTATAAGGGAAAAACACTCATTATAGTGGGATCCCTGAGTTATATAGCGCTCTGGTGTGTGCTGGCATACTCTCTCTCTGTCTCCCCAAAGGGCTTTGTGGGGTCCTGTCCTCTGTCAGAGCATTCCCTGTGTGTTTGCGGTGTGTCGGTACGGCTGTGTCGACATGTTTGATGAGGAGGCGTATGTGGAGGCGGAGCAAGTGCCGATAAATGTGATGTCACCCCCTGCGGTGGATGGTTCTGTGGAAGGAATTACGCGACAGTGTCGACTCCTTGCATAAAAGGTTTGACGACATACCAAATATGGGACAGCCGGCTTCTCAGCCTGTGCCTGCCCAGGCGCCTCAAAAGCCATCAGGGGCTCTAAAACGCCCGCTACCTCAGATGGCAGACACAGATGTCGACACGGATACTGACTCCAGTGTCGACGACGATGAGACAAATGTAACTTCCAATAGGGCCACACGTTACATGATTGAGGCAATGAAAAATGTGTTGCACATTTCTGATGTTACCCCAGGTACCACAAAAAAGGGTATTATGTTTGGAGAGAAAAAACTACCAGTTGTTGCGTGGGCTTCCCCCGATAAGAAAATGGTAATTTCTAAGAGGTTACTAATGGCGTACCCTTTACCGCCAGAGGATAGGTCACGTTGGGAAACATCCCCTAGGGTGGATAAGGCGCTCACACGCTTGTCAAAGAAGGTGGCACTACCGTCTCCGGATACGGCCGCCCTGAAGGAATCTGCTGATAGAAAGCAGGAGGCTATCCTGAAGTCTATATATACACACACAGGTGTTATATTGAGACCAGCTATTGCTTCAGCATGGATGTGCAGTGCTGCAGCTGCGTGGTCAGATTCCCTGTCGGAAAATATTGATACCCTAGACAGGGACACTATATTGCTAACCGTAGAGCATATTAAAGACGCACTCTTATACATGAGGGATGCACAGAGGGATATTTGCCGGCTGGCATCCAAAATAAGTGCAATGTCCATTTCTGCCAGGAGAGGGTTATGGACTCGGCAGTGGACAGGAGATGCAGATTCTAAAAGGCACATGGAAGTTTTGCCTTATAAGGGTGAGGAGTTGTTCGGGGATGGTCTCTCGGACCTTGTTTCCACAGCAACAGCTGGGAAGTCTACATTTTTACCCCATGTTCCCTCACAGCCAAAGAAAGCACCGTATTATCAGGTACAGTCCTTTCGGCCCAATAAGGGCAAGCGGGCTAGAGGTGCGTCCTTTCTGCCCAGAGGCAGAGGTAGAGGGAAAAAGCTGCAGCATACAGCCAGTTCCCAGGAGCAAAAGTCCTCCCCCGCTTCCTCTAAGTCCACAGCATGACGCTGGGGCTCTACAGGCGGAGCCAGGTACGGTGGGGGCCCGTCTCAAAAATTTCAGCGATCAGTGGGCTCGCTCACGGTTGGATCCCTGGATCTTTCAAGTAGTATCTCAGGGGTACAAGCTGGAATTCGAGACGTCTCCCCCCCGCCGTTTCCTCAAATCTGCCTTGCCAACAACTCCCTCTGACAGGGAGGCAGTGTTAGAGGCAATTCACAAGCTGTATTCCCAGCAGGTGATAGTAAAGGTGCCCCTACTTCAACAAGGACGGGGTTACTATTCCACAATGTTTGTGGTACCGAAACCGGACGGTTCGGTGAGACCCATTTTAAATTTGAAATCCTTGAACACATATATAAAAAAATTCAAGTTCAAGATGGAATCGTAGAGGATGCTGGGGACTCCAAAAGGACCATGGGGGGGTATAGACGGGATCCGCAGGAGACATGGGCACACTATAAGACTTTGAATGGGTGTGAACTGACTCCTCCCTCTATGCCCCTCCTCCAGACTTCAGTTAGAGAACTGTGCCCAGGGAGACGGACATTTCTAGGAAAGAATTTATTGTTTAAACACGGTGGGTGTCATACCAGCTCACACCTCGAACATGCCGCAGAACGTGGCATTCAATAGAACACCAGCCAACAGTATGAAAAAACATACAGCAATATGCTGACCGAAAATGTAACACAACCTGTGTGTAAACATGACCAATAATAACATACCGCCTGCCATGGCAGGAATAACGTCAGCAACAGACTGACTGAAAAGAAACACCACATGAGTGTAACCATAACCAATAACTGCAGACACAGTACGCACTGGGACGGGCGCCCAGCATCCTCTACGAACTAAGAGAAAAGGATTTACCGGTAGGTATTAAAATCCTATTTTCTCATACATCCTAGAGGATGCTGGGGACTCTAAAAGGACCATGGGGTTTATACCAAAACTCCAGACCGGGCGGGAGAGTGCGGACGACTCTGCAGCACCGATTGAGCAAACATGAGGTCCTCATCAGCCAGGGTATCAAACTTGTAGAACTTTGCAAAGTGTTTGAACCCCACCAAGTAGCTGCTCGGCAAAGTTGAACCACCGAGACTCCTCGGGCATCCGCCCAAGAAGAGCCCACCTTCCTGGTAGAATGGGCCTTCACCGACTTCGGTAACGGCAATCCAGCCGTAGAAAGAGCATGCCGAATCGTATCACAGATCCAGCGTGTAACAGTCTGCTTAGAAGCAGGGGCCCCAATTTTGTTGGGAGCATACAGGATAAACAGAGCCTCTGTTTCTCCAATCCGAGCCGTTCTGGCGACACAAATATTCAAAGCTCTGACAACATCGAGAGACTTCGAATCAGCCAAGGCTTAAGTAGCCACAGGTACCACAATAGACTGGTTCCTGTGAAACGCGGAAACCACTTTTGGCAGAAACTGTTGCCGAGTTCTCAATTCTATCCACCTGGAAAATCAAATAGGGGCTCTTGTGAGACAAAGCCGCCAATTCCAACACCCGCCTTGCGCACGCCAAGGCCAATAGCATGACCACTTTCCAAGTGAGAAATGTTAACTCAACCTCTCGTAAAGGTTCCAAACAGTGTGACATAAGAAACTGCAACACCACGTTAAGGTCCCATGGTGCCACTGGGGGCACAAATGGAGGTTGGATGTGCAGCCCTCCTTTCATGAAAGTCTGAACTTCTGGAAAGGCGGCCAATTATTTTTGAAAGAAAATTGATAAGGCCGAAATCTGCACTTTAATGGAGCCTAACTTTAGACCTTTGCTTGCAAAAAATGGAGAAAATGACCCAGATGAAATTCTTCCGTAGGAGCCTTCTTGGATTCACACCAAGACACATACTTCCTCCAAATACGGTGATAAAGCTTCGCTGTTACTCCTTTCCTAGCCTGAAGCAATGTGGGAATGACTTCACCGGAAATACCATTTCGGGCTAGGATATGGCGTTCAACCGCCATGCCGTCAAACGCAGCCGCGGTAAGTCTTGATACACGCCCGGTCCTTGCTGTTACAGGTCCTCTCGTAGAGGAAGAGGTCAGGGATCTTCTATGAGTAAGTCTTGAAGATCTGGATACCAAGCCCTCCTTGGCTAGACCGGAACAAGGAGGAACGCCTGAACCTTTGTTCTTCTTAAGCTTATCACCTTCGGAAAGAGTGAAAGTGGAGGGAACACATAGACCGACTGAAACATCCATGGTATCACGAGGGCGTCCACTGCTATTGCCTGAGTGTCCCTTGAACTGGAACAATATCCTTGAAGTTTCTTGTTGAGGCGAGACGCCATCATGTCTAATTGAGGAATTCCCCAAAGACTTGTCACTTCTGTGAAAACTTCTTGATGGAGAACCCCCTCTCCTGGATGGAGATCGTGTCTGCTGAGGAAGTCTATTTCTCCGTTGTCTACACCCGGAACGAAGACCGCTAATAGAGCGTTTACATGCCTTTCCGCCCAGCAGAAAACTTTTGCGGCTTCTGCCCTTGCCGCTTTGCTCCTCGTTCCGCCCTAGCGGCTTACTTACGCTACTGCTGTTAAGTCGTCCGACAGAATTAAGACAGGCAGATCGCGAAGAATATGTTCCGTTGTAAATAGCTCTTAATTCAAGAATGCTTATTGCAGACAAGCTTCCCGGCTTGACCTTTTCCCCTGGAAATTCTTCCCCTGGAAAGACTTCTCCCCAGCCTCGGAGACTTGAATCCATGGACACCAGGATCTAATCCTGGATCCCGAACCTTCGTCCCTCTAGGAGGTGAGAACTGTGAAGTCACCACAGGAGAGATATCCTGGTCCTGGAAAATATGATTATTTTCCGGTGCATGTGCAGGTGATACCCGGACCACATGTCCAACTGGTCCCGCAAAAACCACTCTGGCATTTGTCCTGCTCACCGAATGGCCTCATAGGCCGCAACCATCTTCTTCATCAACGGAACGTATTGATTTACACTGTTGCAAACCTGATCCGACTCTGGATCCTCAAATCTCTTTCCATAGGAAAAAACAAACTCTCAACAGTTCAGTATCTAATCTTATTCCCAACTCCGACATCTGCGCCGTTGGGATCAACAGTGATTCTCTGTGTTGAAGAACTGTCAGAGAGAAACAACGATTCGTACCACTTGTTTTTAGACCTCGCCGTAGTCAGGAGAGCATCCCAGTACAGAATAATAATGGCTCTTACTATTGAAGGCAAACCATCATACTGCCATCACTCCGTGAAATGACAATGACAATCCTGAATAGCAAACCCAGGTAAGCTTAATGCGGCTGACACCGCATTTAAACCCTCTTTCTTCTTTTACAGGTTGGAGATCCCTGCCCTGAGAGATTCCATCTTGCCGTTCAACTTCCTAAGTAGAAATCCTTTTGGGATTGTTCTGACCGAGCTGTCGAGGCTCAGAAGCACGAAAAAGCTTGAATAACAGCTTTTTTTTTTTTGCTTTTTTTTTTTGTGACAGGGACCGCCGGACAATGTCCTGATCCTGAACCAACCCTTGTATGGTGTTGCATACTACCTCCCCGTCCAGAGGAGAATCGGTAAGATCTATTTGAAAAATCAGTGAGGGGAATCATCTGGAAAATTCGAGTATGTCCCCCTTTGGACTCTATTCTTAAGTCACTGTGTCAAGTCCATTCCAGGACTGACTGAAGAGTATTAGACGAGTTCCCACCGGTGTGGGCTCCAGCAAGATAGACCCAGCGACCTGCGGTGGACGTGGTAGAAACAGAGGACGATATCTGGTTCTGTGAAGTTGAAAAGGCTGCAGACCTCTTACCTTTTCACCTCCCTCTACCTACAAAGAAGGGGAATAAAAACGGTATCAAACCGGTCAAAAGGACTGCATCCCACAAAAAATGCGTCACCAACCGTTGTGATGGAACATAGCACAAGAAGGTAGACTTACCAGTGGTATCTATCTGCCGAGATCAACTTAACCAAGCAATCCCCAAACCAGATTATCCCTTCATAGGGAAGATACTCCAGGATTTCTCGGAGTCATTGCATACCTCTTGTAGTCGCACGGCAGCAAGCTGCAATGTTCTAGATAAGACCCAAGGAATATCCCCTTTCTCCCCAGGGTAATTATATCGGATAACAAGTAGTGATGTGCACCGGAAATTTTTCGGGTTTTGTGTTTTGGTTTTGGATTCGGTTCCGCGGCCGTGTTTTGGATTCGGACACGTTTTGGCAAAACCTCCCTGAAATTTTTAGGGCGGATTCGGGTGTGTTTTGGATTCGGGTGTCTTTTTACGAAAACCCCTCAAAAACAGCTTAAATCATAGAATTTGGGGGTCATTTTGATCCCATAGTATTATTAACCTCAATAACCATAATTTCCACTCATTTCCAGTCTATTCTGAACACCTCACACCTCACAATATTATTTTTAGTCCTAAAATTTGCACCGAGGTCGCTGGATGGCTAAGCTAAGCGACCCAAGTGGCCGACACAAACACCTGGCCCATCTAGGAGTGGCACTGCAGTGTCAGACAGGATGGCAGATTTAAAAAATAGTCCCCAAACAGCACATGATGCAAAGAAAAAAAGAGGTGCAATGAGGTAGCTGTGTGACTAAGCTAAGTGACCCAAGTGGCCGACTCAAACACCTGGCCCATCTAGGAGCTTACGGAGCTACCAGCATCCTCTAGGACATATGAGAAATCTTTTTGAGCAAAACAAGACCAGCCCTGTAGTTACTCTTAGTGTACGTTGATTCTAAAGACGGAGGGGTGGCTTTTGACGACACACACCCGCCCAGCGTTCGCCCAGCAACGCCTGCATTTTCCCTGGCACGCCTGCATTTTTCTAAGCACTCCCTAAAAACGGTCGGTTGACACCCAGAAACGCCCACTTCATGTCAATCTTCTTGCGTTCGGCCGTGTGACTAAAAGCTTCGCTAGAACCTGTGCAAAACCACAAAGGACTTTGTACCCATACGTCGCGCGTGCGCATTACGGTGCATAGTTACGCATGTGCAGATTAGCCGTTTTTTTCACTGACGGCAGCTAGCAATCAACTCAGAACGACCCCCATTGTCAGAGGATGACGTATACACAGAATGTAGTGAAGGCTCCAGCACAGCTTCAGGTACTATCCCCTGCACCATCTTTCCAACACATCTCATACGGCAAAAGTCATGGGGTGAGACCAGGGCCGGTTCTAGACCTTGTGGCACCCAGGGTGAAAGTTTCCTGTGGTCCGTGCCCCCCCCCCCCCCCCCGGTAAAATAGAGCTGGTGCGCGTGGCCACAGTTATCCCCCTGTACTTGTGCCCCCCTGTAGCTGTGCCCCCAGTAGTTGTGCCCCCAGTGGTTGTGACCCCTGTAGCTGTGCCCCCCTGTAGCTGTGCCCCCTGTAGCAGTGCCCCCAGTAGTTGTGCCCCAGTAGATTTGCCCTCAATAGCTTTGCCCCCAGTAGTTGTGCCCCTGTAGATGTGCCCCCAATAGTTGTGCCCCCAGTAGTTCTGCCCCCAGTAGTTCTGCCCCCTGTAGCTGTGCCCCCTGTAAAAGTGCCCCCAGTAGTTGTGCCCCAGTAGATTTGCCCTCAATAGCTTTGCCCCCAGTAGTTGTGCCCCTGTAGCTGTGCCCCCAGAAGTTGTGCCCCCTGTAGCTGTGCCCCCAGTAGCTGTGCCCCCAGTGGTTGTGACTCCTGTAGCTGTGCCCCCCTGTGGCTGTGCCTCCTGTAGCAGTGCCCCCAGTAGTTGTGCCCCAGTAAATTTGCCCTCAATAGCTTTGCCCCCAGTAGTTGTGCCCCTGTAGCTGTGCCCCCTGTAGATGTGCCCCCAATAGTTGTGTCCCCAGTAGTTGTGCCCCCAGTAGTTGTGCCCCCTGTAGCTGTGCCCCCCTGTAGTTGTGCCCCAGTAGCATTGCCCCCTGAAGTTGTGCCTCCTGTAGTGCCCCCAGTAGCTGTGCCCCAGTAGCTGTGCCCCCTGTAGCTGTGCCCCCTGTAGTTTTGCCCCCAGTAGCTGTGCCCCCAGTAGTTGTGACCCCAGTAGCTGTGCCCCCTGTAGTTGTGACCCCCTGTAGTGCCCCAGTAGTTGTGCCCCCTGTAATTTTAATTTATGTTAGATTATTTGTTTGAGACTATGAACAAAGGAAGACAACAAACCATCTCTCTGGGTAATAGTATTGTTCGACCACACACCTAGTTACGTCCCTGTGTGTCACTCCTCCAAATGACTTTCCTGTCCTCCCTCTGGCTGACTCTCATGTCCTCCCTCTGGCTGACTCTCATGTCCTCCCTCTGGATGACTCTCAGGTCCTCCCTTCCAACTGACTCTTCTGTCTTTCCTCCAGCTGACTAACCTGTCTTCCCTACTGCTGACTCTCCTGTCTTCCGTACAGTTCATTCTCCTGTCCTCCCTCTGGCTGACTCTCCTGCTCTCCCTTTGGCTGTCTCTCCTTTCCTACTTCTGACTGACTCTCTGGTACTGCCTCCCACTGATTCTCATCTCTTTCCTCTGGCTGACTCTCCTGTCCTTCTGCCCGCTGACTCTCCTGTCCTCCCACCGGCTGACTTTCCTGTCCTCCCTGCAGCTGACTCTCCTGTCCTCCCAGCAGCTGACTCTCCTGTCCTCCCAGCAGCTGACTCTCCTGTCCTCCTCACTGACTCTCCTGTCCTCCTCACTGACTCTCCTGTCCTCCAGCCAGCTGACTCTCCTGTCCGCCCTGCAGCTGACTCTCCCTGTCCTCCCTCTGGCTGACTCTTCTGTCCTTCCTCCAGCTTCCTCCTTTTAGCTGAGTTTACTGTTATCTGCTGAGCTGAATGTCCTGTCCACTCTGCAGCTGATTCTCCTGTCCTCCCTCCGGCTGACTCTCCTGTCTTCCTGTCGGCCAAACTCTCCTTTACTCCCTATGGCTGACTCTCCTTTACTCCCTCCAACTGACTCTCCTGTCCTCCAGCCAGCCAACTCTCCTGTACACACTTCAGTCAGCAGCCTCTCCCAGTCCTCCATCTGGCTGAATATTCTGTCCTTCCTCCAGCTGACTCTCCTATCCTCCTTCCATGCCAGGTAGGAATGGCCGGCGGACGGGATGCCGATGGTCAGAAGCCCGAATGCGGCATCCCGATGCTTAGAATACCAACATGGGCAAGGTAAGAATACTTACCCGACCCTAATGCCCCACTAATCTTCCTAACCATTCATCCCCACTGCCTAAACCTAACTCTGGACCCTAAGTGAGATCTTGCAAAATGCAGGATACCACATATGCACTTTGATAGAAGTCTAGGCACATCTAATATAATCACACTGCCCAGCCCCACCAAAGAAGGTCTTGCCTTGCAGCCCGGCCATTTTGAGCTTTGCAAATGCCCTCAGCTTGTGAGAACCGTGGAAGTAGCAAGAGAGGTAGTGCACTAATTAAAAGCTGTCTTCATTGGTGGTATTGGTGCAGAAAAGGATATGGTCTCTCACTTCTGCACACTTCTCCCAGGTGAGGCACCTCTGTGGAAGCACATGAATTTGTTGTCAGAACATTCTGCATCATTAATGTCTGAAACCATTGGATTTTTATCTTTGTGCGCTTGCCTGAGGGAGGGCATCTAAGGCTCTGTATAGCAGACTGCATTCAGCGATCCTGTAACGCCATTCATCTAAGCGCCATCTGCTCCTGAGTAGACGTGCCGCTTCTCTGATGGTATGTTAATATCTGTGTATTACAGAGCAATTAGTCTATTGCATGTTATATACTTACCTTGACATCAGTGTAATAACCAGGAGACTGCATGAAATCACAGAATGCTCTGAGCAAATAAAGTGAGGGGACTAAAACTAGCACAGCATTGATGAAGCAATCTTTTCAAAGATGTATTCAGTCTATAATTCCATATTACGTCACCCCGTAGGGGATAATTCTGAGGTGGGAGTAAAGCAAAAGAAAATGTCAGTAACTTTGCACCTTGGTTAAATCATGTTGCACTGCAGATGGGGCAAAAGGTGCGGGAGGCTCCAGATTTTTTAGGTAGTCTCGAAATCTATCGGAAGAGGGTGGATATCCTACATCCCAGTGAAGCGAACAGGATGGGAACATAATACCTAGAATCGCGGGTCCCTAGGGAGAGGGCAGAGCTAAAATAATACAAATTACATATTAGCTCTGCTCCCTCCCTCGAACCCCCGGTTTATGGCATTTTGCCACAATGGGGGCTGGGCCTAATTACATGCCCTGCCACCTGAAGGGGTCACCTGTATCTTCTTTGCCGAGCATCTCCTGGAGAAGCCTCAAAAAGGCAAAATATGAGTTATTGCCCATAGCGGCCAATCACATTACAGATGTCATTTCCTAAAATACTGTAGTTGTGGTTAGAATATGGTGCACTCAGTACCTTGTCTCCTGTATATACATTACACTGGGTGCGCATCCTCTACTGTTTACCCTCTAGTACTGGAGCATCAGGGAGGCGGAGACTGATGACATAGTTCCTCCTGCAGTGGAGAGAGAGAGACGGTTCCTCCTGCAGTGGAGAGTGACGGTTCCTCCTGTAGCGTGTGTCGCACTGCCTGAGCGGGACGGAGAGCAGTGGACGGTGTGTGTTCCTTCCAATGGGAGTCAGTCTGCATGGATGTGCAGCCTTCCATCCCATACTGTCAGAGTCACTACCTTACCACAGCCACATGACGTATAGCGATAAGTACCGCACTTTCACTGTACCAGCCTGTTCTATATACAGTGTGAGTCAGTTACTGCTGCTACAGAACATCTTCTGCATTAACAAGTGTTGTCTTTGTATGTTAATAAACCAGCGTTCTAGTTAACTATCAATTGTGTGGATTAACATCACTATCAAACACCGCAACACTCTGCCAATAGGTTATGTGCCCAGCCGTGTTTGAGTGATAGCCCAGAACAGAGGTACTGTACACAGAACAAAGGTACAAAAGATTAATTTAAAGAAACATTTTATTAAAACGCTGAGAAGATGCATAGCCCAGGGCATAGCATGAACTTTGCAAAATTGAAAGGTTCAGAGAACTACACTGCATAGAAGTTTGCCATGGAGATGCAGCTTAAGCGGGAAAAGTTGTGGAAGGTCACAATAGACCCAGGAGCAGGTCCTAACCCAGATGATGTAGACAGAGCCATCGGCACGATAGGCCTAGCTGTGGAACAGCATGTTTATTCTATAATCAGTGGGAAAGTGTCAGCTAAGAACATGTGGACAGCCCTACAAATAGGCGTATGAGGACAGAGGTCTGATGAGAAGGATAAGTTTGAGATGCATGCTATATGGGACAACATTGAGTGCCTGCATGGACATGAACATTGATAAGATATTGTCAATAGCTCAGCAGTTGGCATTTGAGGGGGCGCAGGTGGATGAGGAGGAAGTGGCAACGACGATGTTACAAAATTTGATGCCAGAATTTGATTTTTTGGTGGTTGCTTTGGAGTCTAATGATACCAAGCTGACAAAAGAAATTGTAAGGGCCAAGCTACTACAGTTCCAAGAACGTACTCCTGTTGAGAACATAGCTTAGTTCTGCCTTACTCACAAAAGGGACAAAGTCCAAAAAGCCCAAGTTCAAGTGTTTTGTGTGTCACAAGTTGGGGCATAATGCTTCAGATTGCAAAATGAGAAATTCCAGTGGTGCGCAGAAACAGCGTGACAAACCAAACGAGTCAGCACTGAATGTAGCAGATAGTCACAAGAAGTAAAAGGGATTGGATATAAAATCCTTACTGCGTCACAAGTTGGGACGATCACAGTGCATTTAAGAATTGGAGGAGAAACAGTTGTTACAGATATCCAAGATGTATTATTCGTGCCAGATTTGGGAAGTAATCTCATTGCTATCAGCATCCTAGAGAAAAAGAGCTACAGAGTCCAGTTTGCGAAGGGCAAGTGTATGGTGCAAAATAAAAGAGGGACTGTAATTGCTTCAGCAACCCGGTGCAACCAACTATATGTCCTGGACACTGAGGAGTGTTCTGCAATGAAGGCTACTGATGCAAACCAATCAATGGAGCTGTGGCACAAATGCTTGGGTCATCTGGGTTATAACATCATCCATAAACTGCTAGATGGAATGGTAACAGGGATCACCATTAGTAACAACAAACTACCTATGTGTGAGAGCTGTATAAAAGGAAAGCAAACTCGCAACTCATTTCCAAGGTCAGTTAGTAGAGCAGAGACACCACTAGCTCTAGTGCACACCGACGTATGTGGTCCAATGGAGGTGGGATCAATCAGTGGCTACAGATATTTCATGACTCTCATTGATGACGCCACAAGAATGACATATGTATATTTTATTAAAGAAAAGAGAGACATTGTCAACAAAATTGTGGAATACAAAAACTTGGTGGAGATTTAGATGGGTCTGAAATTTAAGGTCGTGGGATCTGACAATGGTGGAAGGTATGACAACAAAGTGTTAGCCGCATTCCTTAAAAAATATGGCATAAAGCATCAACAATTGCCTACACACCGGAACAAAATGTCATGAGTGAACGGGCAAACCGCACAATTGTTGAGAGAGCACGGACTATGTTAAGTGAAGCAGGCCTGGAAAAAAGATTTTGGCCAGAAGCAGTATCTACTGCAGTGCACCTACAGTAGCTGTAAGAGGTAAAACGCCACTGGAGGCGTGGTCCAATAAAAAGACAAGTGTCAGTCATTTTCGTGTATTCGGGAGCACATATACCTAAGGAGAAAAGGAACGTCTATTCATGGGAGAGAGAGGGACTGGGGGTATGCCAGCAGCTCATAGAACGCTGGCCATGCCCCTCTAGTGACAGAAAATGGGGGGTACCGCGATCGCCCCCTTTTCCTGAAGCCATTTTGTATTATCTTCTATATAATAGCCCAGATCTGTGACTCTGTGCCTGTGTGTCTAACGTTGGGCGGAGTAACAATGCTGGGCGGAGTTAGTCAAATGAGTCACAGATTTGGGCAAATCTATAGGAGAGTAGGAGCAGAAGCAGCTGGCACGGGCATCGCACAGGCAGGGGTGTGTGATGGGGTACACGTATGCCATACAGACAGACGGGCACTGGCTCACCGTGTGCTTGACCCCCCACATCAGCACGTTCAGCAGCGGCTTGCTGGCGCGGAAGAGCTTCACTCTCTGGCACACACAATGCTTCTTAGCTGCAGTTTTGTGGGGCACCTGCCGCTATGCAGTTGCCGTACCGCCTCTGTTTTCTCCAGCCCCGGCAACCCCACCACTAGCTGCAGTGCTACCGCCCACGGTGAGGTGCGCCCAGCTCCTTCTCACACATTAAACGGCGGGCAGCGCTGCAGAAGTACGCGCCGCATGCATGCTATGACCCCCTCCTCCCTCCGGCTGCAGCATCTCCTGGGGGCTAACCAGTCACTCTCAGTGTCCCCTTACCACAGTGCCCGGCAGTCGCGCGAGGTCCGCGGTGTGTGACTGAGGAGTGGGGGGAGGGATGCGGGCGGGCTGAGGAAGCAGGATTCCAGCCTGAGTCAGCCATGCCCAGTCTCCAGCAGCAGCAGATCCCAACAGGCTGAAGTGGGACAGCAGCAGTGACTCCGGTAAGACACATCTGTCTGTCACCACTGTTCTGTTCCTAATACCAATCTCCCCCGTGCCCTGTGTTCTGTCCTGACCCTGTCACCCCTGTCCTTGCCCTGTCACCCCTATCCTGACCCTGTCACCCCTATCCTGGCCCTGTCACCCCTATCCTGGTCCTGTCACCCCTATCCTGGCCCTGTCACCCCTATCCTGGCCCTGTCACCCCTATCCTGGTCCTATCACCCCTATCCTGTTCCTGTCACCCCTATCCTGGCCCTGTCACCCCTATCCTGGCCCTGTCACCCCTATCCTGGCCCTGTCATCCCTATCCTGGCCCTGTCACCCCTATCCTGGCCCTGTCATTTCTGTCCTGGGCCTGTCACCCCTATCCTGACCCTGTCACCCTTGTCCTGTTCCTGTCACCCCTATCCTGGCCTTGTCACCCCTATCCTGGCCCTGTCACCCCTGTTCTGGCCCTGTTATTTATGTCTTGGTGCTATCGCCCTTATTCTGGCCCTGTAACCCTATCCTGGCCCTGTCACCCCTATCCTGGCCCTGTCACCCTTGTCCTGTTCCTGTCACCCCTATCCTGGGCCTGTCACCCCTATCCTGACCCTGTCACCCTTGTCCTGTTCCTGTCACCCCTATCCTAGCCATGTCACCCCTATCCTGGCCCTGTCACCCCTATCCTGGCTCTGTCATCCCTATCCTGGCCTGTCACCCCTATCCTGGGGGGTGACAGCCCTATCCTGGCCCTGTCATCCCTATCCTGGCCCTGTCACCCCTGTCCTGTCCCTGTCACCCCTATCCTGGCCCTGTCATCCCTATCCTGGCCCTGTCACCCCTATCCTGGCCCTGTCACCCCTATCCTGGCCCTGTCATTTCTGTCCTGGGCCTGTCACACCTATCCTGACCCTGTCACCCTTGTCCTGTTCCTGTCACCCCTATCCTGGCCCTGTCGCCCCTATCCTGGCCCTGTCACCCCTATCCTGGCCCTGTCACCCCTGTTCTGGCCCTGTTATTTATGTCTTGGTGCTTTCGCCCTTATTCTGGCCCTGTAACCCTATCCTGGCCCTGTCACCCCTGTCCTGGCCCTGTCACTGCATACCCTCCACTTTTTTAGCAGGTACAGTACCCGCAGCGCCTCCAGACCCCTCCCCAATACCCCACACCCCCACACCTTCTCCTACACCACACGCGGCACCCCCACCCCTCCCACACACGCGGCACCTCCGGACCCCCTACAAAACCTGTGGCTCCCACTCCGCCACCCCTTACCCACCCGCAGCACCTCCAGACCCCCTTCCCCATCCGCCCCCCATATACGCCTCCCCCCGCATCTGCCCCCCTCCACCCGCAGCATCTGCAGACACCCTCCCCCACTCGCGGCACCCCCGCACCCACCCCTCCACCACCCACAGCGCCTCCGGACCCCCTCTTTCATCCGCTGCACCACTGCCCCACCCGCAGCGCCTCCAAACCCCCTCCCCCATCCGCGGCCCCCACTCCCCCTCCCCCACGAACAGCCCCTCCAGACCCCTCCCCCATCCGCAGCTTCTACAGACACCCTCCCCTACCCACGGCACCCCCAGCACCCGCTCCTCAACCACTCGCAGCGTCGCCAGCCCATTCCCCCATCCGCCACATCCCTGCACCTGCTCCTCCACCACCCATGGCACAACCACCCCTCCCCCAACCGCAGTGCCTCAGGATCCCCTACCCCAGCCCCGACACCCCCACACCCGCCCCTTCCCCACACGCAGTGCCTCTGAAACCCCTCCCCCATCCGCAACATCCCGCACCTGCCGCACACCCACCAGCAACGCCTCCGGACCCCCTTCCCCATCAGCGGGCCCCACTCCCCCGCACATCCCCCACCCGCAGCACCTACCGACCCCATCCGCACCCCCCCCGTCGCATCCGCCCCCCCTCCACCCGCTGCATCTACAGAGACGCTCCCCCATCCGCGCCCCCTCCCCTCCCCGCACCCACTACATTATGTACATCGTGCCCTGCAGGCGCTGTTCATGCCCTTTCATCGTGCAATATATAACCACTAACAAAACTAGGAATGCAGGTAATACTCCATATAATACAAATATTGAACCCCAGAATGCGTGCAGGGGTTAAGGGGGCGTAGCCCCTGTGACGGTGTGAAGAATACCTGTAGGGCGCGATGAAGCACCTAGTTATTATTATATTTACACACTTGTGCAAGGCTTCCTTCCTTGCACCTTAATAGGTACTGTATTATTGGTCACTGTGTGTAACGATTACCGCGGTAACCGTTTGTGCTCCCGCTTCCCAGCTTCCCCTCTGATGCTGAACTCGTGACGATGTCACTTCCAGTGACGTCATCTGAACCCGAAAGTGGCACGAAAGGTCCCGGGACGGCCTCTGGCATGGAAGGGGAATGGAAGTCCTTGTAAGTATAAATGTATGTTTATTGCACTGTACACTTTATCCAGATGATGGGGTAAATCTCTCCAAAACGTTGATGATTTGACACTAAAGTTTGTTCACCTTTTGAAAGTCTTGGAGTGCCGCCTCATCTGTTTTATCAGTACGTGGGGGAATAAGCCTAGAAGGGCACCCAAACTGGTTACTAGTATAAGAGGGAACTGCTGTCCCTGTCTGAGTGCCGGGTTTGGACTTGCATCTCCAGCACGCTCCAGTCATTTTAAAAAAAATTCTGCAATTGGTGGATTTATACAGCAGTACCCCAGGACTCATACGGCAGTGTCAGACAGGATGGCACTTTTCAAAAACTAGACCCCAAACAGCACCTCATGCAAAGATGTCGAAGAGGTGCAATGAGGTAGCTGTATGACTAAGCCAAGCGACACAAACAATTCCCACTGGAATTATACGTCCAAATCACTGGAATTAAATGGCAAAATCACTGGAATTATACGTCCAAATCACTGGAATTATACATCCAAATAACTGGAATTAAATGGCAAAATCACTGGAATTATACGTCCAAATCACTGGAATGAAATGGCAACGTCACTGGAATTATACGTCCAAATCACTGGAATTATACTACAAAATCCCTGGAATTATACTGTAAAATCACTGGAATTATACTGTAAAATCATTGGAAATTATACTGCAAAATCACTGGAATTATACGTCCAAATCACTGGAATGAAATGGCAAAGTCACTGGAATTATACGTCCAAATCACTGGAATTATACTACAAAATCACTGGAATTATACTGTAAAATCACTGGAATTATACTGTAAAATCATTGGAAATTATACTGCAAAATCACTGGAATTATACGTCAAAATCACTGGAATTATACATCCAAATCACTGGAATTATACGTCAAAATCACTGGAATTATACATCCAAATCACTGGAATTAAACATCCAAATCACTGGAATTAAATGGCAAAATCACTGGAATTATACATCCAAATCACTGGAATTAAATGGCAAAATCACTGGAATTATACATCCAAATCACTGGAATTAAATGGCAAAATCACTGGAATTATGGGGGTCATTCCGAGTTGTTCGCTCGGTAAAAATATTCGCATCGCAGCGATTTTCCGCTTAATGCGCATGCGCAATGTCCGCACTGCGACTGCGCCAAGTAAATTTGCTATGCAGTTAGGATTTTTACTCACGGCTTTTTCATCGTTCTGGCGATCGTAATGTGATTGACAGGAAATGGGTGTTACTGGGCGGAAACAGGCCGTTTTATGGGCGTGTGGGAAAAAACGCTACCGTTTCCGGAAAAAACGCAGGAGTGGCCGGAGAAACGGAGGAGTGTCTGGGCGAACGCTGGGTGTGTTTGTGACGTCAAACCAGGAACGACAAGCAGTGAAATGATCGCAGATGCCGAGTAAGTCTGGAGCTACTCAGAAACTGCTACGAGGTGTGTAATCGCAATATTGCGAATACATCGTTCGCAATTTTAAGATGCTAAGATTCACTCCCAGTAGGCGGCGGCTTAGCATAAGCAAATCTGCTAAAATCCGCTTACGAGCGAACAACTCGGAATGACCCCCTATACATCCAAATCACTGGAATTAAATGGCAAAATCACTGGAATTATACGTCTAAATCACTGGAATTAAATAGCAAAATGGAGGCTGAGGGCTTCCATCGTCATGTGAAGCTGAACCACTAGTCATGAACATAGGCCAGGGCCTCAGCCGTTCCTTGCCACTCCGTGTCGTAAATGGCATATTGGCAAGTTTACGTTTCTCCTCAGACCATTTATAGTGTTCCTTCTAGGCTGTTTCAGCAGGGTACTGCACCCTGCCCATTTTTGAAATGTGATAAAGCACCCTGCCCACTTTCAGTGCACCCTGCAGGACCATAAATCGCCCTCTTGTATACAGAATGCAACAGTCAGAGTGCATGTTACAATGTGGTCGTCTACTCCTTGCCCACCTCTGAAATTGGTACACAATTTCTATCCTTAGCCAACTGGATGGCAGAGGAGGCACTGTAAATAACACAGCACCCTGATAAAGAGGGAAAGAACAGGGTAAGCAGTGAGCATGTACTGCTTACAGTATTTCCCTAGTAGAACAGACTTATTTATTTTAACCCATTGTTTAACTTTTCTGTTTTATAACACATACGGATTATAACTACTTCAGCTC
Source organism: Pseudophryne corroboree (assembly GCF_028390025.1). Lineage (NCBI taxonomy): Eukaryota > Metazoa > Chordata > Amphibia > Anura > Myobatrachidae > Pseudophryne > Pseudophryne corroboree. The sequence continues at coordinate 780,297,954 of NC_086446.1, read as the reverse complement.
TGGAAAAGACATTTATAATTATCTACTTATGTATATGCTACAGCCGATCTTTCAAGAAGACTGGACATACACAGTATGTTTCTCAGTACAGATGTTAGGTGTCTTATATGTATGCATGGGTATATGATTTACTAAGGGCAAAATGTATGTACAAAAACTATAAACATACGCGCTATGCTTTGTGCGCAAAGCGTCACATCAAAAATGTGCCCTCAAAATAAAAATGTGCCCTCCTCAATGCTCAGCACCCAGCCCTAAAAAAATCCTAGAGTGAACACTACATTTAATTTCTTTTTTTGGGGTCTTTTTACTGAACTTTGGCTTTTTGGATTTTACATGCCCTCTACTGTCACATTGGGCATCGGCCTTGGCAGAAGACGTTGATGGCATTTCATCATCTATGTCATGACTAGGGGCAGCAGCTTCAGCACTAGGAGGAAGTGGTTCTTGATCTTTCCCTATTTTATCCTCCAAATTTTTGTTCTCCATTATTTTTCTGGAGTTATATAACACAATATGCGGCACAGGAGCACTGGACATATGGCAGCAGAGTATACCACTGTGACTGGTCACTGAAATGACTAATGGCTGATGCACAGGACACTACCACATACTCAGGGCCGGATTAACAATGGGGCGGATGGAGCTGCAGCTCCAGGCCCCCCATTGAAAATAGGCCCACAGCAAACTGACAGCATTGACAGGAACTTTTTCCTGTCACATACTGCCAGCGGCCTCCTCTCTCCCATGCCCCCTTCTACGGCTCCATCGATCTCACCTGCCACGGAGCCGTGCAGCCTGCAGGCAGTGTGCTGGCCGCCCCTTCCTCTCCAGTCTCTCCTTCTCCGGGGTCCTGCTGTCACTCACAGGCCCAAGCTCCGCCCCCAGACTGCACGGGCCACGGGGAGCTGCTGCTGCAGGAAGCCTGGCAAGTGCAGTGATGGCTTCTTGATTAATATGTGTATACAGTTTGTGTGATGTGTGTAGTGAATGTGTGTGTGTATATGTGGTGGTGGGTGGGTGTGTATAGTGTGTACTGTGTGTATATGTGGTGGTGGTGTGTGTGTACTTTGTATAGTGATGGGGGTGTGTGTGTACTTTATATGTGAAGTGTGTAGTCACTGTAGTGGGTTCTGTGTGTGTGTTTAGTGTGTATATATGGTGGTGGAGGTGTGTGTGTACTTTCTGTGTGGGTGTGTGTAGTGTGTATATGTGGTGGTGGGTGTACTTTGTGTGTCTGTAGTGTGTACTGTATGTGTATATGTGGTGGTGGGTGGGTGTGTTTGTGTATATGTGGTGGTGGTGGGTGTACTTTGTGTGTCTGTAGTGTGTACTGTATGTGTATATGTGGTGGTGGGTGGGTGGGTGTGTTTGTGTATATGTGGTGGTGGTGGGTGTACTTTGTGTGTCTGTAGTGTGTACTGTATGTGTATATGTGGTGGTGGGTGGGTGTGTTTGTGTATATGTGGTGGTGGTGGTGGTGGGTGTGTATATAGTGTGTACCAGTGGTCGAAATGGAGTGGTATATTTTTTAATTAAATGAAAGTGTTCATGTTAAGCTTCTTTCGCAGGGAGCTGCGCCCTACCCCTTTTCTGAGTGACAGAATGCGCCCTGCTAATCACCAAAGGACTGCCTTCTCCACCCGCCGCGCTGTCACTTCTCCCCCCGCAGCACTGTTACTCCTCCCCCGGCCGCGCTGATAGCTCTCAGCTGAAGGCGGAGACAGGGTCAGCATGCAGCGGGAAGGAGCAGCCAATCAGATCCTGCGGTGTCTCCTGCCAGTCCTCCGGCATGGTTTGATTCTGCCTCACCACGGCGCTGCACGCTGACCTGGGCTCCGCCGTCAGCATCAAGAGACTGGCCCTGCTGATCCGGCACAGTGCCCTCCTCCGCAACGGTGAGTGCCGCTCTGCATCTGCCCTGTGCCTGTCTTCCTCTTCCTCCCAGTGCTCTCTACCTGGTGCAGTGTGCCTCAGTGCTCTCTACCTGGTGCAGTGTGCCTCAGTGCTCTCTACCTGGTGCAGTGTGCCTCAGTGCTCTCTACCTGGTGCAGTGTGTCTCAGTGCTCTCTACCTGGTGCAGTGTGTATCAGTGCTCTGCCTGGTGCAATGTGTATAACGTGCTCTATCTGGCACAATATGTATAACGTGCTCTACCTGTCGCAGTGTGTATAGGAGGTTCTACCTGGTGCAATGTGTATTAGGTGCACTACTGTGTGCTATAATGTGAATTTCGGCTTATTCAGTGTGCTATAATGTGAATTTTGGCTTATTCATTGTGCTATAATGTGAATTGCGGCTCGTACCGTGTGCTATAATGTGAATTTCGGCTCATACCGTGTGCTGCAATGTGAATTTCGTCTCGTACCGTGTGCTGTAATGTGAATTTCGTCTCGTACCGTGTGCTATAATGTGAATTTTGGCCCGTACCGTGTGCTATAATGTGAATTTCGGCTTATTCATTGTGCTATAATGTGAATTTCGGCTTATTCATTGGGGTATAATGTAGAGATGAGCGGGTTCGGTTTCTTTGAATCCGAACCCGCACGAACTTCACTTTTTTTTTCACGGGTCCGAGCGACTCGGATCTTCCCGCCTTGCTCGGTTAACCCGAGCGCGCCCGAACGTCATCATGACGCTGTCGGATTCTCGCGAGACTCGGATTCTATATAAGGAGCCGCGCGTCGCCGCCATTTTCACACGTGCATTGAGATTGATAGGGAGAGGACGTGGCTGGCGTCCTCTCCATTAGAATAGATTAGAAGAGAGAGAGAGAGAGATTGTGCAGACAGAGTTTACCACAGTGACCAGTGCAGTTGTTGTTAAGTTAACTTTTATTTAATATATCCGTTCTCTGCTATATCCGTTCTCTGCCTGAAAAAAACGATACACAGCAGTCACACAGTGTGACTCAGTCTGTGTGCACTCAGCTCAGCCCAGTGTGCTGCACATCAATGTATAAAAGCTTATAATAATTGTGGGGGAGACTGGGGAGCACTGCAGGTTGTTATAGCAGGAGCCAGGAGTACATAATATTATATTAATTTAAAATTAAACAGTGCACACTTTTGCTGCAGGAGTGCCACTGCCAGTGTGACTAGTGGTGACCAGTGCCTGACCACCAGTATAGTAGTATATTGTTGTATACTATCTCTTTATCAACCAGTCTATATTAGCAGCAGACACAGTACAGTGCGGTAGTTCACGGCTGTGGCTACCTCTGTGTCGGCAGTCGGCACTCGGCAGGCAGTCCGTCCATCCATAATTGTATAATTATATACCACCTAACCGTGGTATTTTTTTTTCTTTCTTTATACCGTCGTCATAGTCATACTAGTTGTTACGAGTATACTACTATCTCTTTATCAACCAGTGTACAGTGCGGTAGTTCACGGCTGTGGCTACCTCTGTGTCGGCAGTCGGCAGGCAGTCCGTCCATCCATAATTGTATTATTATAATATATACCACCTAACCGTGGTTTTTTTTTCATTCTTTATACCGTCATAGTGTCATACTAGTTGTTACGAGTATACTACTATCTCTTTATCAACCAGTGTACAGTGCGGTAGTTCACGGCTGTGGCTACCTCTGTGTCGGCAGTCGGCAGGCAGTCCGTCCATCCATAATTGTATTATAATATATACCACCTAACCGTGGTTTTTTTTTCATTCTTTATACCGTCATAGTGTCATACTAGTTGTTACGAGTATACTACTATCTCTTTATCAACCAGTGTACAGTGCGGTAGTTCACGGCTGTGGCTACCTCTGTGTCGGCAGTCGGCAGGCAGTCCGTCCATCCATAATTGTATTATAATATATACCACCTAACCGTGGTTTTTTTTTCATTCTTTATACCGTCATAGTCAGTCATACTAGTTGTTACGAGTATACTACTATCTCTTTATCAACCAGTGTACAGTGCGGTAGTTCACGGCTGTGGCTACCTCTGTGTCGGCACTCGGCAGGCAGTCCGTCCATCCATAATTGTATTATAATATATACCACCTAACCGTGGTTTTTTTTTCATTCTTTATACCGTCATAGTCAGTCATACTAGTTGTTACGAGTATACTACTATCTCTTTATCAACCAGTGTACAGTGCGGTAGTTCACGGCTGTGGCTACCTCTGTGTCGGCACTCGGCAGCCCGTCCATAATTGTATATACCAGTGACCTAACCGTGGTTTTTTTTTCTTTCTTTATACATACATACTAGTTACGAGTATACTATCTCTTTATCAACCAGTCTATATATTAGCAGCAGACACAGTACAGTGCGGTAGTTCACGGCTGTGGCTACCTCTGTGTCGGCACTCGGCAGCCCGTCCATAATTGTATATACCACCTAACCGTGGTTTTTTTTTCTTTCTTTATACATACATACTAGTTACGAGTATACTATCTCTTTATCAACCAGTCTATATATTAGCAGCAGACACAGTACAGTGCGGTAGTTCACGGCTGTGGCTACCTCTGTGTCGGCACTCGGCAGCCCGTCCATAATTGTATACTAGTATCCAATCCATCCATCTCCATTGTTTACCTGAGGTGCCTTTTAGTTGTGCCTATTAAAATATGGAGAACAAAAATGCCACTCCTAGATGGGCCCGGTGTTTGTGTCGGCCACTAGGGTCGCTAATCTTACTCACACAGCTACCTCATTGCGCCTCTTTTTTTCTTTGCGTCATGTGCTGTTTGGGGAGGGTTTTTTGGAAGGGACATCCTGCGTGACACTGCAGTGCCACTCCTAGATGGGCCCGGTGTTTGTGTCGGCCACTAGGGTCGCTTATCTTACTCACACAGCGACCTCGGTGCAAATTTTAGGACTAAAAATAATATTGTGAGGTGTGAGGTATTCAGAATAGACTGAAAATGAGTGTAAATTATGGTTTTTGAGGTTAATAATACTTTGGGATCAAAATGACCCCCAAATTCTATGATTTAAGCTGTTTTTTAGTGTTTTTGGAAAAAAACACCCGAATCCAAAACACACCCGAATCCGACAAAAATAATTCGGTGAGGTTTTGCCAAAACGCGTTCGAACCCAAAACACGGCCGCGGAACCGAACACAAAACCAAAACACAAAACCCGAAAAATTTCAGGCGCTCATCTCTAGTATAATGTGAATTTCGGCTTATTCAGTGTGCTATAATGTGAATTTCGGCTCGTACCGTGTGCTATAATGTGAATTTCGGCTCGTACCGTGTGCTATAATGTGAGTTTCAGCTCGTACCGAGTGCTGTAATGTGAATTTCGGCTCGTACCGTGTGCTGTAATGTGAATTTCGGCTCGTACCATGTGCTATAATGTGAGTTTTGGCTCGTACCGTGTGCTATAAGGTGAAAGGGGCACCAGTACTAGATAGTATAAGGGGTTCTACTACACTGGACATGCCCCCTTTTGGGTGACCACGCCCCCTTTTCTGGAGCGAAGGCGCGCGCATAATTGCATCCTTGACTTTTCCATATCCCCACTTCAATATTTCCACTTCGACCACTGGTGTGTACTGTGTGTGTTTGTGTATACGTGGTGGTGGGTGTGTGTGTGTGTACTTTATGTGTTTATATGTGGGGGGGTGTACTTTGTGTGTGTAGTGTGTACTATGTGTGTGTGTGTGTGTGTGTGTGTGTGTGTGTGTGTGTGTGTGTACTTTATATGATGGGGGCCTGTGTGTATATGCTATGTTTGGGAGGGCTACGCTAACACCTATTTGTTATATGAGTAGCAGCTGAGGAGGGAAGGGGTTCCACCTGCCCATAGAAATTGGATGCTTAGCGTATTTAACTGTCAGCGCTCACTCCTAAACAAATAATATCACATATGCAGTTTACTTTTAAATTCTGGTATACTCCAATTTATTAGGTTATAAAGCATAAAAATTAAAAACACAATATTATTTACAGTTTATGTGGTTTATATAATGCTGATGGTCCTAATACTCGGGACTAACTAGGGTTAAAAAATTTTTTTCAAAAATACCCTCCTCAGGTCCAGATGTCGGCGGTGCTGTTGGCAGGTCCATGTGGCAGGCGGCTGTGCTATCGGCAGGTCCGGGCAGCAGGCGGCGGCTCCAGCAGGCGGTGAGTATGGGCGGGTTCGGGCATTCCAGGCCGGCAGCGAGGTTTATGCTGTGCGGCACAGTGTGACCTCTAACACCATGTCACGCTGCGCAGTGCACACAGCCGCACTGCCTGGGGCAGGGGGAGCCGAGCAGCATCTGAGCCGTGTGCTGAATTGGCTCAGACGCTGCCCGGCATTTTAAAAAAAAAGCGTTGGCCCAAATACCGGGATAGTAAGCCCCATTTTAGGCCAAAATCCCAGGATACTGCCGATCCCGATCCCAGGATTGGCCACCATATGAGTAACAGGTGCAGCTGTGTGAGTATAGTAATGGGTGCTGCTGTGAGTACAGTAATGGGTGCTACTGGTCTTGCCCCCCCCCCCACATCACTAGTCACACCCTCGGTGGCCCCATATAATAGGCCCTTTGTAAATTTCAGCTCCAGGCCTATGTGGACCTTAATCTGGCACTGCACATACTTACCGACAATCTGGCTGCCCCCTCCGGGAGGAGGCAGCCAGGTCGGAGCAGCGGGGGTGTGGAGATGCGTCTTGATTACGCTTAGGGTCTAGCAATGCCGTTAATATTGACATTGCAAGGCAGGGGGCGGGGCCAGGATGACGCGAATCGCGTCATCTGACTCCCGGACCGCGCACTTTGAACTGCGCCGCCGGGGGTTATGCAGGTGATGCGGGTGGGTTGCGGGTGGTGGGCACTCGTCCGGGAGACTTGCCTTTTCTTCCGGGGGGCCGGGAGCGCCACCCGATTTTCAGGAGCCTCCCGGCCATTTCGGGAGAGTAGGCAAGTATGCACTACCACTGAACTGATGCAGCACAACACAGCAGCACTGTAAGGGACTTGCTATTGTTATTATTATAATACGGCTGCACTGGACATATGGCAGCAGAGGATACCACTGTGACTGGTCACTGGAATGACTGATGGCTGATGTACAGGACACTACCACAGGTCTGATGCAGCACAATACACCACTGAACTGATGCAGCACAATACACCACTGAACTGATGCAGCACAATACAGCAGCACTGGACATATGGCAGCAAGAGGACACAACCACTGTGACTGGACAAATACAGCACAAGACACGGACATTGAGAGAACGGAGACACGTCCTCTCTCTACACTCTCCAATGCCGGAGTGAAAATGGCGCCGACGCGCGGCTACTTATATGTAATCCAAACCTCGCGAGAATCCGACAGCGGGATGCTGACGTTTTGCCTCGTTCTGGTTTCCGAGTCAAGCGGGAAAACCCGAGCCTGACTCGTATCCGGGCTCAGGACGTGGAGTCCGATAGGGTTCGGTTCTCAGAGAACCGAACCCTCTCATTCCTAGTATTTTTGCAGCGCTGCGAGCAGATAGTCGCCGCCCATAGGGGAGTGTATTTTAGCTTTGCAAGTGTGCAATCGCATGTGCAGCCGAGCGGTACAAAAAAGTTTTGTGCAGTTTCTGAGTAGCCCAGGACTTACTCAGCCGCTGCGATCACTTCAGACTGTCTGGGGCATGAAATGACCTCAGACACCCGCCCTGCAAACGCCCGGACACGCCTGCGTTTTTCCAACCACTCCCAGAAAACGGTCAGTTGACACCCACAAACACCTTCTTCCTGTCAATCTCCTTGCGATCGGCTGTGCGAATGGATTCTTCGTACAATCCATCGCCCAGCAACGATCCGCTTTGTACCCGTACGACGCGCCTGCGCATTGCGGTGCATATAATTGCGCCGTATTGACCTGATCGCAGTGCAGCGAAAAATCCTAGCTTGCAATCAGGTCTGAATAACCCCCATAGTTGCAGTTACACATTGATAAATGCACCGATTGTTTATTATTTTTGTTTTTCATTAATGTTTTATCCTCAGTACTGATGGAAGCAGTGCCGATGTTATACGCTGATTAGCGATATATACCACTGCCGCGGTGGTCATGCAATGGCGGTCGCAGTGTGGATTTCTTTGCAAAGTTTGTTGGAGGTAATAGGGAGCGATGACCCAAATGCAAGCGTGACGCAACCATTGCAGGGGCGTGTCACAGCTGGCGACTGCGATCCTGTACGCAGTTACAATAGGTCCAACGTCTACTGCCATGCTGCGCAATCATAGGGTCAATTATTGACCGATATGCGCTTGATATGTGCCCTTTTTATACACAATCGGCGGTTCTGAGGCACAATACAAATGTGCATATTTTTTCGCAGAGTCTCTGTGTGCTAACTCGCAGCTACAACGGCATTTGCGTCAATCTCTTAATCAGGCCTAACAGATGAGGGTATTCCTATTTGCAGATATTTACACTGTATTTCTTATCTCATACTTGCCTACTGTCCCAGAACCGCTGGGAGGCTCCAGAAAATTGGGTGGGCCTCCTGGCCGTCTGGCAAAATGGACAAGTCTCCTGGAATATGGCCGCCGCACCACTTACCACTGCTATGACGCGATTTGCTCTAAATCGCTTAATCGTAGCCACGCCCCCTGTTGTGTATGCCGGTAATCTCTGCACAGGGAGGGGGGAGGCGTGGCCACATTGACTCAATCACTGAAACTGATGTTTTGTGTTGTGTCCGCTCTCAATTTTCTTCCTCCGTTTCCATTTTTTCCATTTTTATAATAAAAACTTAGCATGTCAATTCTCACAAGCAATTCAATTATTATTATTATTATTATTATTATTATTATTATAGTGTCTGTAAATTACAATATTACGTAATCTTGTCGTTTGTTTATGGTCACTGTCGAAGTCACGCTGCGATCACTGCACACACGCCGCTTAGCACAAAGTTGGTCAGAGAAGTCCCCGGATTTCAAAAAAAGATTCCATTTCCCAAGGAAAAAGTTTTAGACGAACAAAATACATAAATGCATTCCTTCGCAATGTCCTCCAGCTTTTAAAGGGTTAAACGAGAGTGTGCTTCTCGCTACTGGAAAATGTTCTGTGTGTGTGTTATATATTCCTTCTAAATCACACACACTAGATGCCGGTGGCCTGGGGCTAAATTACAAACCATATGAAAGGACTTGAAAGTTAAAAAATAAAATCGAAAAAGTTCTAAAGATTTCTTATGTTGTAAGAGGAATAGACCTGCGGGATGTCAGGGGAACAAATTATTGCAAAATAGGGCAAATTTATTCATGTTGTCTTTTCTTATTTCCAGCGCTGGATGAATTTGTCTCCATTTTTCTTGTTAAACTGAGTAGTTTGGCGAGCGAGACGCGGCCTCGGAGAAGATTACTGTGCAGGGCGTGTTGCTATCCCTTATTAAACATGTATACGTTTACCCAGTGTGTAATAAAATTATTATTATCCTTTATTTATATGGCGCCACAAAGATTCCGCAGCGCCCAATTACAGAGTACATATGCACATAATCAAAACAGGAAAACAGTGACTTACAGTTGATGACAATTTAGGACAAGTACAGGGTAACTAAGCATAACTACACCAGTAAATGACAGAGAAGTTCCAGGTGGCCAAAAAACTGCTTGATTTGGGCAGTTGAGGATTATTAAAGTAAGAAAAGGATAAGCACATGAGGGAAGAGGGCCCTGCTCGTGAGAGCTTACATTCTAAGGGGAGGGGTAGACAGACAGGGGTGAGACAGATGGGGTACATAGAGAGCGTGGAACAGAGGGTAAGGATGAGATTTGGCTGGGTTTGGTAAAGAAATGGGTCTTATGAGCCCGTTTGAAGTTTTGTAGAGAGGTGGAGAGTCTGAGGGGGAGAGGTAAAGAATTCCAGAGGAAGGGAGCAGCGCGTGAAACATCTTGGAGATAGGAGTGGGAGGAAGATATCAGTCTGCAGGAGAGTCGGAGTGTATTAGCAGAGCGAAGAGGACGGGTGGGAGAGTAAAGGGAGATAAGGTCAGAGATGTAGATGGGAGAGGAGTGGGTGGGGGCTTTGTAAGTGAGTGTGAGAAGTTTGAATTGGATTCTGAAAGGGAAGGGGAGCCAGTGAGGGCTTGTAGGAGAGGGGAGGTGGACGTAGTGCATTTGGTGAGGAAGATGAGCCGGGCAGCAGCATATGTGTCATCGGCACACCATGGGCAAACAGCGCACGGATAACTAGGATGACAGGAAAACACCAATAACATACAAATTATAGGAATTATCACAGGTTGGCAGAATTCCGTAGGAAAACAATGTCACCATCTCTGTAGCATCAGTCAGGGGCTGGCTGGAAACTCTCAGCTTGGGGGGAAGCCATAAGCAAATGGCCCGGATTTTCTACCAGCGAATGCAATGTAAAGATGGGCGTGACTGGCAGAGGCAGCAGCCATAGCTGGGAGGAAGCACATCTAAAAGGGCAGGTTACTTTTTGTCAGTTTCAATTCAGACAGGGTGCGGCGCCCCGCTAAAACAGCCTAGTGGGAACCAGTGGTGCAAGGAGAATTTTTTTTTTCTTAGTGGTACAGTGTGCGCGCGACAAAAAATGGGTGTGGCCACATGGGGCGTTGTGGCGTACGCCACTGAAAATGGGAGCATGATACACATATGGGGGGTGAGATACACATCTGCCCCCAATAGTGCAGTGCCAGATACACATCTGCCCCCAAAAGTGCCAGATACACATATGCCCCCAATGGTGCAGTGTCAGATACACAAATGCCCCCAATAGTGCCAGATACACATATGCCCCCATGATGACAGATACACATGTGCCCCCACAGTGCCACATACACATATGCCTCCACAGTGCCACATACACATATGCCTCCACAGTGCCAGATACACATATGTACCCACGGTGCCAGATACACATATGCCCCCACAGTGCCAGATACGCATATGCCTCCATGATGCCAGATACACATACAGTATGCCCTCATGGTGCCAGATACACATATGCCCCCACAGTGCCAGATGCACATATGCCCCCACGGTGCCAGATACACATATGCCCCCACAGTGCCAGATGCACATATGCCCCCACAGTGCCAGATACACATATGCCCCCACAGTGCCAGATGCACATATGCCCCTACGGTGCCAGATACACATATGCCCCCACAGTGCCAGATATTTATTTCTTAGCAGTTTCTTATATAGTGCAGCATATTCCGTTTCGCTTTAAAATTAGAACAACAATTGTGGAACAAAACTGGGCAAAGACAGACATAGAGGTAGGAGGGCCCTGCTCACAAGCTTACAATCTATAGGGAAATAGGCAATGATACACAACGGTAGATGCTACTTATTGCATAATGGTCCACCAGATTGCAAGGTTCTTAATGGGTTGTATATGATATGATCACCCAGCAATGTTGGAAGACAAAATATGTGAGGTTATGTGGACTGTACAGAGAGGATGTAATTGGATAGGGAAGCACTGAAGGTTATGTGTGTGGGTCTGGAATTTGATAGGCTTGTCTGAAGAGATGAGTTTTCAGGGAACGTTTAAAGGTTTGGAGACTAGAGGTGAGTCTTATTGTGCGTGGGAGGGCATTCCACAGAGTGGGTGAAGCCCGGGTAAAGTCCTGTAACTTTGAGTGGGAACAGGTAATACATGTGGATGAGAGATGCAGATCTTGTGCAGAGCGGAGAGGTCTGGTAGGGAGATATCTTGAGATGAGTGAGGAGATGTACGATGATGCAGTTTGGTTAATAGCCTTGTATGTGAGTAAAAGTGTTTTATATTTAACACGCTAGAATACCGGTAACCAATGGAGGGACTGACAGAGCGGATCAGCAGACGAAAAACGTCTAGCGAGGAAGATTAGCCTCGCAGCTGCATTACAATGGATTGTAGGGGTGAGAGCCTATGTTTAGGAAGACCAGTAAGGAGACTATTACAATAATCAATGCGGGAGATGATGAGTGCATGGATTAGAATTTTTGCAGTGTCTCGTGTAAGATAAGGGCGTATTTTGGATATGTTTTTTAGGTGCATGTAACATGATTTAGAGACAGATTGAATGTATGGAACAAAGTTCAGAGTCAAGGGTGACACATAGGCAGCGAGCTTGTGGGGTAGGGTGGATAGTCGCGAGAAGAAGAGGTAGAATTAGAGACGTGCCCACACTGTGCAAGATATGCCTCCACAGTGCCAGAAACACATATGCCCCCATGGCGCCAGATACACATATGCCCCCATGGTGCCAGATACACATATGCCCCCACAGTGCCAGATACACATATGCCCCCACGGTGCCAGATACACATATACCCCCATGGTGCCAGATACACATATGCCCCCACGGTGCCAGATATGACCCCACAGTGCCAGATACACATATGCCCCCACAGTGCCAGATACACAAATGCCCCCAACAGTGCAACTCACCATTGCTGTGATGCCTGGGGCCGGCTCTGCATGCGGCTCTTCTCTCCTGCCCCTCTCCAGCAGTCAGTCCGGTTTCTCTTTGGAAGAAGTAGAACTTACAAATAGACCTGCTTCTGGCTGGCTTGTTTGGAGAATCATGCATGGATCAGTGAGATCCGTGCAGGGTTTTTCTGTGTAAAGTGTGTGAAATAGTTAAAAATCAGAAAAAAACTCCTAAACATAACCCGCCCTGGGATCTTCGACTGGTCCAGTATTTTAAGGAGATGATGCTGTGGCTAAGAGACGACACAGGAGATGATGGTGTGGCTAAGAGACAACACAGGAGAAGATGATGGTGTGGCTGAGAGATGACGCAGGAGGAGATGTTGGTGTGGCTGAGAGACAACACAGGAGGAGATGATGGTGTGGCTGAGAGGCAACACAGGAGGAGATGATGGTGTGGCTGAGAGATGACGCAGGAGGAGATGATGGTGTGGATGAGAGACAATACAGGAGGAGATGATGCTGTGGCTGAGAGACAACACAGGCAGGAGATGATGGTGTGGCTGAGAGATGATGCAGGCAGGAGATGATGCTGTTGCTGAGAGATGATACAGGCAGGAGATGATGGTGTGGCTGAGAGATGATGCAGGCAGGAGATGATGCTGTGGCTGAGATACAACGCAGGAAGGAGATGATGGTGTGGCTGAGAGACAACGCAGGCAGATGATGGTGTGGCTGAGAGAGGACGCAGGAGGATATGATGGTGTGACCGAGAGACAACACAGGCAGGAGATGATGCTGTGGCTGAGAGATGCAGGGGGTAGAAAGTGACACGGTTGGCATGTGTCTGGTTGAACCTCTGTTGTATGATGTTGACCTTGGTTATATTCCTACACAAACAATCATCTTCCAGACCATGTGATATCCTACATGAATAGTGAATGCCATCTGAAGAGCATCTTCAGATGGCATTCACTATTCATGTAGGATATCACATGGTCCGGAAGATGGTCTGCCCAGGGAGGATACATTTCTTCAAAGGTTCCCCATTGTGAGAAACCACCATATAGGTAAGGTACATATGGAATGGAAAGGAATGCTCCCGGATTGACGAGACACAGGTGGCATATCATGTTGACATGTCCCCATTTTGAGTGGTCATGCCCCTTGGAAGGGAGGGGGGACTGTACAGTGGCTGAGGGGAGGGGGCTGGCTGCCAGGTTGAGGAGGAGCACTGTTATTGCAGTGAGCGCTATCTGGAGTGTTTGGTGCACACCACAACATCTGACAATGTATCTGTATTAACTAGGTGATTCATCGCGCCCTACGGGCACTCTTCACACCGTCGGTTGGGACTACGCCCCGTTAACCCCTGCACGCCTTTGAACATACGCAGGCTGGTAGATAACAGAATCAGAAACGCAGGGCAGTATAGAGGGCATACAGAAATGGTGTCCGGTTGAGAAACGATAGAGAGGCGTAGGGGAGGAGAAAGGGAATGTACAGAAACGCTGTGGGATCGGTAAAGGATAGGGAAAGGCAGGGTGGTAGGGAGAGGAGAAAGAGAGGGAAGGTGTTAGAGAGAAAATACCGTTGCAAGAGGCTATGACTCGTTAACACCTGCACGGGCTTCAGCTGTGCTATAATTGTTATTATATGGAGTATTACCTGAATTTTTTTTGATGGCAGTGGGTAAATATTGTAAGGGGGAGGGCGTGCGATTGTCAAGGGGGCGTAGCCCTTTGTGAGGGCATGCAGAGTGGCCGCAGGGCACAATGAATAACATAGTGTAGTATATACTGCTAGTGTCTGCATCATGAAGTACCAGATGAGTAACAGCAATGCACTGTAGATAAGACACCAAAGTGCTGTGGCCACAGGTAGCAGAGCCGCTTATACACACAATGGCCACAGGTAGCAGAGCCGCTTATACACACAATACCCCCAGGTAGCAGAACCGCTTATACACACAATACCCAACAGGTAACAGTGTCGCTTATACACACAGTGCCCACAGGTAGCAGGGCAGCTTATACACACAGTGCCCACAGGTAGCAGAGGCGCTTATACACACAATACCCACAGGTAGCAGAGGCGCTTATACACACAGTGCCCACAGACAGCAGAGACGCTTATACACACAATACCTACAGGTAACAGAGGTGCTTATACACACAGTGCCCACAGGTAGCAGAGGTGCTTATACACACAATGGGCACAGGTAGCAGAGCCACGTACACACACAATACCCACAGGTAGCAGAGCCGCGTATACACTCAATACCCACAGGTAGCAGAGCTGCTTATACACACAGTGCCCACAGGTAGCAGAGCCGCTTATACACACAGTGGCCACAGGTAGCAGAGCCGCTTATACACACAATACCCACAGGTTGCAGAGGCACTTATACACACAGTGGCCACAGGTAGCAGAGGCGCTTATACACACAATGGGCACAGGTAGCAGAGGCGCTTATACACACAATGGGCACAGGTAGCAGAGCCACGTATACACACAATACCCACAGGTAGCAGAGCCGCGTATAGACACAGTGGCCACAGGTAGCAGAGTTGGTGCAACACACAATGGCCACAGGTAGCAGAGCCGCTTATACACATAGTGCCCACAGGTAGCAGCGCCACTTATACACAATGGCCACAGGTAGCAGTGTCGCTTATACACATAATGGCCACAGTATTAGTATACTCACAAAAGTTTGGGGGGTTTGGAAAGGGGGTGGGTTCAGTGAGGTGCCTATCCGTGCGGCTGATCAGCCCGATTCAGGGCATCACTTGTAGCGGCTGCGGATGGTGTCCGAGGTGCTACGTGTGGTGGAGGGGTGGGTGTGGGAGGGGGTCCAGAGGTGTTGTGGGTGGCGGAGGGGTGGGTGCAGGGGCACGGATGGCGGAAAGGGTGCAGAGGTGCTGTGGGTGGGGGAGGGGTAGGTGCAGAGGGGGCGCGGATGGGGAGTGTAAATGCTGTTGGTGGGGGAGGGGTGGGTGCGGGGGACTGTGGATAAAAGAGGGGGTATGGAGGTGATGTGTGTGTGGGAGGGGTGATGTAGGGGTGTGCGTTTGGAGGTGCAGGGGGGGTGAGCTTAGGTGATGGGTTTCAGAAGTGCTGTGGGTGGGGGAGGTGTGGGTGTGGGATGGCACGGATGGGGGATGTAGATGTTGTGGATGGGTTGATGCGGAGGAGCTGTGGATGGGGGAGGGTTTGGGAGGTCCGCAGATGGGGAGGGTGTCTGTAGATAATGCGGGTGGGTAGGTGCTGTGGTTGTGGGAGTGGCGGGTGCGGGGGTGTAGCGGGTGGGGTAGGTGATCTGGATGGGGTAGGTGATCTGGATGTGCGGTAGCCAGGGGAGGGGCGGGTGCGGGGATGACACGGATGGGGGAGTGGGTCCGTGGGTGCTGTGGATGAGTGAGGGGTGGGTTACGGCGGTTGTGGCGGCCCGGGTGTGCTGCTGCGGTGGGTGGGGGAGGGTGCCGGTGCAGGGATACCGAGGTTGGGGTAGGGTGGGGGTGCAGCTGCGGCGGGTAGGGGAGGGGCAGGGGCGGGGGTGGGGAAGAGGAGGGTATGGGGATGCTGTGGGTGGGGTGCCAGGGGGGGGGGGGCGTGAGGGGATGTGGATGGGGTCTGTGGATGCTGCTGGTGGTGGAGGGGCAGGTGCGGGAGGCTGTGGATGAAGGAGGGGTCTGGAGGTGCTGTGCGTGGGGGAGGGGTGATGTAGGGGAAGGTGGGGTTGCAGGGGTGTGGGGGTTAGGTGATGGGTTGTAGAAGTGCTGCGGGTGGGGGAGGTGCGGGATGGGGTATGTAGATGCTGCGGGTGGCTGCAGGAGAGCCGTGGATGGGGGAGGGGGTCCAGAGGTGCTGTGGGTGGTGGTCCAGAGGTGCGGGGGGTGGTGGAGGGGAAGGTGTGGTAGGTGTGCGAATGAGGGAAGGTGTCTATAGATGATGGTGGTGGGGGAGGAGCCGGAGGTGCTGTGGGTGGGGGAGTGGCGGCTGTGGGGGTGTGGTGGGGGTCCTGATGCGCGGCGGGGAGGGGCGGGTGCGGGGATCAGAGGGCGCTGTGGGTGGGTGAGGGGCTGGTGTGGGGTTAACGCAGTTGGGGAGGGCCAGCTGTGGTGGTGTTGCGGGTGGTGGAGGGGCAGGTGCGTGGGTGTTGGGGGGGAGGGGAGGGGCAGGTGCTGTGTGTGAGGGAAGGGGGCCGTTTGCTGGGGTGGTGCGGTTGGGTGGGTGGGAGGTGGGTGTGAGGGTGCCACGGTTGCGGGGGCGGGTGGTGCTGCAGGTAGGGTGGGGGTGCTGGAGCAGGGGTGCTGTGTGTAGGGGAGGGGCGGGGGGTGCCATGGATGGGGGGTTGGGAGCAGGGGTGATGTGGGTGTGGGAGGGGTGGGGGGGCTGTGGGAGAAGCTGGTGTGGGAGTGCAGTGGGTGGAGGAGGGGGGGGGGGGGTGCTGCGGGTGGTGGGCTGGTGCCATGGGTGGGGGGACAGGTGCGTGGGTGCAGGGGTGCTGCGGTTGGGGGGTGGGAGGCGGCTGCGGGGGTTTCCGAGGGTTGGGGGGGAGGGGGTTGCGGGAGCTGGGGTGTTGCGGATGGGGGAGGGGTGGGTGCAGGAGGGGCAGATGCGGTGGTGGTGTAGGTAGGTGGGGTGGAGGGTGCAGGGGTGTAGCGGGGGGAGAGGTGGGTATGGGGGTGGGGTGGGGGTGCCGCGGGTGGGGGAGGGGGCCGTTTGCCGGGGTGGTGCAGTTGGGTGGGTGTGAGGGTGCCACGGTTGCGGGGGCGGGTGGGGTGGGGTGGGGGTGCTGCAGGTAGCGGAGGGGTGGGGGTGCGGGAGCAGGGGTGGTGTGCGAAGGGGAGGGGTGGGGGTGCCATGGGTGGGGGGTTGGGAGCTGGGGTGATGTGGGTGTGGGAGGGGTGGGGGGCTGTGGGAGAAGCTGGTGTGGGAGTGCTGTGGGTGGGGGAGGGGGGATGCTGGGGGTGAAGGCGTGGTGCCATGGGTGCGGGTGGGGTGGAGGGTGCAGGGGTGTAGCGGGGGGAGAGGTGGGGGTGGGGGAGGGGCGGGGGTGCCGCTGGTGGTGGAGGGGCGGGGGTGCCGCGGGTGGGGTAGGGGCGGGGTTTGCTGCAGGTGTGGGGGGCGGGAGTGCTGCGGGTGGGAGTGGATGTGGGGGGATGCGTTGGGTGCCGCGGATTGGGGGGGGGGGGGCGCGGGTGTCGTTGCTACGGGCGGGGACGGGAGTGCCGCGAGTGGATGCCGCGGGTGGGCGGCCGCGGATGTTGGTACTACGGGTGGGGGAGAGGGCGGGAGTGGCGCGGGTGCTGGGTGGATGCGGTTGGTTGCCGCGGGTGGGAGGGGGAGCGAGTGCGGCTGTCAGTGTCAGCATTGTCCCCTGAACTCTGCAGCAGCCGCTAGTCTGTGAGGCGGGTAGTGTGAGTTCCGCTCACAGTCAGCGGCTGCTCTGTCACCAGGGAGTGTACGGGGAGGAGGGAGACAGGGGACAGGGCGGAGACGGGGAGGGGACTGGGCGGGGAAGGGCGGTCAGAGGGAGAGGACTTCTGGTACATTTGTGCCTGTGACTCCGCCCAGCGTTACGGCCAGGCACAGAATCACAGAGTTGGGCTAATATATAGGAGATAGGTTTGACACCAGGGTGGATGCTTTTTAATAAAAAGCGGTGCTAGCCCTGCCCAATAGATGGTGCTAGACACGCCCCTCTAACGGTACACCCCCTAATATAATGTGCTGCACACGCCTATGGTAATGGCATATCTACCACACTTCACTGAGCCGAGGACCCTAGTCCTAATGAGCACCAGGAAGGGTGAAACAGCCTGTCTATAATCTAGATCTGCCTGAGCACTTGCTGAAGACACATTGGCCCTCATTCCGAGTTGATCGGTCGCAATGCGAATGTAGCAGAGTTACACACGCTAAGCCGCCGCCTACTGGGAGTGTATCTTAGCTTCTTAAAAGTGCGACCGAAGTAATCGCAATATTGCGATCACAAACCACGTAGCAGTTTTGGAGTAGCTTCAGACTTACTCTGCCTGTGCGATCAGTTCAGTGCTTGTCGTTCCTGGTTGACGTCACAAACACACCCAGCGTTCGCCCAGGCACTCCCACCGTTTCTCCGGCCACTCCTGCGTTTTTTCCGGAAACGGTAGCGTTTTCAGCCACACGCCCCTAAAACGCCGTGCTTCCGCCCAGTAACACCCATTTCCTGTCAATCACATTACGATCGCCGGAGCGATGAAAAAGCCGTGAGTAAAATTACTTTCTTCATAGCAAAGTTACTTGGCGCAGTCGCAGTGCGAACATTGCGCATGCGTACTAAGCGGATTTTCATTGCGATGCGATGAAAAATACCGAGCGAACAACTCGGAATGAGGGCCATAGGGGGTAATTCTGAGTTGATCGCAGCAGCAAATTTGCTAGCAGTTCGGCTAAACCATGTGCACTGCGGGGGGGGGGGGGGGGGGGGGCAAATATAACATGTGCAGAGAGAGTTAAATTTGGCTGGGTTATTTTCTTTCTGTGCAGGGTGAATCCTGGCTGCTTTATTTTTACACTGCAATTTAGATTTCAGTGTGAAAACACCCCACCCAAATCTAACTCTCTCTGCACATGTTATATCTGCCCACCTGCAGTGCACATGGTTTTGCCCAACTGCTAACAAATTTGCTGCTGCGATCAGGTCCGAATTAGGCCCATAGTGGATAATGGGGGTCATTCCGAGTTGTTCGCTCGTTATTTTTTTGTCGCAACGGAGCGATTAGTCGCTAATGCGCATGCGCAATGTCCGCACTGCGACTGCGCCAAGTAAATTTGCAATGCAGTTAGGAATTTTACTCACGGCATTACGAGGTTTTTTCTTCGTTCTGGTGATCGTTGTGTGATTGACAGGAAGTGGGTGTTTCTAGGCGGAAACTGGCCGTTTTATGGGTGTGTGCGAAAAAACGCTACCGTTTCTGGGAAAAACGCGGGAGTGGCTGGAGAAACGGAGGAGTGTCTGAACGAACGCTGGGTGTGTTTGTGACGTCAAACCAGGAATGACAAGCACTGAATTGATCGCACTGGCAGAGTAAGTCTCGAGCTACTCAGAAACTGCACAGAGAAGTATTTTCGCAATATTGCGAATCTTTCGTTCGCAATTTTGATAAGCTAAGATTCACTCCCAGTAGGCGGAGGCTTAGCGTGTGCAAAGCTGCTAAAAGCAGCTTACGAGCGAACAACTCGGAATGACCACCAATAAGTAGTGATGTGCACCGGAAATTTTTCGGGTTTTGTGTTTTGGTTTTGGATTCGGTTCCGCGGCCGTGTTTTGGATTCGGACGCGTTTTGGCAAAACCTCACCGAAAATTTTTTGTCGGATTCTGGTGTGTTTTGGATTCGGGTGTTTTTTTACAAAAAACCCTCAAAAACAGCTTAAATCATAGAATTTGGGGGTCATTTTGATCCCATAGTATTATTAACCTCAATAACCATAATTTCCACTCATTTTCAGTCTATTCTTAACACCTCACACCTCACAATATTATTTTTAGTCCTAAAATTTGCACCGAGGTCGCTGGATGGCTAAGCTAAGTGACACAAGTGGCCGACACAAACACCTGGCCCATCTAGGAGTGGCACTGCAGTGTCAGACAGGATGGCACTTCAAAAAAATAGTAGAGATGAGCGCCTGAAATTTTTCGGGTTTTGTGTTTTGGTTTTGGGTTCGGTTCCGCGGCCGTGTTTTGGGTTCGAACGCGTTTTGGCAAAACCTCACCGAATTTTTTTTGTCGGATTCGGGTGTGTTTTGGATTCGGGTGTTTTTTTCCAAAAACACTAAAAAACAGCTTAAATCATAGAATTTGGGGGTCATTTTGATCCCAAAGTATTATTAACCTCAAAAACCATAATTTACACTCATTTTCAGTCTATTCTGAATACCTCACACCTCACAATATTATTTTTAGTCCTAAAATTTGCACCGAGGTCGCTGTGTGAGTAAGATAAGCGACCCTAGTGGCCGACACAAACACCGGGCCCATCTAGGAGTGGCACTGCAGTGTCACGCAGGATGTCCCTTCCAAAAAACCCTCCCCAAACAGCACATGACGCAAAGAAAAAAAGAGGCGCAATGAGGTAGCTGTGAGAGTAAGATTAGCGACCCTAGTGGCCGACACAAACACCGGGCCCATCTAGGAGTGGCACTGCAGTGTCACGCAGGATGGCCCTTCCAAAAAACCCTCCCCAAACAGCACATGACGCAAAGAAAAAAAGAGGCGCAATGAGGTAGCTGTGTGAGTAAGATTAGCGACCCTAGTGGCCGACACAAACACCGGGCCCATCTAGGAGTGGCACTGCAGTGTCACGCAGGATGTCCCTTCCAAAAAACCCTCCCCAAACAGCACATGACGCAAAGAAAAAAAGAGGCGCAATGAGGTAGCTGACTGTGTGAGTAAGATTAGCGACCCTAGTGGCCG
Organism: Pseudophryne corroboree; assembly: GCF_028390025.1. Classification (NCBI taxonomy): domain Eukaryota; kingdom Metazoa; phylum Chordata; class Amphibia; order Anura; family Myobatrachidae; genus Pseudophryne; species Pseudophryne corroboree. Next base: position 780,277,147 of record NC_086446.1, on the reverse strand, counting down.
TCACAAACACCGGGCCCATCTAGGAGTGGCACTGCAGTGTCACGCAGGATGTCCCTTCCAAAAAAAACCTCCCCAATCAGCACATGATGCAAAGAAAAAGAAAAGAAAAAAGAGGTGCAAGATGGAATTGTCCTTGGGCCCTCCCACCCACCCTTATGTTGTATAAACAAAACAGGACATGCACACTTTAACCAACCCATCATTTCAGTGACAGGGTCTGCCACACGACTGTGACTGATATGACGGGTTGGTTTGGACCCCCCCCAAAAAAGAAGCAATTAATCTCTCCTTGCACAAACTGGCTCTACAGAGGCAAGATGTCCACCTCATCTTCACCCTCCGATATATCACCGTGTACATCCCCCTCCTCACAGATTATCAATTCGTCCCCACTGGAATCCACCATCTCAGCTCCCTGTGTACTTTGTGGAGGCAATTGCTGCTGGTCAATGTCTCCGCGGAGGAATTGATTATAATTCATTTTAATGAACATCATCTTCTCCACATTTTCTGGATGTAACCTCGTACGCCGATTGCTGACAAGGTGAGCGGCGGCACTAAACACTCTTTCGGAGTACACACTTGTGGGAGGGCAACTTAGGTAGAATAAAGCCAGTTTGTGCAAGGGCCTCCAAATTGCCTCTTTTTCCTGCCAGTATAAGTACGGACTGTGTGACGTGCCTACTTGGATGCGGTCACTCATATAATCCTCCACCATTCTATCAATGTTGAGAGAATCATATGCAGTGACAGTAGACGACATGTCCGTAATCGTTGTCAGGTCCTTCAGTCCGGACCAGATGTCAGCATCAGCAGTCGCTCCAGACTGCCCTGCATCACCGCCAGCGGGTGGGCTCGGAATTCTGAGCCTTTTCCTCGCACCCCCAGTTGCGGGAGAATGTGAAGGAGGAGATGTTGACAGGTCACGTTCCGCTTGACTTGACAATTTTGTCACCAGCAGGTCTTTCAACCCCAGCAGACCTGTGTCTGCAAGAAAGAGAGATCCAAGGTAGGCTTTAAATCTAGGATCGAGCACGGTGGCCAAAATGTAGTGCTCTGATTTCAACAGATTGACCACCCGTGAATCCTTGTTAAGCGAATTAAGGGCTGCATCCACAAGTCCCACATGCCTAGCGGAATCGCTCCCTTTTAGCTCCTTCTTCAATGCCTCCAGCTTCTTCTGCAAAAGCCTGATGAGGGGAATGACCTGACTCAGGCTGGCAGTGTCTGAACTGACTTCACGTGTGGCAAGTTCAAAGGGCATCAGAACCTTGCACAACGTTGAAATCATTCTCCACTGCACTTGAGACAGGTGCATTCCATCTCCTATGTCGTGCTCAATTGTATAGGCTTGAATGGCCTTTTGCTGCTCCTCCAACCTCTGAAGCATATAGAGGGTTGAATTCCACCTCGTTACCACTTCTTGCTTCAGATGATGGCAGGGCAGGTTCAGTAGTTTTTGGTGGTGCTCCAGTCTTCTGTACGTGGTGCCTGTACGCCGAAAGTGTCCCGCAATTTTTCTGGCCACCGACAGCATCTCTTGCACGCCCCTGTCGTTTTTTAAAAAATTCTGCACCACCAAATTCAAGGTATGTGCAAAACATGGGACGTGCTGGAATTTGCCCATATTTAATGCACACACAATATTGCTGGCGTTGTCCGATGCCACAAATCCACAGGAGAGTCCAATTGGGGTAAGCCATTCTGCGATGATCTTCCTCAGTTGCCGTAAGAGGTTTTCAGCTGTGTGCGTATTCTGGAAAGCGGTGATACAAAGCGTAGCCTGCCTAGGAAAGAGTTGGCGTTTGCGAGATGCTGCTACTGGTGCCGCCGCTGCTGTTCTTGCGGCGGGAGTCCATACATCTACCCAGTGGGCTGTCACAGTCATATAGTCCTGACCCTGCCCTGCTCCACTTGTCCACATGTCCGTGGTTAAGTGGACATTGGGTACAACTGCATTTTTTAGGAGACTGGTGAGTCTTTTTCTGACGTCCGTGTACATTCTCGGTATCGCCTGCCTAGAGAAGTGGAACCTAGATGGTATTTGGTAACGGGGGCACACTGCCTCAATAAATTGTCTAGTTCCCTGTGAACTAACGGCGGATACCGGACGCACGTCTAACACCAACATAGTTGTCAAGGACTCAGTTATCCGCTTTGCAGTAGGATGACTGCTGTGATATTTCATCTTCCTCGCAAAGGACTGTTGGACAGTCAATTGCTTGGTGGAAGTAGTAAAAGTGGTCTTACGACTTCCCCTCTGGGATGACCATCGACTCCCAGCAGCAACAACAGCAGCGCCAGCAGCAGTAGGCGTTACACGCAAGGATGCATCGGAGGAATCCCAGGCAGGAGAGGACTCGTCAGACTTGCCAGTGACATGGCCTGCAGGACTATTGGCATTCCTGGGGAAGGAGGAAATTGACACTGAGGGAGTTGGTGGGGTGGTTTGCGTGAGCTTGGTTACAAGAGGAAGGGATTTACTGGTCAGTGGACTGCTTCCGCTGTCACCCAAAGTTTTTGAACTTGTCACTGACTTATTATGAATGCGCTGCAGGTGACGTATAAGGGAGGATGTTCCGAGGTGGTTAACGTCCTTACCCCTACTTATTACAGCTTGACAAAGGGAACACACGGCTTGACACCTGTTGTCCGCATTTCTGGTGAAATACCTCCACACCGAAGAGCTGATTTTTTTGGTATTTTCACCTGGCATGTCAACGGCCATATTCCTCCCACGGACAACAGGTGTCTCCCCGGGTGCCTGACTTAAACAAACCACCTCACCATCAGAATCCTCCTGGTCAATTTCCTCCCCAGTGCCAGCAACACCCATATCCTCCTCATCCTGGTGTACTTCAACACTGACATCTTCAATCTGACTATCAGGAACTGGACTGCGGGTGCTCCTTCCAGCACTTGCAGGGGGCGTGCAAATGGTGGAAGGCGCATGCTCTTCACGTCCAGTGTTGGGAAGGTCAGGCATCGCAACCGACACAATTGGACTCTCCTTGTGGATTTGGGATTTCAAAGAACGCACAGTTCTTTGCGGTGCTTTTGCCAGCTTGAGTCTTTTCAGTTTTCTAGCGAGAGGCTGAGTGCTTCCATCCTCATGTGAAGCTGAACCACTAGCCATGAACATAGGCCAGGGCCTCAGCCGTTCCTTGCCACTCCGTGTGGTAAATGGCATATTGGCAAGTTTACGCTTCTCCTCCGACAATTTTATTTTAGGTTTTGGAGTCCTTTTTTTACTGATATTTGGTGTTTTGGTTTTGACATGCTCTGTACTATGCCATTGGGCATCGGCCTTGGCAGACGACGTTGCTGGCATTTCATCGTCTCGGCCATGACTAGTGGCAGCAGCTTCAGCACGAGGTGGAAGTGGATCTTGATCTTTCCCTAATTTTGGAACCTCAACATTTTTGTTCTCCATATTTTAATAGGCACAACTAAAAGGCACCTCAGGTAAACAATGGAGATGGATGGATTGGATACTAGTATACAATTATGGACGGGCTGCCGAGTGCCGACACAGAGGTAGCCACAGCCGTGAACTACCGCACTGTACTGTGTCTGCTGCTAATATATAGACTGGTTGATAAAGAGATAGTATACTCGTAACTAGTATGTATGTATAAAGAAAGAAAAAAAAACCACGGTTAGGTGGTATATACAATTATGGACGGGCTGCCGAGTGCCGACACAGAGGTAGCCACAGCCGTGAACTACCGCACTGTACTGTGTCTGCTGCTAATATATAGACTGGTTGATAAAGAGATAGTATACTCGTAACTAGTATGTATGTATAAAGAAAGAAAAAAAAACCACGGTTAGGTGGTATATACAATTATGGACGGGCTGCCGAGTGCCGACACAGAGGTAGCCACAGCCGTGAACTACCGCACTGTACTGTGTCTGCTGCTAATATATAGACTGGTTGATAAAGAGATAGTATACTCGTAACTAGTATGTATGTATAAAGAAAGAAAAAAAAACCACGGTTAGGTGGTATATACAATTATGGACGGGCTGCCGAGTGCCGACACAGAGGTAGCCACAGCCGTGAACTACCGCACTGTACTGTGTCTGCTGCTAATATATAGACTGGTTGATAAAGAGATAGTATACTCGTAACTAGTATGTATGTATAAAGAAAGAAAAAAAAACCACGGTTAGGTGGTATATACAATTATGGACGGGCTGCCGAGTGCCGACACAGAGGTAGCCACAGCCGTGAACTACCGCACTGTACTGTGTCTGCTGCTAATATATAGACTGGTTGATAAAGAGATAGTATACTCGTAACTAGTATGTATGTATAAAGAAAGAAAAAAAAACCACGGTTAGGTGGTATATACAATTATGGACGGGCTGCCGAGTGCCGACACAGAGGTAGCCACAGCCGTGAACTACCGCACTGTACTGTGTCTGCTGCTAATATATAGACTGGTTGATAAAGAGATAGTATACTCGTAACTAGTATGTATGTATAAAGAAAGAAAAAAAAACCACGGTTAGGTGGTATATACAATTATGGACGGGCTGCCGAGTGCCGACACAGAGGTAGCCACAGCCGTGAACTACCGCACTGTACTGTGTCTGCTGCTAATATATAGACTGGTTGATAAAGAGATAGTATACTCGTAACTAGTATGTATGTATAAAGAAAGAAAAAAAAACCACGGTTAGGTGGTATATACAATTATGGACGGGCTGCCGAGTGCCGACACAGAGGTAGCCACAGCCGTGAACTACCGCACTGTACTGTGTCTGCTGCTAATATATAGACTGGTTGATAAAGAGATAGTATACTCGTAACTAGTATGTATGTATAAAGAAAGAAAAAAAAACCACGGTTAGGTGGTATATACAATTATGGACGGGCTGCCGAGTGCCGACACAGAGGTAGCCACAGCCGTGAACTACCGCACTGTACTGTGTCTGCTGCTAATATATAGACTGGTTGATAAAGAGATAGTATACTCGTAACTAGTATGTATGTATAAAGAAAGAAAAAAAAACCACGGTTAGGTGGTATATACAATTATGGACGGGCTGCCGAGTGCCGACACAGAGGTAGCCACAGCCGTGAACTACCGCACTGTACTGTGTCTGCTGCTAATATATAGACTGGTTGATAAAGAGATAGTATACTCGTAACTAGTATGTATGTATAAAGAAAGAAAAAAAAACCACGGTTAGGTCACTGGTATATACAATTATGGACGGGCTGCCGAGTGCCGACACAGAGGTAGCCACAGCCGTGAACTACCGCACTGTACTGTGTCTGCTGCTAATATATAGACTGGTTGATAAAGAGATAGTATACTCGTAACTAGTATGTATGTATAAAGAAAGAAAAAAAAACCACGGTTAGGTGGTATATACAATTATGGACGGGCTGCCGAGTGCCGACACAGAGGTAGCCACAGCCGTGAACTACCGCACTGTACTGTGTCTGCTGCTAATATATAGACTGGTTGATAAAGAGATAGTATACTCGTAACTAGTATGTATGTATAAAGAAAGAAAAAAAAACCACGGTTAGGTCACTGGTATATACAATTATGGACGGGCTGCCGAGTGCCGACACAGAGGTAGCCACAGCCGTGAACTACCGCACTGTACTGTGTCTGCTGCTAATATAGACTGGTTGATAAAGAGATAGTATACTACTAATATTATATACTGGTGGTCAGGTCACTGGTCACTAGTCACACTGGCAGTGGCACTCCTGCAGCAAAAGTGTGCACTGTTTAATTTTAATATAATATTATGTACTCCTGGCTCCTGCTATAACCTATAACTGGCACTGCAGTAGTGCTCCCCAGTCTCCCCCACAATTATAAGCTGTGTGAGCTGAGCAGTCAGACAGATATATAATATATATAGATGATGCAGCACACTGGCCTGAGCCTGAGCAGTGCACACAGATATGGTATGTGACTGAGTCACTGTGTGCTGTGTATCGCTTTTTTCAGGCAGAGAACGGATTATAAATAAAAGTGGTGGTCACTGGTCACTATCAGCAAAACTCTGCACTGTACACTACTGAGTACTCCTAATGCTCCCCAAAATTAGTAAATCAAGTGTCTCTCTAATCTATTCTAATTCTAAACGGAGAGGACGCCAGTCACGTCCTCTCCCTATCAATCTCAATGCACGTGTGAAAATGGCGGCGACGCGCGGCTCCTTATATAGAATCCGAGTCTCGCGATAGAATCCGAGCCTCGCGAGAATCCGACAGCGTCATGATGACGTTCGGGCGCGCTCGGGTTAACCGAGCAAGGCGGGAAGATCCGAGTCGCTCGGACCCGTGAAAAAAAACATGAAGTTCTGGCGGGTTCGGATTCAGAGAAACCGAACCCGCTCATCTCTAAAAAATAGTCCCCAAACAGAACATGTTGCAAAGAAAAAAAGAGGCGCATTGAGGTAGCTGTGTGACTAAGCTAAGCGACCCAAGTGGCCGACACAAACACCTGGCCCATTACGGAGTGGCGCTGCAGTTTTCTAGCGAGAGGATGAGTGCTTCCATCCTCATGTGAAGCTGAACCACTAGCCATGAACATAGGCCAGGGCCTCAGCCGTTCCTTGCCACTCCGTGTCGTAAATGGCATATTGGCAAGTTTACGCTTCTCCTCAGACGCTTTTAATTTTGATTTTTGGGTCATTTTACTGAACTTTTGTGTTTTGGATTTTACATGCTCTCTACTATGACATTGGGCATCGGCCTTGGCAGACGACGTTGATGGCATTTCATCGTCTCGGCCATGACTAGTGGCAGCAGCTTCAGCACGAGGTGGAAGTGGATCTTGATCTTTCCCTATTTTACCCTCCACATTTTTGTTCTCCATTTTTTAATGTGTGGAATTATATGCCATTATCAATAGCAATGGCCTACTACTATATATACTGCACACAACTGAAATGCACCACAGGTATGGATGGATAGTATACTTGACGACACAGAGGTAGGTAGAGCAGTGGCCTACTGTACCGTACTGCTTATTATATACTGGTGGTCAGCAAACTGTGCAAAACTGAAATGCACCACAGGTATGGATGGATAGTATACTTGACGACACAGAGGTAGGTAGAGCAGTGGCCTACTGTACCGTACTGTTATATATTATATACTGGTGGTCAGCAACTGTGCAAAACTGAAATGCACCACAGGTATGGATGGATAGTATACTTGACGACACAGAGGTAGGTAGAGCAGTGGCCTACTGTACCGTACTGTTATATATTATATACTGGTGGTCAGCAAACTGTGCAAAACTGAAATGCACCACAGGTATGGATGGATAGTATACTTGACGACACAGAGGTAGGTACAGCAGTGGCCTACTGTACCGTAATGCTATATATTATATACTGGTGGTCAGCAAACTGTGCAAAACTGAAATGCACCACAGGTATGGATGGATAGTATACTTGACGACACAGAGGTAGGTACAGCAGTGGCCTTCTGTACCGTACTCCTATATATTATATACTGGTGGTCAGCAAAATTATGCACTGTACTCCTACTATATACTACAATGCAGCACAGATATGGAGTGTTTTTCAGGCAGACAACGTATACTGGTGGTCACTGTCAGCAAAACTCTGCACTGTACTCCTCCTATATAATACTGCTGCTCCCCAGTCCCCACAATTAAGCAGTGTGAGCACAGATATATGCAGCACACTGAGCACAGATATGGAGTGTTTTTCAGGCAGAGAACGGATAAAACTGGTGGTCACTGATCAGCAAAACTCTGCACTGTACTCCTCCTATATTAATAATACAGCTGCTCCCCAGTCCCCACAATTAAGATATAAGCAAGCACAAATATTTGCATCAACAATGAATAAACGGAGAGGACGCCAGCCATGTCCTCTCCCTAACATTTCCAATGCACGAGTGAAAATGGCGGCGACGCGCGGCTGCTTATATAGAATCCGAATCTCGCGAGAATCCGACAGCGGGATGATGACGTTCGGGCGCGCTCGGGTTAACCGAGCCATACGGGAGAATCCGAGTATGCCTCGGACCCGTGTAAAATGGGTGAAGTTCGGGGGGGTTCGGTTTCCGAGGAACCGAACCCGCTCATCACTAATAATAAGAAGTCATTTTACTACAGAGTTGGAGATGTTTGGCTGAATGTTGTCACTGCTAAGGATGAGCTTCTGAACCTCATCCTGTTTCCCAATGATCCTATATCCACTGAGCGTCCTCTACAGCCAAGATCGCAGCTCTACTGCGTAACCTCAGTGAAGTTTCCTTGCCGCTCATTGCCTTTCTGGTTTTATGGCTTTGACGTTCATTGCCTCTAGTTTTATGGCTTTGACGTTCACTGCCTCTAGTTTTATGGCTGAGCCAAAACTCGCAAGCTACAATATCTCATTGTAAATATTTATAGTGGCGAAGACGCAAGCTGTTCTGTTGTAACCTCCGCAGCAGGCAGGCCGGGCAGGCGAAGCGTTAAAGGCGTGGTCTCCAGTTATTAAAAACAATATTTGCCTTGTAGGGGATATTAAAAACAAACTTGAATCCAAACAAACCCCTGCTGGTTTTCCGTGGGCCTGTAAGAAGCCATCTTCCCTCTGTGATGTCATGCCTGGAACGGGCCTGCAGCATATGTTACTATTTTTAGAGTCCCCAGGGACTGGTTTTTATACTGCGCAAATTCTGTTGTATTTATGTAACCTACAGTCCAACTCCCTATAATGCGGAGCAGCTGTACTCTCTGTGAATGTAATGTTACGGAGTGCTCCTTGCTGATACACTGACTGCATGTTCTTGAATTGGGAATATATTCATACATTGCTTTACATCACAGTCCTATGCATTCTCAGTAATGGTCGCTTTGCTGGCATCCTCCAACATCTTATGGAACTGGTGTTACTTCACTAACTATAGGGCTCAGCAACTGACTTTCATTAGGGTTCATTCCCATTGACCTCTAGAAAGGGGAGCATACACTGCGCCATGTCTAACACTATTTACATGTCATTATTCCCCTCTCACCACCATGTCCCCCGACATCCCCCGTGTCATCATCATCACCAAACTTACCTATGACCAAATTATGCCACACAATAGTGCCCCAATTAATATTATAGCCCAGATGTATCAAGCCTGGGAGAGTGATAAATTGCACGGTGCTAAAGTACCAACCAATCAGCTCATTACTGTCATTTTTTAAACACAGCCTGTAACATGACAGTTAGGAGCTGATTGGTTGGTACTTTATAACCATGCAGTTTATCACTCTCCAAGGCTTGATAAATCTGGGCCTTAGTTTCTATCCATTCACTACACTGCCCCACCATCCTTACATCCCCTACTTCATAGTTACCTACCCTCCAACAATGGCCCAGAGGCTCCCGAAAATTGTGTGGCACTCCCGGCCTCCTGGTAGAGTGGGCAATTCTCTCGGCCAGCTAACCAGCACTGACAGGACACAAGCTAACCAGCACTGACAGGGCACCAGCTAACCAGCACTGACTGGGCACCAGCTAACTAGCACAGACTGGGCACCAGCTAACCAGCACTGACTGGGCACCAGCTAACCTGCACTGACAGGGCACCAGCTAACCAGCACTGACTGGGCACCAGCTAACCAGCACTGACAGGACACAAGCTAACCAGTGCTGACAGGGCACCAGCTAACCAGCACTGACTGGGCACCAGCTAAGCAGCGCTGACTGGGCACCAGCTAACCAGCACTGACAGGGCACCAGCTAACCAGCACTGACAGGGCCAGGGCCGTCTTTTCGTATGGGCTCAATGGGCTCTTGCCCAAGGGCCCCCGGAGTATAAGGGCCCTAGGCTGATAGCTGAGGGTCCCCTCTGTCTAGGGGTACCAGATTTTTGAAAATCGGCCCTGGGGAACCGGAGATATCCGACTTGAAAGCAGTGGTCCCCATCCAAGCCTGTTAATAGCTTTTCCCAGCCAGATATCTCGGGTTCTATCTGACTTAGAGTTTTTCTGAGGGTATAAGCCAAAAGCCGGGACTCTCCCCTTTTGGTGGACACTGGCATCTTGTCTCTACTATGCCCAGAACCAGAGATATCAGCCTTCCAGCAGCTGATCCCTGCTCCAGCTCCACACGCCTGGTATGCAGTTTTAGATTTTCGTTGGTGAATTGCTCTGGCTCCTGAACTCTGATGCCCAAGTTCCCAGTACCGTTTGAAAGGTGGATCTCTCTAGTATTTTATCCCATTCAAAGCTAAGAAATATATTTTTAGGAACTTGAGATATCTGCAGTTAAGCAAGCTGCCCTCCCACCAGAAAATGATAAATATTAAGCCCACTCCACTATCCATCCCTCCCCTACGTATTAAGCACCCCCTACCACCCTGGAAGTCATGTACCATTGCTTCTTCATTCAGCCCAATGCCCCCTTCTACAGCTTAGCCCCATCTGTGCAGCAAAGGAGTAATTAGCAGAAATTACTGCTCCAGGTCCTACATGTTGAGCGGAAGATAGAACATCCCCTACCGCCCGCGGGACATCAAAGCTGCCGCTCATAGCACCCCCCACCCCTACCGCTGGAGGATGAGTAGGGGGCCCAGTGCATAGCTGTGCCAAGGGGCCTACACTGCTGTTAAGACGGCCCTGGACAGGGCACCAGCTAACCAGCACTGACAGGGCACCAGCTAACCAGCACTGACAGGGCACCAGCTAACCAGCACTGACAAGGCACCAGCTAACCAGCACTGACAGTGACACAGAATTAGTCAGGCAGCCTAACAAAGCTAATAAACTGAGATCTGCAGCATGTACCTGATAAGTACAGAGATAGACAGAGCTGTGCTGCCGGACAGAAAGGAATAGTCACACTCAGTCCAGCACATACCTTATCATTCTATAGCCTATAGACACAAAGCATACCTCCCAACTTTGGTGTGAGTCCAGGAGGGACATAACCGTGCGCCCTCGAATTTGCGCACAGCATCTATTCACCGCTGCTCTGCTCAGAGCACCAAGTGACAGGTCGAGATCTCCCAACTGCCCCCCTATCCGCGAGTCAATGCGACCCGCATTTGGGACAGCGGGACAGACCGTGTAAAACAGGACTGTCCCGCCAAAATCAGGACAGTGGGGAGGTATGCACAAAATGAGGCTAATCAAATAGCCACAAGTCATAAGGAATCTAAATTATACAAACTTTGTAATGTGCACCAACAACACAATGGCCGTAGAAAGGGAACGTGGTTAAGACTCTATGTCTGGCCTGGCTAACCTGTGGCCGTCCAGCTGTTGTGAAACTACAAGTCACAGCATGCCCTTCCACAGTTTTGGCATTAGGGGATGCTAAAACTGGGATATGTAGTTTCACCACATCTGGAGAGCCGCAGGTTGGCCAGGCCTGCTCTGTGTTGTTTATGAGTGAAGTTTTTACTGATACGTACTGTACTAATTGCAGACGGAGAAAGATATTGTTATACTTAATTTGTATTTATTAAAATAGTAGTAGTAACTGTCATGAAGGAGCACCCTGAAAGAAGCGCTGCAGTCCAATAAACTGAACCTTTATTTCTTTCTTTAATGTTTTGTTTGTGAGTTTCCAAAATGTATTGCTAATTTATATTTCAAAGTCACAGGTTTTAAAGTGTCGCCTTAATAATTAAAGTGTAATTATTTGATAATACCTGTGTCATTATTGTGACTGGGGTCGGGTTCCCTTCACCACTCTGACAGAGGAGAAGAAAATGAAAGCTTACCTGATACTTTGAATCTACTCAAACCACCAGAGACTGAAGGTAGGCGTTACAGACTTGATATGGTCCACCTCCCCATTCAGAGCTCGGCTTGAGCCTATCCTCTCCCACCTCCTCACTCCCTCCCTCCCACATTTACTATCCCCCCTTGGCCCCACAATGCATCTCTTTCTAATTACCAACCCATGTCTATCATCCCCTTTGCCTCCAAGCTCCTTGAGCAGATTGAGCCACCTTACCACCTTTTCTTCCATCCCCTACAGGACCCACCTCAGACTGTTTTAGTCCTCTCCACTATACAGAAACTGCTTCTAACTGAAAAATCCAAGCGCCACTACTCTCTGCTATTTCCGACTGACCCCTCCGCAACTTCTGACACCGTGAAGCACACTCTCCTCCTGCAAATCCTTTACTCCCTTGGTCTGCATGACACTGACCTCCTACCTTTCATTTCATGATTCCACCTCTCTCCACTACCAGTAGGTGTCCCCCGTGGATCTGTTCTTGGACCCCTTCAGTTCTCCCTTTATACTTCCACTCTGTGTGAGCTCATCAGCTTTTTTGGCTGTCAGGATCATATCTATGCTGATTACACTCATCTGTACCTTTCCTCTCTTGACCTCCCCACTCTCTCCTCATTCACTCTCAGGGGGACATTTACTAAGCAGTGATAAGAGCGGAGAAATGAGCCAGTGAAGAAGTGCCCATGGCAACCGATCAGCACTGAAGTAACATCTATCATTTGCATACTATAAAATTATACAGAGCTGCTGATTGGTTGATCTTCTCCACTGGCTCACTTCCCCGCTCTTATCACTGCTTAGTAAATGTCCTCCTCAACATGTCTAAGACTCCAAGCTCATAATCTTTCCACCATCCTGAGTGTCCTGACCTCTCCCCTCTTCATTGTCTATCGATAACCTAATTGAAACTCCTCACACTCACTGATAGAGCCGTCACCCAAACCTCTCCCCCCTACATCCCTGACCTTAACTGTCCATACACTTCTGTCTGCCCACTTCTCTCTGCCAAAAACCTCTGTTACCAATAAACCTGCAAGCCTAGTTAAAGACCCACTATGTGCACTATTCTCCATGTCACATTCCGCAGGTACCTATTGTAATCACCCAGGTACTACACCAATAGGTCATATCAATAGGTTATCAATCGTACCCTGCGTGTGAAGAATTGTTACGATTGGAGTATCTTCGTTCCAGAAGAATGGACCTGCCAACGAACTTTTGGGTGATGACCCATGTACACCCAGAGCTGAGGCTCATAGAACTCGCCAACGGTTCTTCTAGCCTATAACAGACGCTTTTCCCATAAGGCAAAATGTGCCTACCGGTACTGGGAGGCCACCAAGACTTACGCCGCTGGTGGTAGTACAAGCTGAACCCTGAGTGACCTGTATCAAAATCCGATAGAAGGAAAGAGCCATAATTACTAAAAAGTGGACATAGAGGTGCTAGGCTAGAGCAAAGACAAAACAGCAGAGAAAGGAATAATGAGAGCAGCAGGAGGAGTAACGACTGGTGTGTAGAAGAATGAGTAAGACAAGGGATTCACGGTAGAGGAGAAGGAGGATGAAGAAATAGATAATACAGATCTCTGCCAAATTCTGGGCACACGCTGCAAACTGAACCTATGACCAGCAATTAATTAAAGGCAGACACAGGCAGTAAAGGAAACATGAGCCAATCACCACCTAAGCACAGCCAAGCCTCCCTTAATGAACAACTCTGTGCAGCGGTCCTGCTGCATGACCACAGCTCCCCAGCGCAGCCCCTTCCTCCAGTGTCCCTGGTTGCGAGGAAGCCGGTGGCCAGGAAGCTAGCTGCTTCCCTGGTTACCAAGGGAGCGGCGGCCCGGGAAGTGGAAGTCTCGCTAGCATCTGGTCACTTAGCAATTACCAGATACTGCGGGGAAGTCACGGGACGCGGCGGTTCATGACAAGAATACAGTGAAGTTGTGTTTATTTGGATAGAGACAGAAAATGCACAGTGCAGCAGCCAACATGAAATTGAGAGGTTCAGAGAATTGCACCATGTGGAAGTTCATCATGGAAATACAGCTAAAGTGGGAAAAGCTGATGAAAATCACAAATGATCCAGGTCACAATCCAAATACTGATGCAATGGATAAAGCTATGGGAACCATAATGGTCAGCATATGACATGTGGATAGCCCTGCAAGCAGCGAATGAAGATAAAGGTCTAATGAGCAGGACAAATCTCAGGCATACACTTTGCCTGATTCAGAGATTAAGGTAAACCCATTGGTTTATACATGTGTAGAATGGGTCCTGCGTGGTCATACCCAGTGCCTACTGAGCTGCAGTCTGATTGAGAGCCTATTGGCATTGGAACTGGGCAGTATTCCTAAAAATGTCGGCATGTCACCTCCATTTTCTGGCAGTGGTGACACCAGGGTCTGCATTTTTGGGTGCAGATTTCCTGCCCCAGCGGTGTGAACAGCCCGGCCATCCTGTGTAACCTGAGGGATACTCAGATGGCCGATGTTTATGCAAGTGATCCAATGCTGAGTCTTCGGATACAGCAGTGGATCACACAGGCGTGCAGGAGGCCTCTATTAACTAAAGACGCCTCCTGTTGCTGCTGCTATTTCATATTTTCCTACAGCATTTTATCTATCTGCAAGTCTCTACACTAGCATTCAGTATATGCCCAGCACACTATTACATTACATGCTAGCACTGACGGATTCAGCCGGGGGCGATTGTGGCGATCGCCACCCCCTAGCACTGTGCAGCTGTAATCAGCTCTCTGTCCTCCCGACTCTTGGTGGTAGCAGCCATGCACAACAGTGTCCTCCTGGTGCTGGCAGTCACACACAGCAGGGTCACCTCCTTGTTACACTGATTACTGGGAAGGGGAGGGAGGCGGCACTACTGTGCTGGCAGCGGTAACGTTGTGCGCGGGGGGGATCCCTGGTGTACGCTATCGCTATGTCTGTGTTGTCGGTACAACAGAGGGGTGGTGCTCCATGCTATCAGTGCTGGGACACCAGAGTCCTTCAGATAGCCTGCACAACAGGAGTCCCCCCTCCAATTGCACAATCTCCTCCACCGAGCTGCCGCAGCTGGATGCACTGGAAGACCAGAAGCCAGAGCAGGAGTACGGTAGTCAGCAGGCAGACACCTTATTCATCAGCCGCCAGGTATGAACCATGGTGGAGGCCCCGGAGCAGCTACTGCAGCTCTGAGCTCCCACCGCTCCGCTCACTCATTATATAGTCTCCCTAGGTTTAAATGTGAGACAGTGTGTGTGCCCCTCCCCCCCCCAATCTCCATTTCTCTCTGCACATAGAGGGCTAATAATCACCTTGCCTGACCCCCTCTCTAATCACCCCACCCCCCGTCCTCCCCCGCCCTTATACATCAATTGATCACTTATCAAACACTGATCTGTACCCGGCTACTGCTGCACTGCTGGGTGCTGGGCCTTGCAGTTCCACAGCATGAGGCAGCCAGGATGGATACCAACTTGCAGCTGATCCCTAACTTCTGCTACCCAGTACCTGAGATTGCAGACCCTGGGTCACTTTGCCCTGATGATGGTAATGCTCATTCATAATAATAATAATAATAATAATTTATTTATATAGCGCTCTTTCTCCAATAGGACTCAAGGCGCTTAACAGATCCATAGCATAATATAGTACAGAAAATAATAAAGTACAGAACAGCTTTTGATAAAATACAGAAGCATGTAGATACTAAAGGGACATTATGGAAATGCTGAGTAAACAGGAAAGTCTTGAGTCTACTTTTGAAGGATTCTATAGTTGGGGCCTCTCGCACTATGCGGGGAAGTGATTTCCATAGAGTCGGAGCTGCATGACTAAAAGCTCGACCCCCAGATGAATTACGGGAGATTCTAGGTACTGCTAAAAGTCCTTCATCTACAGATCGCAGTAATCGAGTGGGGCAGTATGGGGTCAGAAGCTGCTTCAGGTACCTTGAGCCCTGGTCATGTAATGCTTTGAAACTCAGTAAGCCAATCTTGAAGATGATTCGCCATCTTACAGGCAGCCAGTGAAGGGAGTAGAGGATGGGTGTTATGTGGCTATAACGGGGCTGGTCGGTTAATAGCCTGGCAGCTGTGTTTTGCACCATCTGTAAGCGGTGCAATTCTTTTGCTGGTAGACCAAGGTAGAGGGCAATACAGTAGTCTAATCAAGATGATACAAATGCATGTATGACTTTTAGCAGATCATCTGAGGGAATTAAGTGCTTGATTCTGGCTATGTTCCTCAGGTGAAAGAATGAGGATTTGATTGTGGCTGATGGGGGTCATTCCGAGTTGATCGCACGTAGCAACTTTTTGCTGCTCATGCGATCAACTTGACGCCGCCTATGGGGGAGTGTATTTTAGCATAGCAGGGCTGCAATCGCTTGTGCAGCCCTGCTACGCTAAAAAAAGTTTCAAGCAAAACAAGACTAGCCCTGCAGCTACTTACCCAGTGCGACGGATCCAGCGATGAAGGTCCCGGCTGTGACGTCAGCCATCCGCCCTCCAAACGCCCGGTCACGCCTGCGTTCACCTTACCACACCCGGGGAACGGTGAGTAGACACCCCGATCATCCTTCCCACTGTCAATCTTCTTGCGATCGCGCCTGAGATCGCTTTAATCGGTCCTGGCGTCGTTGCCCGGCGACGGCCGTCGCTAGGCAATGACGCGCATGCGCAAGCGGCCGTCGTGCAGCTGCAGTTCCGACCCGTTTGCACCGCAGCGAAAAACCACTGCGTGCGTGCGAATGGGTCGGAATGACCCCCGATATCTGATGTCTAAGTGTCAAGCCACCATCCAGGACAACGCCAAGATTCCGCACATGGGGGGTAATTCCAAGTTGATAGCAGCAGGAAATTTTTTAGCAGTTGGGCAAAACCATGTGCACTGCAGGGAGGCAGATATAACATGTGCAGAGAGAGTTAGATTTGGGTGGGTTATTTTGTTTCTGTGCAGGGTAAATACTGGCTGCTTTATGTTTACACTGCAGTTTAGATTGCAGATTGAACACACCCCACCCAAATCTAACTCTCTCTGCACATGTTATATCTGCCTCCCCTGCAGTGCACATGGTTTTGCCCAACTGCTAAAAAAATTTCCTGCTGCGATCAACTTGGAATTACCCCCATGATCAGTGGTTTGTAATTCTAAATCCCAGAGTGTAAGTCCAGTTGGTTGGCTATGCTGCAGTCTCATTCTTTGATGTTGCGGTCCTATCATAAGGACCTCTGTTTTATCCGGGTTCAGTCGCTGCCAACTGGCACTCATCCACTCCTAGAGATCAGCTAGACAGCCATTTAGGGTTGCTATTGGGTTGTCAGTGCCCGGAGCAAAGGACAAGTACAGTTGTGTGTCATCTGCATAGCAGTGGTAGATCAGGCCATGGCGCCTGATTATTTCACCCAGCGGAAGCATGTATACTGCAAATAGCATGGGGGATAGTATAGAACCTTGTGGGACACCCATGGCAATGGCACTGATGGTGATGAGTATACTCCAGACGATACTCTCTGTGACCTGCCTGTGAGAAATGATTTGAACCAGTTTAGGATTGTGCCATCCAGTCCACAAAAATGTATCAGTTGCTCAATCAGAAGCCCATGGTCCATGGTATCAAATTCTGCAAAGAGATCCAGAAGGATTAATATAGAACAGTCACCTCTGTCTCTTGCCATCATTTAACACATACACCAGGGCTGTTTCAGTGCTATGTCTTCTCCTGAATCCTGATTAGAATGGATCATAGACACAGTATCATGGGTTGTCAGGCGGATTTCGATTTGCAACCACTTTCTCAATAACCTTTCCTAGAAAAGGAAGGTTTGATACCGGTCTGTAGTTGGTCATGCAGTTGGGATCTAAATTAGGTTTTTTAAGAAGAGGTCTAACAATTGCTTCCTTTAGGGATCCAGGAAAAATGCCTGTCTGCAAATAGCATTGAACTATTTTTGCAAAGACAGGATCAATTATATCCATACAACCTATTAGAAGCTTGGTTGAGGCAGGGTCCAGATCACAGGTTGTGGGACGCAAAATCCGAGCAATTTCAGCAATGTCCTTTACATCCACTGGGTTAAAGCTGGTCCATGAAGGCAGGTGGCTTATATTGACAGGCTTTGTAGTTTGGCCCTCCTTTTATGGCACTGCTAAGATTCCAGCCCAGATGGTGGATATTTTATCTGCAAAGAAGTTTGCAAACTCATTGCATCTTGCCCGGGAGATGGTTTCATCAGTCTGCAGGCATGCTGGCTTGCAAAGCATCTCCACTGTGCGGAAAAGTTGAGCTGGCCTATTGTTTGCTGCCGTGATCTCATTTGACAGGAACTGTGATTTCTTACGGGTAATTGTCAATTGATATTCTTCGTTATGCTTTATTAGTTTTATTTTGTCATCCACTAGGTTAGTCTTCCTCCATCTTCTTTCCAGTCTACGCCCCCTTTTCTTGAGCTCACTAACACTATTGTCGAACCAGGGAGCTCGACGTTGTGGTTTACGAGGTGTTATACGCACAGGGGCGATAATATCAATTGCAGACATAACATCCCTATTATAATAACGGACTAGGGAACAGGGATTGTCACAGGCACCCAGTATAGCAGAGAGATCCAGATTTACTGCTAGAGCCTGGGGAGTCATACCCCTCCTTGGATGATACCTGGTCAAGTCCACGGGCAGAGATCTTATTTGAGGGGTTGCAAATGAGAACCAAAGGGAGTGGTGGTCTGACCAGATGACTGGGTTTATTTTTAGGTCAGTGACTTCTAATCCAATCTGAAAGACAAGATCAAGAGTGTGACCACTTTTATGTGTGGCAGAAGGAATGACCTGTGTGAAGCCCAGACCATTCATTGTGCACAGGAGGTCTTGGCCAAGGCGTGAGAGCTCATCATCCACCCATGCATTGAAATCCCCGAGGATGAGCCATCTTTGATGTTCCAGAACCAGGCCAGGAACAGTGTTTACAATTTCTTGTAGAAATATCTTTCCATCTCCAGGGGGCCGGTAAACGAGAAGTACTCTGAAACCTAATCCTGTCGAACTCCGGTCAGCAATGCACTTGAATGAGCGAGTAATTTCAATAGGGTGGACCCTAAGTTTAAGTTCTTTTTTGAAGCAGATAGCCACCCTGCCACCCCTGTGTCACAACTGAGGGTCTGGGCTGACAGGAGGAAGCCTCAGTTGTAGGGGCTAAGATGTAGTGGAACCTGGGAGGTTGAATCAGACCCCTGGACATATAAGGAACACGTAAGAAAGTTGCCCGAAGGCGTGACCAAGACAACCAGAGTAAAAGTCAATAATGATTTATTTAAGATGACTCCATGAATCACAGCAGTGGTAAAAGAATAATGCAATAAGCAATAACGTATAACACAGTTCCTGGATACTACGGGTTGGCAATGGCCACAGGGCTCTGGTAGCAATAGGTACAGTTCTTAATGTCCTTGAGATGGAAAGTCCTTACCAGGCCCGGACGTAGTAGTGAGAATAGCCAAGGAACATGCCAGCTGATGTTAACAGTAAGCTGGTACGTTGTTGTTGAAATAGCTGCTGTGGGTACTGGTTGGAACCAGTCAGGTGTTAACACGGAGTGAATGCTGGGTGGAACCAGCCAAATGGTAGTATGAAGCTTGAGAGCGAAGAAATACTGGTACCGGTGGTTTGTGGAAATCTGCTGGGAAGCACCGGCACTTTAAGAAATGCTGATCGCTGCTGGAAGCTAGCTGCTGGAAGCAGATGGATCTGTAGCTGGAAACTGGAGTAGTCACGGAGGACTGCAGAGTCAGGCTGCACCGCAAGGTGGTAAGCTGGTGCGGGTCTCTAAGTGGAGGCTGGAGACAGGAGCTGGAAACCTGGAAAAACAACCACAGGAGAGAGAGACTGGAAACAAGGTTTGACAACCAAAGCAATGACGCCTTCCTGGCCCAGGCACAGGATACTTATACCTGCAGCAAGGCAGGCATTGGCTGGGCAATTATGCAGATTCCAGTGGAGCAGCGGATTGGTGGAAACTGAGGCATGTGATAGAATCCAACATGGCTGCGCCCATGTTAGCACTTGGAGGGAAAAGTTAGTTAGAGAAACCATGTGGAGATTCAGCAGTAATGGCGGCACGGACCACGGAGGGCAGGAGACGCCACACTGACAACTTGCATACTGGAACCACATGGATGACAGCGGAGGCCGCGGCAGGCATGAGACGCCACACTGACCAATCTGTATACTGGAAACACAGGAATGGCGGCGGAGGCCGCGGAGGACTGGAGACGCCATTCTGAGGCCTAACATGGAGCCGCTTGTGACAGCGCTTTAAAGTGACAGGAGGGAGATGTACAGTGTGGACATCAGCAACGCAGGCAAGATCCGGCCCTGGGACGCCGAGCCAGCCTCAGGAGACATCTGAATGGTAAGTAATGGTGTCCAGATACCCGGATCGTGACAGCACCCCCCCCCACCCCCCCTTTAGGAGTGGCCCCAGGACACTTTTTTGGCTTCTGAGGGAATTTAGAGTGGAAATTCCGGACCAAGGCAGGAGCATCGACATCTGAAGCATTGGTCCAAGAGCGTTCTTCAGGACCATAGCCCTTCCAGTCAATAAGATATTGCAACTGACCGTAATGGAAACGTGAATCCAGAATCTTGGCAACTTCATACTCAACTCCCCGTTGAGTCTGGACTTTAGGAGCCGGAGGTAGTGCAGAATGAAAGCGATTCAGAATCAGTGGTTTCAGAAGGGAAACATGGAATGTCCTAGGTATTTTCAAGAAGGGGGGTAACTGGAGTCTGTAAGAAACAGGATTGATGACTTGTTCAACTCGAAAAGGACCGATGTAACGAGGTGCGAACTTCATGCTGGGAACTCTTAACCTCAGATTCTTCGTAGATAACTACACACGATCACCCACCTTGAGAGCAGGAACTGCCCTACGCTTCCGATCCGCAAACTTCTTGTACCTGAATGATGCTTTGAGCAGAGCCGCTCGTACATTTTTCCAGTTATCTGAAAACTGGCGTAAGGTGATATCCACTGCTGGTACCAAAGTTGCTGGAAGCGGCTGGAATTCTGGAACTTTAGGGTGGAATCCATAGTTAATGAAGAATGGTGTTGAAGAAGATGAGGAATGATATTGGTTGTTATGGCTGAATTCGGCCCAGGGAAGGAGTTGAATCCAGTCGTCTTGAGAGGAAGATACATAGATGCGGAGGAAGGCCTCCAAGTCCTGATTCACCCTCTCAGTTTGACCATTGGTCTGAGAATGGGAAGCTGTAGAAAACTTTAATTTGACTTGGAGGGCTTGACACAAACTTCGCCAGAACTTGGCTACAAATTGTACTCCTCTATCAGAGATGATCTCTTCAGGAAGACCGTGAAGTCGGAAGATTTCTTGAATGATTACTTGAGCCAACTTGGAAGCTGACGGAAGACCGGTGAGAGGAATGAAATGTGCCATCTTGATGAATCGGTCAACTACCACCCAGATGGTATTAAACTTGTTGCACATAGGCAGATTAGTAACAAAGCCCATCGACAAATGGGTCCATGGTCGACGGGGAACGGATAATGGAACCAGTTGCCCCGCAGGTGACTGGCGGGATACTTTGTGTTGGGCACATTTTGGGCAAGATGCAATAAACTCCATGACGTCCTTCTTCAGAGTTGGCCACCAATAAGACCTAGAGATAAACTCAAGGGTTTTCTGAATGCCTGTATGTCCGGCGAAACAGGAAGCATGGGCCCAATGCATGAGCTTCTTCCTTAATACCGGTTTCACAAAACTTTTCCCTGGTGGAGGCGTAGAGTCCATCCTTACCGTGGAGAATGCCAACGGATTAATAATAGGATGCTTGTCAGAAGACTCATTTTCTTGCTCCCAAGAGCGGGAAAGGGCATCGGCCTTGCGATTCTGAGAGCCTGGACAGAACTGGAGTTTAAAATCGAACTTGGAAAAGAAAAGTGCCCATCTGGCCTGACGAGGGTTAAGATATTGTGCGCCTTTCAGATATAAAAGATTCTTGTGGTCGGTGAGTATGGTAACTGAATGAGAAGCTCCCTCCAACAGATATCTCCACTCCTCTAGAGCGAGTTTGATTGCCAGCAACTCCTGATCGCCAATGGCATAGTTGCGCTCAGCTGGTGAGAACTTCCGGGAGAAAAAACTGCAAGGATGTAGATGACCATCTTTAGCTCTCTGGGATAACACCGCTCCTACTCCAACGGAGGAGGCATCCACCTCTAAGATGAAAGGATAGTCGATGTCAGGCTGTTTCAAAACCGGAGCAGAGATGAATCGTTGCTTTAAAAGATGAAAAGCTTGCGTAGCTTCCTCAAACCACTTGGACGGATTAGCACCCTTCTTAGTCAACGCAGTGATAGGCGCCACAATGGTGGAAAAGTCTCGTATAAACTTTCTATAGTAATTGGCGAATCCTAAAAACCTCTGGACCCCTTTGAGGGTTAAGGGTATCGGCCAATTCTGGATTGCTTGTAGTTTCTCAGGATCCATCTCTAGTCCGGAACCGGACACAATGTAGCCTAGAAACGGAATGGATTTGACTTCAAAAACACACTTCTCTAACTTGCAATAGAGATGGTTGACTCGGAGACGGGACAGAACCTCCTTTACCCAAAAACGATGTTCCTCTAGATTATTGGCAAAGATGAGTATATCATCTGGGTAAACCACGACATGGCGATATAAGATGTCTCTGAAGATCTCATTCACGAAATGCTGGAAGACAGCTTGAGCATTACTTAATCCGAAGGGCATGACGAGGTACTCATAATGTCCATCACGGGTGTTAAAGGCGGTCTTCCACTCGTCACCCTCTCGGATCCGGATGAGATTGTAGGCACCCCTCAAATCCAACTTTGTAAAGATGGTTGCTCCACTAACTCTATCGAAGAGTTCTGTAATCAAGGGTAAAGGCTATCGGTTCTTAACGGTAATGTCGTTCAAGCCTCTGTAATCGATGCACGGCCGCAGGCCACCATCTTTCTTCTTCACGAAGAAGAAACCTGCACCTGCTGGGGAAGAAGAAGGTTGGATGAAACCCTTCGCCAAATTCTCCTTAATATATTCCTCCATGGAATGCGTCTCTGGTATGGACAACGGGTAAGTTCGGCCTCGAGGTGGAACCTTCCCTGGGATGAGATCAATTGGACAGTCCCATTCCCTATGAGGAGGAAGGATGTCAGCAGAAGCTTTACTGAACACGTCCGTGTAGTCTCGATATGGAGGAGGTGGAACATCAGATGACCTAGAGGAGGAAGAACAAACAGGAAGTACTTTGGACAAACAGGTCTCAGCACAGGAGGGACCCCATGCAAGTATTTGCGTAGTTTTCCAGTCAATCGATGGATTGTGGAGACGAAGCCATGGAAGGCCCAAAACCACTGGATAAGTGGCTCTTGGAATCACTAAAAAAGAAATAAATTCTGAATGAAGAACTCCTACTTTCAGACGAACTGGTAGAGTCCTTAGAGAAATAACAGCATCAAAAACCTTACTGCCATCCACGGCAGTCAAGGAAATGGATGAGGAAAGTCTCTCGGTGGGTAGGGACCACCGTTTAACATATGCTTCAGTTATGAAATTCCCAGCTGCTCCGGAATCTAGGAGGGCAATGACGTTCCTATAATGTTGAGCAATTTGAAGCGAGACTGGGAGATTACAATCATGAGGAGATGGAGAGGAAAGCATTACTCCTAGCCGGCCCTCTCCTTGGCGAGCAAGGACTTGAAGTTTCCCGGACGTTTGGGACAAGCATTGATTGCGTGAGACGGAGCTGCACAGTAAAGACAGAGGGACTTGGAAAGACGTCTTCGGCGCTCAGCTGGAGATATACGGGAACGACCAATTTGCATGGGTTCATCTTTGGATGGAGACGGTTGATGAGGAGGAGGAGCAGAAAATTTTGGAGTAGAAGGCTTTCCCCGCTCAGTTGCTCTTTCTCTGAACCGTAGATCAACTTTTGTGCATAAAGAGATTAGCTCATCCAACTTAGAGGGCAAGTCTCTGGTAGCTAACTCATCCTTGATGTGTTCTGATAAGCCATGCCAGAATGCAGCATACAGGGCTTCGTCGTTCCATGCCAGGATCTTGAACTGTATAAGATACTGTCCCACAGTACGCGTTCCTTGGCGTAAACGGAGAATCTCAGAAGAAGCTGAAGTTATTCGGCCTGGCTCGTCGAAGATGCGCCTGAATGTTGTTACAAAGTCAGTATAGGAGGATAGCAGGGTATCAGACTTCTCCCATAAAGGTGATGCCCAGTCAAGGGCTGAGTCACTAAGAAGGGAAATAATATAGGCAATTTTAGTACGGTCACTGGGAAAACTGCCGGGTTGTAGCTCAAAGTGAATTTCACATTGATTGGGAAATCCCCTGCAGAATCTTGGAGATCCATCAAATTTTGCTGGCGTTGGAAGATGAAGACGTGGAGCAGAAATGGGTAAGGTGGGTGGGGTTACAGCTGGTGTCACTGTGGTGGACGCACCGGATGCGCCAGATCCACGGAGGGTCATTTGGATCCCATCCAGCCGTGTAGAGAGATCCTGGAGACAGCGGATAATGTGGCCTTGTGCAGCCTCCTGATGTTCGAGTCTGGCTGCCAGTTCTTGCATCGGCCTGGCCGCTTGATCCTGGTCTCCAGCTGGATTCATATGGTCAGTGCTTACTGTCACAACTGAGGGTCTGGGCTGACAGGAGGAAGCCTCAGTTGTAGGGGCTGAGATGTAGCGGAACCTGGGAGGTTGAATCAGACCCCTGGACATGTAAGGAACACGTAAGAAAGTTGCCCAAAGGCGTGACCAAGACAACCAGAGTAAAAGTCAATAATGATTTATTTAAGATGACTCCATGAATCACAGCAGTGGTAAAATAATAATGCAATAAGCAATAACGTATAACACAGTTCCTGGATACTACGGGTTGGCAATGGCCACAGGGCTTTGGTAGCAATAGGTACAGTTCTTAATGTCCTTGAGATGGAAAGTCCTTACCAGGCCCGGACGTAGTAGTGAGAATAGCCAAGGAACACGCCAGCTGATGTTAACAGTAAGCTGGTACGTTGTTGTTGAAATAGCTGCTGTGGGTACTGGTTGGAACCAGTCAGGTGTTAACACGGAGTGGATGCTGGGTGGAACCAGCCAAATGGTAGTATGAAGCTTGAGAGCGAAGAAATACTGGTACCGGTGGTTTGTGGAAATCTGCTGGGAAGCACCGGCACTTTAAGAAATGCTGATCGCTGCTGGAAGCTAGCTGCTGGAAGCAGATGGATCTGTAGCTGGAAACTGGAGTAGTCACGGAGGACTGCAGAGTCAGGCTGCACCGCAAGGTGGTAAGCTGGTGCGGGTCTCTAAGTGGAGGCTGGAGACAGGAGCTGGAAACCTGGAAAAACAACCACAGGAGAGAGAGACTGGAAACAAGGTTTGACAACCAAAGCACTGACGCCTTCCTGGCCCAGGCACAGGATACTTATACCTGCAGCAAGGCAGGCATTGATAGAATCCAACATGGCTGCGCCCATGTTAGCACTTGGAGGGAAAAGTTAGTTAGAGAAACCATGTGGAGATTCAGCAGTAATGGCGGCACGGACCACGGAGGGCAGGAGACGCCACACTGACAACTTGCATACTGGGACCACATGGATGACAGCGGAGGCCGCGGCAGGCATGAGACGCCACACTGACCAATCTGTATACTGGAAACACAGGAACGGCGGCGGAGGCCGCGGAGGACTGGAGACGCCATTCTGAGGCCTAACATGGAGCCGCTTGTGACAGCGCTTTAAAGTGACAGGAGGGAGATGTACAGTGTGGACATCAGCAACGCAGGCAAGATCCGGCCCTGGGACGCCGAGCCAGCCTCAGGAGACATCTGAATGGTAAGTAATGGCGTCCAGATACCCGGATCATGACACCCTGTGGTCCAGTCTTGGGCTGTGGATGACAGAGTAGTTTGTTGGGACTGCAGCCTCCAATATAGGTGCTGTATTTTCATCTAGCCAGGTCTCTGTAATACAGGCTAGATCTGCAGATTCTATAAGGTCAGCAATTGTTGCAGTCTTGTTTGTTATAGATTTGGCATTACAAAGGACTGACCTGATTGGGCATACCAGAGTTAAGTGCAGGTGCTCTGGGTATGGGGTCACAAAGTGAGAATTGACAGTTCTGTTCTTCCAAGCACAGGGCCGTCTTTTGAGTATCACTTCTATTTGATTGTTCTTTGAAGCTGGGGGTGAGCAGGTGGGCAAAAGACTTAGGTGGTTACCGGGGATAAGAAGTATCCAGCCTGCTCGCTTCCCACGAATGCGCCTGTGTTTTCTTTTTAAAATGCCAAGGGATTGGACGATAGAAGCCTGTGATGGTGCAACAGGAACTGCGGAACGTGGTGGACGCAGTGAAAGAATGAAGCTGGAGGAATATGTATACATTGGGTCATCAATGACAGATTACTTTAAGTATGAGCTGCATGTGATGATGAGAGAGGGAGCGAAAGCTGTATATATTATTTTTTTTCCCCAATTCGGTATGTGATCCAAAAATTATAATGGGTTCATGAACAGAGCTATTGCTATAACCTATTGCTGCTCCAATAATCCAATGTGTATATTTGAAACAAGTGATAAATAAAATAACTTTCCTTTTCTGTTGCTGATTTTAGTCAATTATTCCAAGACAGAGCAGGCTTGTGGAAAGGTGTTAGAATCCAATTCCTATTGTGTAGGTGTGAAAAGTCTCAGTGTGAGGGGCCTTTGAAGTAGACTTCTTGTGGGGGTAGTGATATCATTTGTCCTGGAGAATGGCTGGGGTCCTGCAATTTGAAATGAACAGTGACCCTTCAACCATTCAGAGCCCAAAGATACTGATGTTAGTTGAAAAATGCAAGAAGTCAGAGTTATTTGATGCTCAGAGAACAGAGGTGAGTGATGTCTAAGTGAGGGGCTGGATGGAGCCAAAGATACGTTGTAGTCCACAGTACCGTATGTGGGATGTCCATTGCAGAGTACAGTAGATTCCAAACTGAAGGACTTCTAAGTGGAGAGTTGCGGAGTATTCAATCTAGTGTGTATCTCAGTGCAGGAATGCAATCTGTTGGTTATGATCAGATGTCCGCGTAGAGTAGTACAAGTTAAAGGTAAGTCCTTGGATATTTATGATGATTCATAGGTCAGTTGTGGAGAATTTAAGCTGTTTTATGGAGATGATCAGTAACATGCAAAGGGTGAGGCAGCCATTTTGGACGCCAGCATCATTCTCCTTTTGTATGACTACTAGGCCAAGATAGAGCACATACTGTAGATTATATACAGTCTCTGACGCATCCTCACCTTTTTTTGTCAGGTTATGTTTCTTACCACAGCTTCATTTTACTGGTTGCTTATAGCCCCCCATAGAGCACAACAGTGCTAGATGTCTCATTGTAAGCTTTTCCTATCATATATTCCCTCATCAGCACATATGTTCTACTGGTAATTGATGGTAAAAAAAATTTATACAATATAGGATATTTGGGAAAACGTATTGGTATATACAGGCCCTCTCCTTTCTTAAACCACAGTGCTCCTTATTCTGCACTGATCATACTGTCATTGAGTGGGCGCAAGGGGAGGAGTTGGGACTGGAAAGGGGAAGAGTCAGGATTAATTGTTAAACTGCACCCCCTAAAACAAAAGTGTAGCTCCGCCCCTGCATGCTAGTATATTATTGTTAGCACTGATAGCAAAAATCTTTCTGTTTTGTATACATACACTATATGGACAAAAGTATTCGGACGCCATAATACAGGGACTGTAATGACATTGTATATAAATACATATACTGTAATATGGAGTTTTTCCCCCTTTACCAGCTATAACAGCTTCCACTCTTTTTGAAAGACTTTCTACAAGATTTCTGTGGGAATTTGTGCCCATTCATTCTGTAGAGCATTTATGAGGTCAGGTACTGATGTTGGTCTAGAAGGCCTGGCTCGCAATCTTCATTCCAGTTCATCCTAAAGGTGCTCAATGGGGTTAATGTCAGGGATCTGTGCGGGACAGTCAAGTTCTTCCACACCGAACTCCTCAAACCATATCTTTATAGTCCTTGCTTTATGCTCTGGGACAAAGTCATGTTGGAAAAGAAAAGGGCCTTCTCTAAACTGTTGTCAGTGGATGAGTGCCAGTTGGCTGCGACTGAACCCGGATAACACAGAGTTCCTTATGATAGGACCGCAACATCAAAGAACAAGACTGCAGCATAGC
Source organism: Pseudophryne corroboree (assembly GCF_028390025.1). Taxonomy (NCBI): domain Eukaryota; kingdom Metazoa; phylum Chordata; class Amphibia; order Anura; family Myobatrachidae; genus Pseudophryne; species Pseudophryne corroboree. Next base: position 780,249,153 of record NC_086446.1, on the reverse strand, counting down.
CAACCAACTGGACTTACACTCGGGGATTCAGAATTACAAACCACGGATCGTGTGCGGAATCTTGGCGTTGTCCTGGATGGTGGCTTGACACTTAAACATCAGATATCAGCCACAATCAAATCCTCATTCTTTCACCTGAGGAACATAGCCAGAATCAAGCACTTAATTCCCTCAGATGATCTGCCAAAAGTCATACATGCATTTGTATCATCTTGATTAGACTACTGCAATGCCCTCTACCTTGGTCTCCCAGCAAAAGAATTGCACCGCTTACATCTGGTGCAAAACACAGCTGCCAGGCTGTTAACTGACCAGCCCCGTTCTAGCCACATAACACCCATCCTCTACTCCCTTCACTGGCTGCCTGTAAGATGGCGAATCATCTTCAAGAGCTTCAAAGCATTACATGACCAGGGCCCAAGGTACCTGAAGCAGCTTCTGACCTCATACTGCCCCACTCGATTACTGCGATCTGTAGATGAAGGACTTTTAGCAGTACCTAGAATCTCCCGTAATTCATCTGGGGGTCGAGCTTTTAGTCATGCGGCTCCGACTCTATGGAACTCACTTCCCCCCACAGTACTTTCCTGTTTACTCAAGCATTTCCATAATGTCCCTTTAGTATCTTCATGCTTCTGTATTTTATCAAAAGCTGTTCTGTACTTCATTATTTTCTGTACTATATTATGCTATGTATCTGTTAAGCGCCTTGAGTTCTATTGGAGAAAGAGCGCTATATAAATAAAATTAATATTATTATTATTATTATTATTACCCCCACAAAATTGGAAGCGTAGCATTGTCCAAAATGTCTTGGTATGCTGAAGAATTAAGATCGTCCTTCACTGGAGATAAGGGGCCTAGCCCAAACCCTGAAAAACAGCCCCATACATTCTCCAAGCATCCACCAAACCCAGACTCGCCCATATGACTGCCAAATGGAGAAGCGTGATTGGTCACTCCACAGAACACGTTTCCACTGCTTCGCAGTCCAGTGTTGGTGTGCTTTACACCAATCCATCCGACACTTGGCATTAAACTTGGTGATGGGAAGCTTACATGCAGTTGCTCGCCATGGAAACCCATTCCATTAAGCTCCCACTGCACAGTTTTTGTGCTTACATTAATGCCAGTGGAAGTTTGGAACTCTTCAGCTATGGAATCAGTAGAGTGTTGGTGACTTTTATGCACCATGCAACTTAGCAGTTGTTGAACTCTCTCTCTGATTTTACATGGTTTTCCGCTTCGTGGCTTCATGGCTATTGTTCCTAAATGTTTCCACTTTCTAATAATATCACTTACAGTTGACTGTGGAATATCCTGCAGGGATGTAATTTTACGAACTGTATTATTGCAGTGGTGGCATCTTATCACAGTACCACGCTTGAAGTCACTGAGCACTTCATAATGACCCATTTTGTATCACTGTTTGCAAATGGAGACTGCATGGCTAGGTGCTTGATTTTATACACCCTTGGCAATGGGTCTGATTGAAACACGTGAATTCAATAATTAACAGGTGTGGCTAAATATTTTTATTCATATAGTGTACAGATAGAGCCACGCTAGTCGTGGCTCCGTCTGTGCCTGGGTGTGCCTGCCCAGGCGCGCCTAGAACTCAGGCATCTCCATCCCATCTGGGCTTGCGCGCCCGTGACGGAGATGCACCCCATTCACTAGATTGGGAGAGCGTCACCGTCCGGGCGGGCGCGCACGCCCAGACGGAGATGTTCTCCTATTCTATGAATGGGACAGGATCTCTGTGCACTCCCAGTGTGACTAGGCAGATGGATCGCCTAGTCATGTCGGATGTGCACGCCTGCGATGGAGCCGCCTCAGAAGAGATCAGATAATTGATTCACAGAAGTCCTTGTAATGTGATAGGCTGCCATTGTAGGTCACTGATGCGTTTTGCTGTTAACCATGTGTATTTGGATGTAAAACCTATACCTATATCCCTAAAGAAAGAAGAAGCAAGTTGGAGACAAAGTCTGTCTCCTGTATTATGCTTGGATAGTGTCAACAAAACAAAGGATGCAGATTGTGGGACATTGTCAATCAAAAGTCCATAAAAAGTCAAGAGATGTCTTTCACAAGACAGCTTTAGCCAAAAATAAGCTGAATGTTGCAACATCACAGAGACTTGTAATGCTAGACATGCCAACAGCTGGAAGTGTGTCAGAAATTAAGAATAAAAAAGCAAGTGATCAGCTACAAGCAGGAACGCTATGAGGAACAACAAAGATCCAGTGAGGGATTTGCTAACTTTAGCTGCTGTTAACCTAGAATGTTACATAAAGCAAAGATAAGCAGTGACTGGCAAGAATGGAAATCAACCATAGACAAAGAGCTTACAGCATTAAACGATAATGACACTTGGACCATTGAGCACCGGCCATGCAAATGTAAAACAGTCAAAAACAAGTGGGTTTTCTGCAAGAAGCTAAACACTGATTGAAGTCTTGCTGTTTACAAAGTCTGATATGTTGCCCAGGTTTACACCCAGAAATCAAGCATTGACTACTGGGAGATCTTCTCACCTGTTGCAAGGTACAGTACATTATGTATGATCATTGCTATATCTGCTATGTATGATTTATTGGACTTTGATTCAGTCTTCTTAAATGGGGAACTAGCTGCAGAGGTTCACATGGAGCCATGTGTTCCCATACATATGCCGTGCAAAAACGTCGTCAGAAAGCGGACATCTGCAAATCCGTTTGCAACTCAATCACCATCTAATGATTTTTCCATTCTGTGTAGTCTGTGCATAGCCCAGGACTTACTCCTACGGGATACGGTCATTAGGTCGACAAGACTTAGGTTGACAGTCATTAGGTCAACCACTATTGATCAACATGCATTATGTCAACATGGTCACTAGGTTGAGATGGTCATTAGGTCGACATGTATTAGGCCAACATGTACTAGGTCGACATGAGTTTTTCACATTTTTTTTTCTTCATTTTTTTTACTTTTTCATACTTTACAAATCATGTGGGCTACGATTGGGAATAGTAACCTTGCCCAAAGCATGGCGAGCCAAGCGAGTCATGCAAGGGGACACGGTGCACTAATTGGGGTTTCCCGTAACTTTGCGAAGAAAATGACAACAAAAAAGGTAAAAAAACCTCATGTCGACCTTTTTCCATGTCGACCTAGTACATGTCGACCTAATGCATGTCGACCAATAGTGGTCGACCTAATGACTGTTGACCTAAGTCTTGTCGACCTAATGACTCACACCCACTCCTACAATGCGAAAGAAACAGGCTGATCGGGCCCGGAACTGACATCACACACCCGCCCTGAAAACGCTTGGGAACACCTGCGTTTTTCCTGACAATCCCAGAAGATGGCCAATTTCCACCCACAAACGTCCCCTTCCTGTCAATCACCTTGCATACGCATAGCGATCTAAATTTTCGCACCATTCTGTTGCTGTTTGGGCTTGTGCGTGCGCATTGTGGTGCATACGCATGCACATTCATTCGATAATCGGCCACTGTGCGATTTCACACAACAGCGACCAGGTCTGAATTAGGCCCATAATTTGCACAATCTTAGTGCCATTTCTAATCGAACTGTGCGAATCTCGTGTGTGTGCATGAAGGCGAAGTGTGCGAGTGGTCGCTATAAGCATATTTCTATAAGACACCATTTCAGTAGAGAACTGATAGATAGCACTTTCATCAGTGGAAGAGATGTAGTGAGTTGGGAGACTCTGGGAGGTCTGTACCGAATGCCTCTCCATGAAAATGATGATTGAATGATTTTGAAATGTGCTTGTTTATACCCTCTTATACAAGAATGGGCAGGTGGGCACATGCCCCAATGGGCTGGTCCAATTTTAGATGCCTTGGGCTGGTGGCAGGCATTTATGAATGCAGCATGAACCACAGCAGCCAGGACTGAAGGTGTTGGCTTCTAGGTCTCTGTTCTGCTATGTTTCTCAATAGTGTTTTTCCCCACCACCAGCGATTGCCAGACCTCCTGATGTGTGAGCTGCAGTTCTGGATCCTGTTAGAGGTCTGAATCTTTGTTGTGGCCAGGTGTTGGGTAATTGACACTCATTTATCAGCATGGATTGCACCTGATACCTGCCAGTCTGCCTGATCCCAGCACTGTTTGCTGGGACATCAATGTCTTTGGATCAATGTTTTATGCAATATTTTTGGTCTTGTTCAATGTTTCTGGCAACACTATCTATAGATGTAATGTATAAAGCAAAATGATCACATCAGCTGTCATTAGGCAGCATGTGCATGAGTTATTAATATCAACGGTGAGGGATCTGGAGGATCCACTCATAACTCCCACCCTGTCTGAGGATGTCCATGGAGGGTAATTAAACTTGGCTGTTTGCAGTGTACATTTACTGCTGAACCCAGTGGGAAATGGAGGGGGGAGGGGTTTGGGCAGTGCCGCATGGGAATGGGGGGAGTAGAGGGGGTGCCATGAGAGAGGGTGGGTTTAGTCCAAAGTGGGGAGAGAGAAGGACTAAGGGGGAGCTGAGGGGGAAGGGGGGAGTGAGGAACATATGGGCCTAGATTTATCAAGAATTGGAGAGTGATAATTTGCACGGTGATAATGATACAATCAATCAGCTCCTAACTGCCATGTTACAGGCTGTGTTTGAAAAATGACAGGAGATGATTGGTTGACACTTTATTACCGTGCAATTTATCCCTCTCCAAGGCTTGATAAATATGGGCCATGAAGTGGGAAGTGAGAAGGGTGCAGGGCTGGTACCACAGGAGGGGCTAGCCCATAGTTACTAGCCACATATTGTAGGGGTCGGAGCTAGGTGCAGGGGTGAGGGGGGCCCTATAGGCAGATGGAGAAGGGCTGTGGGGACGGAGGAGGTGGAACAGCCAGAAAGGGGCTTATCTCCGTCCAGAGACTACAGACACACTGCTTGTGGTAACCCCAGATGGTGCTCCATGACCCAATACATTTACTAGCACCTCTCAAATGTTTTAGGGGGCGAGGCTCCCCCTTGCTCTACTTTCCCTGTTCTGAAACCTATGATCATGTGGACTGACTACCATCACACTCCACTGCCACCTATACCGCCGGCCAATAAAAACATGTTTAATGGATCCAGTCAATATGAAGCCCCTTTTCTCTGACATCCTAAGTGGATGCTGGGACTCCGTAAGGACCATGGGGAATAGCGGCTCCGCAGGAGACTAGGCACAACTAAAGAAAGCTTTAGGACTACCTGGTGTGCACTGGCTCCTCCCCCTATGACACTCCTCCAGACCTCAGTTAGAATCTTGTGCCCGGCTGAGCTGGATGCACACTAGGGGCTCTCCTGAGCTCCTAGAAAAAGAAAGTTTATTTTAGGTTTTTTATTTTCAGTGAGATCTGCTGGCAACAGACTCACTGCAGCGAGGGACTAAGGGGAGAAGAAGCGAACCTACCTGCTTGCAGCTAGCTTGGGCTTCTAGGCTACTGGACACCATTTGCTCCAGAGGGATCGAACACAGGGCCCGACCTCGATCGTCCGGTCCCGGAGCCGCGCCGCCGTCCCCCTTACAGAGCCAGAAGCAAGAAGACAGTCCTGGAAATCGGCGGCAGAAGACTTCGGTCTTCATCAAGGTAGCGCACAGCACTGCAGCTGTGCGCCATTGCTTCCCATGCACACCTCACACTCCGGTCACTGATGGGTGCAGGGCGCTGGGGGGGGGGCGCCCTGGGCTGCAATATTAAGTACCTTGGCTGGCAAAACTACACATAATATAGTCATAGAGACTATATATGTGTAAAATCCCCTGCCAGATATACCTACAAAAAAGCGGGAGAAGTCCGCCGGAAAAAGGGCGGGGCAATCTCCCTCAGCACACTGGCGCCATTTTCCCTCACAGCTCCGCTGGAAGGATCGCTCCCAGGCTCTCCCCTGCAGTTTCCAGACTACATAGGGTAAAAAAGAGAGGGGGGCACTAAATTTAGGCGCAATATTGTGTATACAAGCAGCTATTGGGAAAATCACTCAGTTACAGTGTTAATCCCTGTGTTATATAGCGCTCTGGTGTGTGCTGGCATACTCTCTCTCTGTCTCCCCAAAGGGCTTTGTGGGGTCCTGTCCTCAGTCAGAGCATTCCCTGTGTGTGTGCGGTGTGTCGGTACGGCTGTGTCGACATGTTTGATGAGGAGGCTTATGTGGAGGCGGAGCAGTTGCCGATAAATGTGATGTCACCCCCTGCGAGGCCAACACCTGTGTGGATGGACTTGTGGAAGGACTTACGTGAAAGTGTCAACTCCTTACATAAAAGGTTTGACGACATAGCAGATGTGGGACAGCCGGCTTCTCAGCTCGTGCCTGCCCAACTGTCTCAAAAGCCATCAGGGGCTCTAAAACGGCCGCTATCTCAGATGGCAGACACAGATGTCGACACGGATACTGAATCCAGTGTCGACGACGATGAAACTAATGTAACTTCCAATAGGGCCACACGTTACATGATTGAGGCAATGAAAAATGTGTTGCACATTTCTGATGTTACCCCAGGTACCACAAAAAAGGGTATTATGTTTGGGGAGAAAAAACTACCAGTAGTTTTTCCCCCATCCGAGGAATTAAATGAAGTGTGTGAAGAAGCGTAGGCTTCCCCCGATAAGAAACTGGTAATTTCTAAAAGGTTACTAATGGCGTACCCTTTCCCGCCAGAGGATAGGTCACGTTGGGAAACATCCCCTAGGGTGGATAAAGCGCTCACACGCCTGTCAAAGAAGGTGGCACTACCGTCTCCGGATACGGCCGCCCTAAAGGAGCCTGCTGATAGGAAGCAGGAGGCTATCCTGAAGTCTGTGTATACACACTCAGGTTATATACTGAGACCGGCTATTGCTTCAGCATGGAAGAGATGCACAGAGGGATATTTGCCGGCTGGCATCTAAAATAAGTGCAATGTCCATTTCTGCCAGGAGAGTATTATGGACTCGGCAGTGGACAGGAGATGCAGATTCTAAAAGGCACATGGAAGTTTTGCCTTATAAGGGTGAGGAGTTGTTTGGGGATGGTCTCTCGGACCTCGTTTCCACAGCCACAGCTGGGAAGTCAGCATTTTTACCCCATGTTCCCTCACAGCCAAAGAAAGCACCGTATTTTCAGGTACAGTCCTTTCGGCCGCAGAAAGGCAAGCGGGTTAAAGGCGCGTCCTTTCTGCCCAGAGGCAGAGGTAGAGGAAAAAAGCTGCAGCATACAGCCAGTTCCCAGGAACAAAAGTCCTCCCCCGCTTCCTCCAAGTCCACCGCATGACGCTGGGGCTCCACAGGCGGAGCCAGGTACGGTGGGGGCCCGTCTCAAAAACTTCAGCAATCAGTGGGCTTGCTCACGGGTGGATCCCTGGATCCTTCAAGTGGTATCTCAGGGGTACAAGCTGGAATTCGAGACGTCTCCCCCCCCGCCGTTTCCTCAAATCTGCCTTGCCAACAACTCCCTTAGGCAGGGAGGCAGTGCTAGAGGCAATTCACAAGCTGTATTCCCAGCAGGTGATAGTCAAGGTGCCCCTACTTCAACAAGGACGGGGTTACTATTCCACACTGTTTGTGGTACCGAAACCGGACGGTTCGGTGAGACCCATTTTAAATTTTAAATCCTTGAACACTTATATAAAAAAATTCAAGTTCAAGATGGAATCGCTCAGGGCGGTTATTTCAAGCCTGGACGAGGGGGATTACATGGTATCACTGGACATCAAGGATGCTTACCTGCATGTCCCCATTTACCATCCTCACCAGGAGTACCTCAGATTTGTGGTACAGGATTGTCATTACCAATTCCAGACGTTGCCGTTTGGTCTGTCCACGGCACCGAGGGTATTTACCAAGGTAATGGCCGAAATGATGATACTCCTTCGAAAAAAGGGAGTTTTAATTATCCCGTACTTGGACGATCTCCTGATAAAGGCGAGGTCCAGGGAGCAGTTGTTGGTCGGGGTAGCACTATCTCGGGAGGTGCTACAACAGCACGGTTGGATTCTAAATATTCCAAAGTCACAGCTGGTCCCTACGACACGTCTACTGTTCCTGGGGATGGTTCTGGACACAGAACAAAAAAAAAGTGTTTCTCCCGGAGGAGAAAGCCAAGGAGCTGTCATCTCTAGTCAGAGGCCTCCTGAAACCAAAACAGGTGTCGGTGCATCACTGCACGCGAGTCCTGGGAAAAATGGTAGCTTCCTACGAAGCAATTCCATTCGGCAGGTTCCATGCAAGGACTTTTCAGTGGGACCTGTTGGACAAGTGGTCCGGATCGCATCTTCGGATGCATCGGCTGATAACCCTGTCTCCAAGGACCAGGGTGTCTCTGCTGTGGTGGCTGCAAAGTGCTCATTTTCAAGAGGGCCGCAGATTCGGCATACAGGACTGGGTCCTGGTGACCACGGATGCCAGCCTTCGAGGCTGGGGGGGCAGTCACACAGGGAAGAAACTTCCAAGGACTATGGTCGAGTCAGGAGACTTCCCTACACATAAATATTCTGGAACTGAGGGCCATTTACAATGCCCTAAGTCAGGCAAAACCCCTGCTTCAAAACCAGCCGATGCTGATCCAGTCAGACAACATCACGGCAGTCGCCCATGTAAACCGACATGGCGGCACAAGAAGCAGGACGGCGATGGCAGAAGCCACAAGGATTCTCCGATGGGCGGAAAATCACGTGTTAGCACTGTCAGCAGTGTTCATTCCGGGAGTGGACAACTGGGAAGCAGACTTCCTCAGCAGGCACGACCTCCACCCGGGAGAGTGGGGACTTCATCCAGAAGTCTTCCAACTGATTGTAAACCTTTGGGAAAGGCCACAGGTGGACATGATGGCGTCCCGCCTCAACAAAAAGCTAGAAAGATATTGTGCCAGGTCAAGAGACCCTCAGGCGATAGCTGTGGACGCTCTAGTGACACCGTGGGTGTACCGGTCGGTTTATGTGTTCCCTCCTCTTCCTCTTATACCCAAGGTACTGAGGATAATAAGGAGAAGAGGAGTAAGAACTATACTCATTGTTCCGGATTGGCCAAGAAGAGCTTGGTACCCCGAACTTCAAGAAATGATCTCAGAGGACCCATGGCCTCTGCCGCTCAGACAGGACCTGCTGCAGCAGGGGCCCTGTCTGTTCCAAGACTTACCGCGACTGCGTTTGACGGCATGGTGGTTGAACACCGGATCCTGAAGGAAAAGGGCATTCCGGAGGAAGTCATTCCTACGCTGATTAAAGCTAGGAAAGAAGTGACCGCAAACCATTATCACCGCATTTGGCGAAAATATGTTGCGTGGTGTGAGGCCAGGAAGGCCCCAACGGAGGAATTTCAGCTGGGCCGTTTTCTGCACTTCCCACAGTCAGGGGTGACTATGGGCCTAAAATTGGGTTCCATTAAGGTCCAGATTTTGGCTCTATCGATTTTCTTCCAGAGAGAACTGGGTTCACTACCTGAAGTTCAGACTTTTGTTAAGGGAGTGCTGCATATTCAGCCCCCTTTTGTGCCTCCAGTGGCATCTTGGGATCTCAACGTGGTGTTGGATTTCCTAAAGTCACATTGGTTTGAGCCTCTTAAAACCGTGGAATTAAAATATCTCACGTGGAAAGTGGTCATGCTGTTGGCCTTGGCTTCGGCCAGGCGTGTGTCAGAATTGGCGGCTTTGTCATGTAAAAGCCCTTATCTGATTTTCCATATGGATAGGGCAGAATTGAGGACTCGTCCCCAGTTTCTCCCTAAGGTGGTATCAGCCTTTCATTTGAACCAACCTATCGTGGTGCCTGCGGCTACTAAAGACTTGGAGGCTTCCAAGTTGTTGGACGTAGTCAGGGCCCTGAAAATTTATGTTTCCAGGACGGCTAGTGTCAGGAAAACTGACTCGCTATTTATCCTGTATGCACCCAACAAGCTGGGTGCTCCTGCTTCAAAGCAGACTATTGCTCGCTGGATCTGTAGTACGATTCAGCTTGCACATTCTGCGGCTGGACTGCCGCATCCTAAATCAGTGAAAGCCCATTCCACGAGGAAGGTGGGCTCTTCTTGGGCGGCTGCCCGAGGGGTCTCGGCTTTACAACTTTGCCGAACAGCTACTTGGTCGGGGTCAAACACATTTGCTAAATTCTACAAGTTTGACACCCTGGCTGAGGAGGACCTAGAGTTTGCCCATTCGGTGCTGCAGAGTCATCCGCACTCTCCCGCTCGTTTGGGAGCTTTGGTATAATCCCCATGGTCCTTACGGAGTCCCAGCATCTGTTAGGATCTCCTGCTCTGTGCTGCCACGTCGCCATGGCAACCGGGAGGCAAGTGTTAGCGAAGTAACCTGAGCGCAGCTGATACTCCGGTCCGGGTTTTTACTGTGTAGTGGTTACAGGCTCTGTGCACTGCAGGGAATCCGGCGCTGGTTTTGTGCTCACACTCTGTGAGGTCTGAGTGGGGCGTGGACAGCACCTGCTATATAAACCATCCTCTCAGGCTAGGCAAATGCTGCTGAATCTTTGTTTGTTAGTCAGTTCCAGAGAGTTAGCTAGTACTGTGTGACTTTGTATTTACTTGTTGCTTACTGCGAATAGGCCTTGGGATTCGGTACTTCATTCTGCCAATCCGGACCTAGCAGTAAGACTGGAGTCAGTTGTTTGACCTGCTGGGGTTCTTTTGCTATTCTGTGAACCCAGCAGGTTTGCGGCTGTACTCTCAGACCTGCTTGCTTAATCCTCCCTCACTGTGCAGGGCGTCCAGGTGTCAGTTTAGTGGCAGTAAGCTGAACCTGTGCCCTGCAAGTGGGGGTTAGGATTGTGGATACTCTCCTTGTGTCTATATTTCTATCTCTGACCAAGGAGTTTATTCCCACACCCGTTGGTAACCCTTTGGGGTTTTTTCTGTTGCTCTTAGCAACATAATTTCAGGTGCTCCACATGTTAAATCACTACACATCGCTTTGTTGTCCGCTCTATTCCATCTGAGCATTCCTGACACTAGGGAGACACCCAATTCCTGAGCCTTTGGGCTTCTCCGTTCACTTTGTGTTTATTAGTTATTCCATCACCTCCTGTGTATGTTATGTTATACTGTCTGTGAGTTAATTTGCTTCGCTTCCCTCTCTGTTTATACACCGGTATACTCCTGTTAGCACTGGTGTGCGTAACAGCATCCACTTAGGACGTCAGAGAAAATAAGATTTTACTCACCGGTAAATCTATTTCTCGTAGTCCGTAGTGGATGCTGAGCGCCCATCCCAAGTGCGGATTGTCTGCAATACTTGTATATAGTTATTGTTTAACTAAAGGGTTATTGTTGAGCCATCTGTCGAGAGGCTCAGTTATTATTCATACTGTTAACTGGGTATAATATCACGAGTTATATGGTGTGATTGGTGTGGCTGGTATGAGTCTTACCCGGGATTCAAAATCCTTCCTTATTGTGTCAGCTCTTCCGGGCACAGTATCCTAACTGAGGTCTGGAGGAGGGTCATAGGGGGAGGAGCCAGTGCACACCAGGTAGTCCTAAAGCTTTCTTTAGTTGTGCCCAGTCTCCTGCGGAGCCGCTATTCCCCATGGTCCTTACGGAGTCCCAGCATCCACTACGGACTACGAGAAATAGATTTACCGGTGAGTAAAATCTTATTATTATGCATTTTCAAACCAGGGTAAACCCTATAACACTGAAAGTTTAATAAACAATGTATGCAAACGGACTTTCACACACAGAGACCATCAGACTACCACTAACTTCACCATCAGTCAGTTTCGACATCCTCTGCAGCGTTTACAAGTGTCAATGTCTGGTATAATATAACGGAGATCTATGGGAACGCTCGTTATGGTATGCTGCAAGGAAGCTTTGAGATGATGACGATGATGAACGCACGTCTAATAGGCTTTGCTGCTTTTCTAGGCTCACGTGCACAAGGCCTAAGCAAAAAGAAACAAGTCCACAAAATGTAAACTCGGACACTGGTTTCCGTGCCTCTTCGGGAACTTCGGGCCTAGTACTGCAGCTGAAAGGTTCTCCTCTCGTTGCAATACCTCATGCGTGCTGTTCCAAATACTGCCCATTGTTTGCTATTGTTGCTTTTGAAACCAATTGCATAATTTCAATTAAAGCTCACAGACCAGTGCAAATACTGTAACGGATTCTCATATTTTGCAATTGTGCCTTTGTAGCCCCCATAGCCGTCTGCTGGTGTATTATTAAGCGGCTGTGCTCTTTATTGCACATTTGCTTAATTCCACCTTCCTTTTTCCATGACACAAAGTGGCCCTGTGCTGTATTGTGTAACATGTTTGGAAGTGACTTTTCTGTCAGGCTGCTGCCTCACTCCCCTGCTGGGCTTTTACTCTCTGATGTCAGCCGGCCTCTGTGAGGCATTTGCCGTGCCAGCCTCGAGCAGTAAATGAAAGCCATTCTTTTATCACACTGCACGTTTCCTTTCAATTTTTTATTATCTATTAAGGCTCAAGACACTTGCAGCTTAGTCTTCAAAGGCCCCGTGCATTAGTCAAAACAAAGCGGGCCCTCTACCGAAATAGCGGCCCTTTATTCTCATATGACACACCGTGGCCCAGCACTTTGTAGCCGCCAACTTCCTGCAAGCGTCAGCCGTAAGGGTTAAAGGCACGGAAGCCGTCAGGCAGGATCCTTTGGGGTGGTAAATGTAGTGCGCCAGGGAGAATGGGGTCTATATGTGATCTCGGGATGTGGAGCATTGTATATAGGTCTATAATTGGGTAATTACAATAGCAGTGTTCCAGCGCCTCTTCCTTCTTTGAAAGCTGTCACACCGAAGCGATATTGAAACTGACAACGGTGCAGCAGTGACTGTGCGGAGCTGACACCGACTCTGCATAGCAGATCGTCTCCTGCCCTTGAAGTGCTGAATGTATGTTGCAGTCTGTCTACCCCCTGGGACAGACTTCTTGGCTTGAGAGAAGATTCTTATCATATTTCATAGGAAAAAGAGAAGAGGGGGGAGAAAAAAAAAAAAAGAGTATTTACACTTGGAAAAAAAATAAAAAGTTGGAAACTGGGAGCTCGCGATGATTAAAGTCTGTTCTCACTAACGAGCGTTTGTTAGCAATAAGATCTAATGAGGCTGTGCAGATTGCTGGTAAACACAATCCTGTTGTCAGTATGGTGGGGGGGGGAATCTGCAATTAAGGGGAGCGGGAGATTCTACGGCGAGTCTTTATAGTGAAAGTGCTATGAAAGCGAGGGGAAGGGGGGATTTCATAAAGCTGATTCCTAAATCTGAATAAAATCTGGATGACCCCCATTATCTATGCCATGTGCGGCAACCCACTAATACCCCTTTCACACTGACAAATATTTCCCGGGTTATTGCACATGAATGCGCATCAACCCGGGAATTTGCTCAGTGTGAAAGGGTCCTGTAAGAATATCCTAGGTCCAGCGTCCTGGCATTTCATCCCAGGTCTTGACCTGGGTTGAATCCGAAATCGACCCGCGATGCAGTGCAGTGTGAACCGGTAAGCCAGGACAAGGCGACCCGGCACTTGTTCTCTGCATAGGGGGGAGGTTAGGGTTAGACTGCGGGGGGCGGTTAAGGTTAGGCTGCGGAGGAGGGTAGGGTTAGGCTGCAGGAGGAGATGTTAGGGTTAGGCTGCGGGGGGAGGTTATATAGTTAGGCTGCGGGGAGAGATCTTAGGGTTAGGCTGCGTGGGAGGTTAGGGTTAGGCTGTGGGTGGAGGTTAAGGTTAGGCTGCGGGAGGAGCTTGGTTAGGCTGCGGTAGGAGGTTAGGGTTAGGCTGCGGATGGAGGTTAAGGTTAGGCTGTGGGGGGAAGTTAGGGTTAGGCTGAAGAAGTAGGTTAGGAATAGCCTGCGGTAGGAGGTAAGGGATAGGCTGCGGGAGGAGGTTAGGGTTAGGCTGCATGAGGAGGTTAGGGTTAGGCTGCGGGAGGAGATGTTAGGGTCAGGCTTCGGAGGGCGGTTAGGGTTAGGCTGTGGGGGAGGATAGGGTTAGGCTGTGGGAGGAGGTTGGTTAGGCTGTGGGTGAGGTTAGGTTTATGCTGCTGGTGGAGGTTAAGGTTAGGCTGCGGGAGGAGGTTGGTTAGGCTGCAGGGGAGGTTAAGGTTAGGCTGTGGGGGGAGGTTAGGGTTAGGCTGCAGGAGAAGGTTAGGAAAAGCCTGCGGTAGGAGGTAAGGGTTAGGCTGTGCGGGGGGAGGTTAGGGTTAGGCTGCAGGAGGAGGTTAGGGTTAGGCTGCAGGAGGAGGTTAGGGTTAGGCTGCATGAGGAGGTTAGGGTTAGGCTGCGGGAGGAGATGTTAGGGTCAGGCTTCGGAGGGCGGTTAGGGTTAGGCTGTGGGGGAGGATAGGGTTAGGCTGTGGGAGGAGGTTGGTTAGGCTGTGGGTGAGGTTAGGTTTATGCTGCTGGTGGAAGATAAGGTTAGGCTGCGGGAGGAGGTTGGTTAGGCTGCAGGGGAGGTTAAGGTTAGGCTGTGGGGGGAGGTTAGGGTTAGGCTGCAGGAGAAGGTTAGGAAAAGCCTGCGGTAGGAGGTAAGGGTTAGGCTGTGCAGGGGGAGGTTAGGGTTAGGCTGCGCGGGGGGAGGTTAGGGTTAGGCTGCAGGAGGAGGTTAGGGTTAGGCTGTGGGAGGAGATGTTAGGGTCAGGCTGCGGGGGGTGGTTAGGGTTAGTCTGAGGTGGAGGATAGGGTTAGGCTGCGGGAGGAGGTTAGGGTTAGGTGGCGAGGGGAGGTTAGGGGGTTAGAGTGCTCACTGGAATGATCTTCATGTGACTGCCGAGACCCGGAAGAAGACACTGGAACCATTGCTGTCTCCGGGAGAAGGTAAGACACCCCTAGACCACTGGGTACCATTTGTCGACAGTTCATCATGTGACATATAAATATAATCCCTTTTAAATATGATGAATGTTGACATGGTCACTGTCAAGATGGTAAGCATTGTCGACGTGCTGCATGCCGACAGTCCAACCGCGTCAACATTCTCATGTCGGCTTGATGCTCGTTGACATAATAACTGCAGACCAATCCTACCACACCCCGGTCTTAAAACCTGCATTATCTCTGTGTTGATTCAGTATCACTCTCTGGTAATGGGAATAAAATGATCGTACAGCAAACCTTCCTGGCCCCTACTTATCGCTCACACGCATACAGCGATGCCATGTAACAATGCACCGTAAAATGAACGCGGCGGGACTTCTGAGTGAGACACGTGGGAGCCCGAGCTTCAGACTCACACTCAGCATAAATATAAGAATTATAATGTATGATTACCGAGAGGCTGAGAATAAAAAGAATGCGGGATGACATCCTGCAGCTTCGGTTTTATTTATCCCACGTTGGGGGAGTAGTACACAGGTCCTCTCACCCTGGTGGGCTCATTATCCGTATCACTTGCCCACACGCGGGACGCCATGCTCCTAACACGCTATGTTTGGCATTTCCTGCACACTAACGATGATTGTGTGCTCAGCAGATCATCCTAATGCTGCTTCTACCTGTATATTCTGCCGGCCAGGCTCAGACTCATCTCATACAACAAAAAACTGATTTATTGGTTTATTATAAGGTTATTTTTCCAGCAGCGATGACCCTTTGTTGCAGGAGAAACAGGCTATCACTGTTTCCTCCTATATAACGAGGCCTACCCCAGACGTATCACAGACTTCTCCTGCGCTGTCGCCCCTCTAATTTTGCTATATGGCCTGCAAAGTTAGAGTTACCCTATATCTAGAATCGCTTCCCAAAAGGCTTTCCTGCTAACTGAGTGTGTCGGCAGTGTGTGTTTGTCGGTAGAGGACATTAAGCTCCCGAAAACGAGACGCAAAATGGTAAATTGCAGTGCAACAAATACCTGCATCGCTGTGATAAGATGTAATTGTTAATTAGCTCCGGACTTTGGGCCTAATTCATGTTTGTACGCAATGGCCGATTATCAAGCAACGGAGCAATTATTGGCAGACTGCGCATGTGCTTTATAATCATGAAATAATATCAGACAATATCATGCATTCCATTCTATAATGTGATGAAAAGAAGAATAATAGCAGTATACTCAGTAATCCTAAATAATAACTTTCTATCTCTCAGTCAAGGTAACAAATATCTTCACCTGCATGTATCATTGGAGCTCTGGTTGAAGTCTACTGCGCCACAGCGTATCAATGGGGGAATGGGACACAAATCTTGGGGGGGAATCCTGGGTTAGGAAAATGTCAATAATGCTTAGTCTTTTACTCAAAGAGCCTGTAGCTAGTGAAGGAATGGTAAGGCCGCCTTACAAGGACAACTCACTCACAATTAGGGACTCTTGAATAGAACAAACTCAGTCTCTCTCAGTTGTAGTGCTTGATCTGTATTTGCACAAGTAACTCAGTCCTAAGCACACATATCTCCTTTGCATTCACAGTAAACTCAGTCTTTAAGCACCCCTTGTGTGGGCGTTAACATGCAAAATATGTGCCCTTTAAATACTGCTCAGTCTGTAACAAGGGTGACGGAGGCTGAAAGGTACACTGGCCTGTGGCTGGACTGCCAGTTATTTACAGTACTCGCTCAGACCCAGGGAACGGAGGTATATGCTGGCTGCACCTGC
Source organism: Pseudophryne corroboree (assembly GCF_028390025.1). Taxonomy (NCBI): domain Eukaryota; kingdom Metazoa; phylum Chordata; class Amphibia; order Anura; family Myobatrachidae; genus Pseudophryne; species Pseudophryne corroboree. The sequence continues at coordinate 780,232,606 of NC_086446.1, read as the reverse complement.
TGCAAGTGGCTCCTCGCTGTCTCAAGATGGCCACGGCATCCTCGCCTCTCACCAGGCCTGGCATCCGGTCCCCAGCTGTGGCGTACCAATGCCCGCTCTGCGGCACTTGGCTTCCTGGCACCACCTCTTTGCTCTCCGTCAGCAGCGCTGCTCTCACCCCCTAGTGTCCTGCGGCCGTCTCCTGGACTCAGCTACCGCTCTGCGTTCCCTTGCCGTCCAGCACCTCCTCCCTTCATCAACAGAGTTCCACCTTCTTCTTAGTCCTCCTGTAAAGAAAATATTAAAATAAATACAAAACATACTTTAAAAAAAAAAGTTTATTTCACAGGGCCTTCACCTGGGGAGGCGGCCTACTGGAATCTTCTGTCTTCACCTGGGGGGCTGCCGCCTCCACAGGGCTTCCGCATCTTCACCTGGGTGGTGGCCGCCTTTGGGCAGCTCTTTTCCCGGCGCACCTAGTTACTGGGCGCACCTAGTCACTGTGAGCGTCTCCGTCGGTACGGGCACGCACGTCTGGACGGAGATGCTCCCCATTCACTTTAATGGAGAGCGTCTCCACCTGGCACCTGGACAGAGATGCACTGAATGGTAAACGGCTCGTGAACTCCCGGCGTGACTTGGCGGCCGGATCACCTAGTCTCACCGGGAGTGCACGCCTGCACCTCAGCCAGCAAAGATAACACTGGCTCCATCTGTCAGTATCTTCTTTGTATTATTTTAACCACTAATAACAGGGGAGGCACTGCTTCGGGTGTAGAGTAGGATCTTGATCCGAAGCACCAACAGGCTGAAAAGCTTTGACTGTTCCCAGAATGCATAGCGCCGCCTCCTCTATAACCCCGCCTCCCTGCACAGGAGCTCAGTTTTTAGTTATCCAGAACAATGCAGTAGCAGGAAAAGAGACGACAACAGTTAGTAGCCACATACACCACACTCTCACGACAAGAGAAGTGTCAGCGGCTAATGCCATACCAACCCAAAGAAGCCAAGTGCGTCAGGGTGGGCGCCTTGTGGAGCCCAGTGTACCTTGCAGAAAGAGATTTAACAAAGGTAAGTTCTTACCATAAAACTCGTTTTCGGCTGCGGGGTACACTGGGCTCCACAAGGATAGACATAGGTCCCTGCAGCTAACCCGCCGTGGGCGGACAATTTATCTGCTCAATTGAAGAAGTTGAACCAGTCCCTGACTACTAAAAAGTCTGACCCTCGCTGGACCAGGTGTTTGTGCCGCCCACTTGTGTCGCTTAGCAAAGTCATCCAGCTACATAGGTGCAACCTTATGGCCTAAAAGCAATATTGTGAGGTGTGAGGTGTTCAGAATAGACTGGAAATGAGTGGAAATTGGGGTTATTGAGGTTAATAATACTATAGGATCAAAATTCTATGATTTAAGCTGTTTTTGAGGGGGTTTTGAAAAAAAACACCCGAATCCAAAACACACCCGAATCCGACAAAAAATTTTTAAGGGAGGTTTTGCCAAAATGCGTCCGAATCCAAAACACGGCCGCGGAACCGAATTCAAAACCAAAACACAAAACCCGAAAAATTTCCGGTGCACATCTCTAAAATAAATACAAAAAAAGTTTATTTCACAGGGTCTTCACCTGGGGAGGCGGCCTTCTGGAATCTTCTGTCTTCACCTGGGGGACTGCTGCCTCCCCAGGGCTTCTGCATCTTCACCTGGGTGGTGGTGGCCTTTGGACAGCTCTTTTCCATGGCCGTCGCCTCCCCAGGACTTCCCGGCGTCTTCTGTCTTCACCTGGGAGCGGCCGCCTTTGGCCAGCTCTTTTCCATGGCCGTCGCCTCCCCAGGACTTCCCGGCGTATTCTGTCTTCACCTGGGAGCGGCCGCCTTTGGCCAGCTCTTTTCCATGGCCGCCGCCTCCCAGGACTTCCCGGCGCACCTAGTCACTGGGCGCACCTAGTCACAGTGAGCGTCTCCTTCAGGACGGGTGCGCACGCCCGGACGGAGATGCTCCCCATTCACTTTAATGGAGAGCGTCTCTGCCTGCGCGCCTGGACAGAGATGCTCTGAATAGTAAGCGGCTCGTGCGCTCCTGGTGTGACTTGGCGGATGGATCGCTTAGTCACGCCGGGAGTGCACGCCTGCACATCAGCCAGCAAAGATAACGCTGGCTCCATCTGTAAGTATCTTCTTTGTATTATTTTAACCACTAATGACAGGGGAGGCACTGCCTCCCCATGCCTCCCCTGACTGCACGTCCCTGGCTCGCAAAGCATTGCAGGGGGCACAGACAGATACAAGCACCCAAAGTCAGCAGGAATAGAGGGCCAATACAGGGCATCCTTAGCTTGCCGTATAGCGGCCTCATGCCCAGGGTGCCTCTAGTAAACCAGCTGAGCATAGAAGCCTTGAAGGACATAAGGTATGAACAACTGACCACTGCCATCTGAGAGGGTCAGTTCATCATCGTGGAAGACGAAGAAAGAATTGAGGGCACGAGACAGTTCCGTAGAGGAAGAAGACCAGCCAGGGAAGTGGATCATTTGTACTGTGTCAATAATTATTTGTCTATGTTGTTGTTGTTGTTTGAGGGGTAGAAGGTGACATAAAAAGTTTGCAAAATTCCTAGTTGGTTCTTTCTTTGTCTTTGCAAAGTCATAAGCAGCAATATCTGATTGGCTGAGTCTTGATCCCTCCCATGGATACCATGAATGTTATAGTGTGACTGCTGCAACCTACTTGCATCATTTATTAGATAATTGCAATCGGTCTGTAGTTCAAAAGCAGACTCCCATTTGTGATTTTTGTTAAAGGGTAAGACAACGTATGTTTGGATTTAATTAAACGTGATTAGTACCTTAATGTGGTATTTGCATATAAATATATTTTAAATGGTAAATTAGTATTTATTAACAACATAGCTTAGAAACCCCCAGACTTATGTATACGATATTTCATTAAAGTACTGTTTTGTGCACCAATGTATCTATAATGCCTGATCCTATAGGGTAATTTTTGTTAATTAATTTTCTACTTTTGCCAATTAAAAATAGACCCATTAATTACATAATTTGATATCTATGTACAGAACAATCTACATGACAGTATGATATTCCCTTATCATCGGGGACACCTGTGTAGGATACTCAGATAGTCAGCTCTGTAGTGTAACGAGGTATCTTGCATGGAGTGGGATAACTTTCAGTGTCCTTATCATTCTCCTGGTGAAATAGCGACGTCTGGGAAGAAAGACGACCACGGTGCACACTGAGACGGAGCGTGTGATCTGCGATGCCATTTATTCCATAACCTTCACACCGCACAGAGATGAGATGGCTGTTTCATATTTGCATCTTATACTTTGTTGTAGGTCAAGAATAAAGATATTTCTAGATGTTCGGGGCTGTTTGTTTGTGTTTTCCGCGAGGCAGGAAGGTCACAGGATAGAGGAATAAATTAAAGAGCAGAACACTAGTTTAGGACACGGCAGGGAGGTAGAGATGAGGAATTATCTCCATGACATTGTATGAAGCAGTTTAAAAGTGACAACTGAAAACAGAAAAAAAAAGTTATTAGGAAAACAATATATGTTGTAGGAAGGACAATAACTATTTGGACTCAGAGTTCCTATGCAGGCAGTGCCGGATTAAGGGAGGGGGCACAGGGGGAGAGTACCCGAGGCCCCCCCTTTCTCTGGGGGCCCCCCTGGCCAGAGATGCACAGGCCCATCTTGAGCTCACCAGGGATGATTCTGCTCGTCTCCAGATTCTCAGCAGCGCAACTGACATTGGTGGATGAGACCAATGACCAACTCTCACCCATCAAGACGGTGACGAGGAGCAGGACTTGGAGTCTGGACTGAAGCATGTCAATGCTTTGACTCTCTGGGAGGACTGAGCTGAAAATATTGCCCCAAGCCCCCCCCCCCACCCCGGGCTAAGCCAGAGCACGGTCTTCACATGAGGGGAGGGCCCCACTGTCTAAATGCCCCTGTCCCCCTCCACTAGTGGATTGCTCAATGACTAAAATAGTTGTATTGTGGTTGCCACCAGCATTATCTGCCTCATTACCCATTTTGCCAAAAGTCCCAATTCTATTAAGGATGGTCAAACTGATGGTTGACAACCATCGATGTTCCTGATCCAATGGAAATCATTTTTCCATTCTATGCCAGTTGCTGTCATCGTGGGCTTCTTTCCAGTGGTTTTCCCGATGTCTGTGGACATCACTCCTGCATGGAGGAGAAATTCTCAGGTCCACGCATGTGTAGATGTCAGTCGCACCATAGGTGTGCATGATGTGTGCCCGCACACCCCATAGCCAGCCTCAAACGCCACCCAAATCCTGTTCTCCCCGCATCTCTGCTGGCTTCCTGAGAAGAGGCAGCCTCTTTTTGAATCCAAGATGGCTGATGTAAAATCAATGCATACGGATATGTGCCGGGGTAGAGTCTATGTGGGTAGTCATGGCGGGTGGCTTCTGTGTTGGTCTGCTTCCAAGGGGGGCATTATCGCACTGCCATGCCATCATTTGTAAAGCTTTCACATGGTTCCATGTGATGGCTACATGCCACCACAAGCTGCCTTGCAATGGCGGCAACACTGACACTCTTTGATATATGGCCATCTGTAGCCGCACCTTCGGGGACCTCAAGAGGGCAGAGTAAGCCTAAAGTGGGCAGAAGTCCGCACGAAACGCTAGTTCAGGGACAGAGGGGCAGATTTGATAAGCTCGGTGAAGTGATAAAGTGAATGAAGATAAAGTTCCAGCCAGTCAGCTCCTAACTGTCATTTTTCAAATCCAGCATGTGACATGATAGTTAGGAGCTGATTCTTTATCACCGTGCAATTTATCACTTCACCAGGCTTAATAAATCTGCCCCAGAAAGAGAGAGAGATACGGGCTTTTAAGAATGATCCCCACAATTAACTCCCAGGGGTAGATTTACTAAGGACAGTTGACAAAGCCGCAGATCCTTTGACTAACAAACCTGATTAGTCAGTTATTCCTATTGCCAGTCAAAGTGTCTGATAATCATGAGATTCAGGAAACTGCTTCTTAGTAAATATACGCCCCCCCCCCCCCCTTCCCCCCGGATTGTGCAGCACTTACATTAAACTAATGGACCCCTTCCTTTCCATACTGAATGTGAAGCTGGCAGTTTATTATATATACAGTAGATAGATAGATAGATAGAGAGAGAGAGAGAGAGAGAGAGAGAGAGATAGATAGATAGATAGATAGATAGATAGATAGATAGATAGATAGATAGATAGATAGATACATTTATAGACAGATGTATATACAGACTTAATACATACTTGCCTACTCTCCCGGAAGCTGCGGGAGGCTCCCATTTTTTGGGGTAGCCCCCCGCACCCCTGGAAGAGTAAGCAGGTCTCCCGCATCCTGCTCGCACCCTAGTGATGTGGGCAGGATGGAGTCATAAGGGGGAATTCAATTGTTTGAAAAGTCTATTAGATAGGAAAAACCGGACACCCAACTGACTTTTCAAACAATTGAATACCCCTCATACTCTTCCGTATTCGCAGTCCGAGGTTAGGGGTTCAAATGACGCAAATCGTGTCATTTTAGCCCCGCCCCTTCCCGTAGACCCGCGAATCGCAGCATTTTCTCGGTCTGGGGGTGGGGCTTGATTATGTCACAGCCCCGCCCCCTGAGTCTCCTGCATCGTCTCCTCTCCAGGCTTCTCCCGGAAGAGGAGAAATTGAAAGTAGGTAAGTATGGCTTAATGTATATCTAATATTCATGGATTGCAGCAGCAAATATAAACCCTTAATGTATTTTTTACCCATAACATAGCCTCAAGTAGCCCCGAGCAAGTTCCAGGGTGATAAAGTGAAATGAAGTGAGTGTGAAACATGTACAAAAGTTTGTTGAAGGGGGGAGGGGGGGGTGACAGTTTCAGCGCAGGAACCAATCGCAGAGAAACTTCCCTATCTGCTCAGATCAGACCCCTGACATGTCAGGTCCTGCAGAACTCAGGCAGACGCTGGCGCCAACTGTCCTGATCAAGGACGCAGTGTCCGCCGCAAGTCAGCGCCCCGCCACCTGTCAGGAGGATCACATTGCATTCACACAGAAGTGCAGAATTAAGGGGCATGCTGGGAATTGTAGTCCCTCCTATGTGATCTATGATTAGTTTGCCAGCTGCAGTAAACCTCACGCGTCACCTGGCACGTTCCCGAAAAGGAACATGGAAGCAGCAGCGACAGCACTGATACGGTGATGCTCGCATTAGTGATCCGAGCTGCGTCGGCTCATTTGCGACACCATCCCCCAAACGGCATCAGGCTGTAAATCTGTTTGATGCCGATCTGCATGCTACGAACCTTGCTACTTTGCGGCATGCCGCACCAGCGTCGGGACCTGAATCCGGCCCACTGTCCTGATCCCCAAATCCGAAAGATCGGGACATATGGTTCTGACCAATGCCCAGGTTCTGGCACCTGTGAAGGGTTTGTAGGGGCTATATAGGGGCTAGAAGCATCGGACACCCTCATTATGAACCCTACATTTACAACATTTAAAATAAAAACCCTCTTGTATGCCAGTAACATATTTTATCCTGCCTTTCAGGAGCTCATCAACGGAATTGGACACAAAACATGAAGCACGTTCCTGCACCCGAACCACATTCAGTGAGGAGTGTTACGATCATCCGAGGGTTGTTACAATGTTACCCGTCGCCCATCGCAGCTGTTATCTTTATGCAATTACCAGTAAAAACAATTGCAACAAGATAAGCACGTCTGTAAGTTCTTGCAGATGTATACATGACTGCAGTGGATTGCTTTTAAGCACGGTCTGGAGTAGATCGTAGGGATGTCTATTGAAGGCTGAAGTCTCTGGTACCATTGATGGTGCCTTAGGTGATCTGCATTGATGGAATAAAACCACCCATCGATTGGCATTCCTACTCTGGGTGATGGGCAGAACTGAATACAGATGGTGGTGTAGCTTATCTGCATTCCCCTAACCCTGAAGGAACATTAAAATAAAAATGTCTACCTTCTCTACCATCGATGGTGGGTTTTGCCATCAATAGCCAAAACCATCACCCATCGTTATTAACCATCGATGGTCATCCCTAGTCATTAGTTCAGGTTCAAAATACAGCATCTTAATTTGGTGCTATATAAAATCTAAATTGTGGTGTAAAAATAAAGCTGCCCAGGATTTGTGGGCTACATGTAGAAGCAGCCGGTATTTACCCTACATGCAGAATAAGATAAATGTATTTTCTCCCCGTGCAGTGTAACTTGGTTTGTCCAGGTGCAAAGTTACTTGCTTTTTTCTTGGCTTGAAATCAGCCCTTAAACAGGGGAGAACTCTCCCAGCTGTGAAAAAGGTACAGAGCCACCACCTGAAACCTCAGGGATTAACCTCTTCCTTACACGTGGCATGGTGGTCTATCACCTCCACAGTGACCCCGGCCATTATAAGCTATTTACCAAAATGTAGCAATAATAATGATTTCTAATTGCTGCAAGTTATCAAGAAAATACGAAGGAAAATATGGGGTTAGCAAACCAGGCAAACTGGGCCGCCCTGGTGCTACTGGCTTGGAGCGGTAGGAATTATGGGGGTCATAATTCCTGCCGTTGTTCGCAGCGCAGCGATCAGGCTAAAAATCGGCATTTCTGCGCATGCGTATGCACCGCAATGTGCACGCGCGTCGTAGGGGTACAATGAGCATTGTGGGTTTACTTTGCACAGAGTCTAACGAAGATTTCAGTCGCACGGCCGAATGCAGGAAGACTGACATGAAGTGGGCGTTTCTGGGTGGCAAATGACCGTTTTCAGGGAGTGCTTTGAAAAACGCAGGCGTGGCTAGGCGAACCCTGGGCGGGTGTGTGACGTCAAAAGCCATCCCTCCGTCGTTAAAATCAACGCACACGAAGAGTAAGTACAGGGCTGCTCTTGTTTTGCACAAAAAGATTTTGCAGGCGCTCTGCTGCACAAGCGTTCGCACTTCTGCAACGCGAAAATACACTCCCCAGTGGGCAGAGACAATGCGTTTGGACGGCTGCTAGAAACTGCTAGCGAGAGATCAACTCGGAATGACCCCCTATATTCCCAGCAAGTTTCTGAGATGCCTGAACCGCTTCTTACAGTACATAGGCCCTCATTCCGAGTTGTTCGCTCGCTAGCTGCTTTTAGCAGCATTGCACACGCTAAGCCGCCGCCCTCTGGGAGTGAATCTTAGCTTAGCAGAATTGCGAACGAAAGATTCGCAAAATTGCGAATAGAAATTTCTTAGCAGTTTCTGAGTAGCTCCAGACTTACTCTGCCACTGCGATCAGTTCAGTCAGTTTCGTTCCTGGTTTGACGTCACAAACACACCCAGCGTTCACCCAGACACTCCTCCGTTTCTCCAGCCACTCCCGCGTTTTTCCCAGAAACGGTAGCGTTTTTTCACACACTCCCATAAAACGGCCAGTTTCCGCCCAGAAACACCCACTTCCTGTCAATCACACTGCGATCACCAGAACGAAGAAAAAACCTTGTAATGCCGTGAGTAAAATACCTAATTGCATAGCAAATTTACTTGGCGCAGTCGCAGTGCGAACATTGCGCATGAGCAGTTAGCGGAAAATCGCACCGATGTGAAGGAAAATAATGAGCGAACAACTCGGAATGAGGGCCATAGGGCCTAATTCTGAGTTGATCGCAGCAACAACTTTGTTAGCAGTTGGGCAAAACCATGGGGGTAATTCCAAGTTGATCGCAGCAGGATTTTTGTTAGCAATTGGGCAAAACCATGTGCACTGCAGGGGCAGATATAACATGTGCAGAGAGAGATAGATTTGGGTGTGGTGTGTTCAATCTGCAATCTAATTTGCAGTGTAAAAATAAAGCAGCCAGTATTTACCCTGCACAGAAATAAAATAACCCACCCAAATCTAACTCTTTCTGCACATGTTATATCTGCCTCCCCTGCAGTGCACATGGTTTTGCCCAACTGCTAAAAAAATTTCCTGCTGCGATCAACTTGGAATTACCCCCATGGTTTTGCCCAATTGCTAACAAACTTGCTGCTGCGATCAACTCAGAATTACCCCCATAGCGCAGTAAATTTGCTAAACCGCCCTGACTGATTTTGGATTTAGATTATTAATAACCTCAATAACATTAATTTCCAGTCATTTCCAGTAAATTTTGACCAACTCACAGCTCACAGTGTTGTTTTCAGTAATATTGGCCAAAGGCTGCAGCGAGCTGGCTGGTTACTAAGCGACAGAGCAGCGGCACAAACACACAGCAGTTTATAGCACGTATATGAAACACTGCCACACAGCAGTGGCAGAAATGAAAAGTCATGCAAGATGGAATTGGACTCTCCCACCCATCCTTATGTTGGATATTAAAAAGGACATGCACAGTTTATCAAACCAAGCACTTCAGCAACAGGGACTGACACTTTTGTGGCTGAAGTGTTTGGTTTGTTTGGGCCTGCACAAAATGCTATGAAACTAGGTTATGAGAGGCAAGGGGGTCCGGAATTTACTTGTCTGTGAACTCTGGTGAGGTCCCTCTGGTGGGGGTGCGAGCTGCTGGCGGCTGACTTGGTGTTTGGCCGGTGCTGCAGGGACCTGTGGAGGGTTTTCCGGAGGGTCGGGCCGGGAGCTGACTGAGGGAATTTCTTTGGCGCAGGTCACTGGGCACCGCATTCCTGGATTTTAGTCAGGATTGACTGCATCTGCCAATCAGCTGCTGGGAAGGGTCTGTGACTCTGTCAGCCAATGAATTGCTGCCTGCAGGTATAAACCTTGCAGTCTTTGTTATAGGAGTTGCCAGTGCAACGTCTTACACAGCCAAGCTGTGTGCTAGTTCTCTGTGCTCCTCAGCAGCATCCGAGTAGTATCCTGCAACCTGCAAGCCTGCTAGTTGTGGCAGTTATCTATTTGCTGCAGTCTGGCCGTAGCTCCTAACAGTCTGAATTATCCCGAACGGTACCTGTGGTCCGCACATCATTTTGCTGTTACTGCAGTTACCAGACCCACTGGGGATCCTCTGCTTAGCTGGATTACGGTCACCCCGGCCCTCGTAATTCCTCTCTGTGCAGCTCCATCAGCCTCTTCCCAAGAACTCCTGCTAAATACTTTTAGAACTCTCTCTCGTCTGTGATTCTGGCTACCCTAAACCTATGAGAAGGTCTTTCATTTGTCCGGCTTGCCTTATCTATAAAGAGTCCGAACTTCATGATGCGCCCACACTAATCTGGACCCACATTTCGCATAAAGCGTGACACAATTTTTTGGAAGGACTACCTCCAATCAGTAATGAGGAGGTTTATGATGAGGGTGTTAATTACATTATATTCTTGTAAAATACATTTCATGAACTCGCCACAAATGACGTAACATTGATGAGGTGCTTAGATGGCTAACTTCCCAACCTCTACAACCTTTGACCTCAATGGAGCAGATGCCTTCACAAACGTTGCCAGGATTTGGGTAAAGCTAATTCCACACCTAAGCGGTAGCTTTTTTGGTCTTATGCCCAGGCATCACAATGGCTTTCTTTTTATCATGGGTAAGAGCTGCAGCCACTGGTGGCTGACTTACACAAGCAACTCAGTGTCAGATATTAGTAGTTCACACATATTGTTCCACTTCCACACAAGCATCCTCAATTTCTATTATGTCCTCATTACCATCTTTACTTGTACTGCTTCCCACGTGCAGATGGTGCAGATATGGTAGAAGGAGGTGAAAGAAGCTTCTCTATGAGGACAGTATGAGAAATGTCAAACTCAAACATAGCTAATATGGACACCCTTAGACTTTAACCAGGGATGTGTGACAGTTCTTAACACAGTTTGTTCTACTGCCTTAGTGATTTTAATTTTCTTACACCTCTTCTAGACTCTGAGTGAAAAAGTCTAGTACCATCATGAGAGGCATGAGAAGATGCCTCACTGACAGTTGTGGCACCACCACTCATAAAGGCCAAGGCCTGAGCCTTTACTTGCCAATGTATGTGGTTAATGGCATGTTGGAAATTTTATGTTTTTCTGCACCAAACCATACCTTTATAAGGGGTGCTTTTTTATTCACCACTGTATATTGGGTTTTTGATTTTAGATGCCCCGACTTAGACTTGCTATACCCTTGAGCATTGGTTTTAGTAGATGACGTTGCTGGACTAGTGTCGCCATCATGACTGGTGGCAGCACCTGCTGCACTAGTGTTTGGTAGCTTTTCTCTAAACTGATCATTATTTATTTTTTTAATTTGCAGATCACTGCATGGATCACAGGGCTTATAGATGCATGTGACAGGGTGCATTAAGGTAAAGTGCACCAAACAGTACAAACAATAGATACTGTATATATTTTTTATATTTTTCTGTTTTTTCACCTTGCAGCTTGGTTCACACTGAGTGGAGTCACAGGTCTTATGTGAACAAAGCGCACTATTGTAAAGCACATCAAACAGTACAAACAATAGATATATTTGTTTTGGATTTTTCTGTTTTTTAACTTGCAGCTTGGATCAAACTACGTGGAACACAGGGCTTATAGATGCTTGTGAACAAAGTACACCAAGGTAAAGCACACCAAACAGTACAAACGATAGATTTTTAAAAATATATTTATCTGTTTTTTTTTAACTTGCAGCTTGGTTCAAACTGCATGGAGTCATAGGGCTTATAGATGCACGTTAACAAAGCACACTAGGATAAAGTGCACCAAACAGTACAAACAATAGATATATTTTTTCTTTATTTTTCTGTTCTTTTTAACTTGCAGCTCAGTTCAAAACTGCGTTCATCACAGGGCTTATAGATGCACGTGAACAAAGCGCACTTAGGTAAAAGGCACCAAATGGTACAATTTACAGCAGAGTACAGTGCAGCAAACAGTCACAATGCAGAGCACAGACATTATTGAGTCTGGAGTCTCTGGATCCAGCACAGCCAAAACAGCAGATTACAGCGCAGCATGCCTCTATAAACTCTGTCACTATACTGCACAGCCACTTAGTGGCATAATGTACGTTGAGTGGAATGGCGACAATTTCCAGCCACGGCACCTTATATGGAATCCAAGTCCCGTGAGAATCCGACACCGGGAGGATGGCATTCATCCACAACTTGGGATCCGAGTTTGGACAACTTATCCATGTCTTGGGCGGACTCGGTTCCCCAGTGTTTGGAGCGATTCGAATTCCAAGGAATCTCTAATAATTAATGGTACTTAGGCCTGTCGTTATAAGCCTATAAAATGACTCACAGCATCTATCTGTCTCTCTCTCTCTCTCTCTCTCTCTACATAACTGGAATTCTCGTTACCAATCTGAGAAAATCTTGAAGTGAGGTCGCCCCTCTCCCTGACTCGCCGCAGACATGTAACCTTTATAAAGCATTTGTTTCCCTCTCACAAAGCTGCTCCCAGTTCTCAGGTGCTTCATTGACTTGTAGATGAATGCTCGATACTTCAGTCTTTTCATTTCCTTTGGGTGACATCAGCTTTTGCTCATTGTTAAGTTATGGCCCCATTCATCTAGAATAATGATCTCCACCCTTCCAAAGCCCCACGGACCCTCGTAATGCTTTGCAGAAAATATGCTGCTGCTGCAGGTGGCCTGTTGGAAGACCTCTCCAGGCCGGAGTTCAGGGAGGCTCGCTGCCAAGATAAGACACTCAGCAACCTGAGTGTAACATCTGTAAGTAGCAAAGGCAAGACGCAGAGAGAAGATGAGGAGATCCCCCCCAGCCGTGGCTTCTGAGCAGTGCACCCAACTGAGATGCTCAGTACTACCCCAGCAACAAAACTCTGCTTACTCTGCACAGGCTTTATGGCTTAAATAAATTCTACAGTGCTCAAGTTATTTAGGCAAAGTTGGGAAAGAATATTCTTATCCCACTTTTCTAATATGGGTGTGGTATGAAAAGTCGTCATTCAGAATGTTGACACAAGAGGCAGAAGGAAGAGGGGAGGAAGGAGTGATAGACAATGCGTGACAAGGTCAGAAGAGGGCCCAAAGATATTTCTTAAAATGAAGTCCAAGAAAGTGGTGAGCAGCCTGAATGAACTTTAAAGCTCTGCATGCAATAAAACTACAAGTAAACGACATCATCCATCATGCTTTGCGCACACTGGGCAAGCCTGTAATCTGTAGAATTACCCAGCATGTTTCTGAGACATTATGTATGTAGCAGAGGTCTCTGACGCGGTAGAATGTCCTTATCTTGTGGGATCGCGACTGCCGATGTGGTGGGGTCCAGTTGCAATCTCAGACACGTAGGAGGATCCAGTACACGTCTGCCATACCATCACAGTGTTGCAGCGGCCGTGTGTCCAGGGGCCGTTGATTACCACAAACCTCCTCATGTGGAGAATGCCAGCAGGGCCCAGTTAAAATATGGCACCGCAAGCGAGCCAATCACTGTTCACAACACAAATTCAAGATGGCAACAGTGAAGCAATCGTGGTGAGTTGAGTTGCCTCACTGCCCTGTCATCTCCACACCACCTGGTTCAGGTTGATATTAGCCAGCGCAAGGCAGCAGCATGGAGTCCGTCGACGGTGAGGGAGAGCAGATGAGCCCATGAGGACTGAAGAAGTAGGAAGGAGACACCAGAAGTTCTGAAAGGCAGTGGCCATTTCTAAGAGCTATGAACAGGCACTCTACCAGATGAAGACAATAGTAGAACGGATGCCCAGAAGGGGGGTAAGTGAATCCATTGGAAGCCCTGGTGCAGGAGTGCCCACTGCAAAAGTACTTAAGCAGGCCACTGCTCACCAGGTGAAGCCCTGGGGTTGCAGAGGGTGCCACACCCAAAGTGAAGAATCTCAGAAGCCCTGAGGGTGTTAAACCTCAGGTGAACCTCTTGGGGGCCCAGAGGCAGGATGGCCCAGTTGCTGTACCAGTCTTGGTTTAGTCCAAAACTTCAGGGGGGGATGTAATAGAGTGCAAGAACCAGGAAGAGATGGACTTCATCCGAGTTCTCACATTTTTTTTAAAGCGCCAATTAGTTACATGGCAAAACAAGGCCAGTTTTGCTGTGTAACTGATTGCCTCTTTAAAAATATGTGAGAACTTGGACGGAGTCCAGCACTTCCTGGTTCTCGCACTCTTACTTTTCCCCAGGACTGGTAAGTACATTGCATGTGGACACCCGCCTAGACCATTAGGATGTCAGGCACCAGGTCCGGGGGTAATATCAAACCTTAGGCCTGGGGCACAGGATACAGGTTTAATGGAGCATTAGGCCCCAAAGCTTTGTTAAAAGTCCTAGTTAGGCAGGCAGTAGGCCCAATGCACTAAGGGCATTAGGACTAGTATAGTATTAATAGTATTAGGCCTGGGCCAATGAGGGCATAAGGCCCTGAAAAGTATTGCCACTGGCCCCATTGTTTAGGTGGCACTAGGTTGAACCACAAGGGCATTGGGCCCTGTAGTATATATGCCCATTGTCTAACGGCACTACTCTGAGCCACTAAGGGCATTAGGCTCAGTAGTGTATAGGGCCCACTGTCTAATGGCACTACTCTGAGCCACTAAGGCCATTAGGCCCACTAGTGTATAGGCCCCATTGTCTAACGGCACTATTCTGAGCCACTAAGGCCATTAGGCCCAGTAGTGTATAGGCCCCATTGTCTAACGGCACTACTCTGAGCCACTAAGGGCATTAGGCCCAGTAGTGTATAGGCCCCATTGTCTAACGGCACTACTCTGAGCCACTAAGGGCATTAGGCCCAGTAGTGTATAGGCTCCATTGGCTAGGCAGGTATCAGGCCCCATTAATAAGAATGCCTTGCGATACATAACCCTATGTTATTGCATGGTGCTGGAACTGTATTGTGGCCTTGTTTGGACTAGTACTGCATTGTTGTGTAAATGCATTGTGGGGAGTCGGTAGTAGCGCGTGGATAGGGAATGCACTGCACCCCACGTGGACAGGGAATGCACTGCACCCAGCCTGTGATTATTGCTGTCCACCAGGTAAGTTAGAGTACGACCTTGATGTATATATGTACTGTATATATATATGTATGTACTGTATGTATGCATGCATAGTCAGGGTGTTGTGGGGGTATCCAGACTGGTATCCGGTCAGATGGTCGACAGTGTTAAGGTCGACACTCATTAGGTTGACCACTATTGGTCGACATTGACATGGTCGACATGGACTAATGGTGGACACATGAAAGGTCAACACATGAAAAGTTCGACGTGAGTTTTTCACATTTTTTTTTCTCTTTTGGAACTTTTTCATACTTTACGATCCACGTGGACTACGACTGGGAACGGTAACCTGTGCCGAGCGCAGTACCGTGCCCGAAGCCATGCAAGGGGACGCGGTGCACTAATTGGGGTTCCCCATCACTTTACGCAGAAAATGACACCAAAAAAAGTAAAAAAAAACTCATGTCGACCTTTTCATGTGTCGACCTTTCATGTGTCGTCCATTTTCATGTGTCGACCATTAGTCCATGTCATTGTCGACCAATAGTGGTCGACCTAATGAGTGTCGACCTTAACCTTGTCGACCATTCATACCCGAACCATCCAGACTCTGGGGCGACACCCATTAGGTCGACAACCATTGGTCGACAGTGAATAGGTCAATACTAGAAATAGGTCGACATGACCATTAGGTTGACATGAGCAAGGTCGAGATACAAAAAGGTCGACATGAGTTTTTAAAAAAAAATAATTTTTTTAACTTTTTCATACTTTACGATTCACGTGGACTGCGATTGGGAATAGTTACCTGAGCCGAGCGCAGCGGTAGCGGAGTGAGGCACCTTACCCACAAACAATGCGAGGGGACACGGTGCACTAATTGGGGTTCCTGGTCACGTTACAAAAAAAACGACACCAAAAAAACATGAAAAACTAATGTAGACCTTTTTTCAGGTCGACCTTGTACATGTCGACCTAATGGCCGCGTCGACCTATTTCTAGTGTCGACCTAGCCACTGTCGACCAATGGGTGTCGACCTAGACACTATCGACCCTGAGTCCCACACCCGTAAAGAGATCAGTGTAGTACAGCCTTGTGGGTGGACTGTTGTTCTGTGTGTCTTTGCAGGTACAGAGATTAGGACTACAATACACCTGCACAGCAGCGGGCTGTACCCCCATAGCCATACTATATATATATATATATATATATATACATACATACATATTGTATATACCCTACACATTGGGGGTAATTCCAAGTTGATCGCAGAAGGAAATTTTTTAGCAGTTGGGCAAAACCATGTGCACTGCAGGGGAGGCAGATATAACATGTGCAGAGAGAGTTAGATTTGGGTGTGGTGAGTTCAATCTGCAATCTAAATTGCAGTGTAAAAATAAAGCAGCCAGTATTTACCCTGCACAGAAACAAAATAACCCATCCAAATCTAACTCTCTCTGCAAATGTTATATCTGCCCCCCACCCTGCAGTGCACATGGTTTTGCCCAACTGCTAAAAAAATTCCTGCTGCGATCAACTTGGAATTACCCCCGTTATTGTTTTGATAGTTTAGTGTAATCACAAGCCTATGAGTGACTGTTGCTTCCAGCTAATATGTGTTCTCCTAGTGATTTCCTGCGAGTTCGCCCTTTGTAATGCAAACAAAGGAGACACAAATTTAAATTACAAAGGGATTTCCTTTAAAAAAATGTTGGTGCTGCCAGCAGCTCTTGTGTTCTGCACTTATGAGTGTGAGAGTGTCATGGCATCATTCTCCTGGCTGGCGTAGCACATACACAGACTGCTGGTGAATTAGGCAGCTGTAGTAATGAGGCTGCTCTGCACAAATCAGCTGGGTATAAATTCCTCCCAGCGCTGAAGGCGTGACGCAAGGCCTCCAGTGGTTTGCAGTGACCCGTCACAGGTACGTCTCTTGTAATAGGGCCGCAAAACTGATGACAGTAAGACTGCTTTAAGCATCTGCTTTCACTTGTACGTAATTATGAATGGATAGCATATGGCGTTACTCCCCGAGGTGTAGTGCAATCAGTGGCATGGGATCGGGGGACTCACTGCACCAGGCCTCCCCTCCTGCTATGCACTCTGCTCTTTATAAATATTAAATAGCTTTATTTAAGCTCTTTGCAGATGTAACACTGCTACACTTTGGGATCCATAATCCTAGTCAGGGCCGTATAGAGAGGCGCTGGGCCCGGGCACTGTAGGGGGTGTGGCCTCATCAGGGGGTGCGACCACACCCACTACAAAACATATATATATATATATGTTACTCCAACTCCGGCACTCCGCTGACATAACTCACATGCTGCACCCGGTGCCTTCCACATGTAAGCCTGCACGGCTCCACGTAATATATCCCTCCAATGGCGGCACTCAAAGGTTCAAGTAAAAATGACACAAGTCGGCTGTTTTAAGGCAACGTTTCAGCGCCGTTCAGCGCTTTTATCAAGCCAATTACAAAAGTGATTTACACATACCGGTATTTAAGTGCTCCCATCACCATGCATATAAGCTCCGCCCACTTCCGTATCCAGGTCACCCTACAGACCGGCTCAGGTTGCAGGGCTGTTACCATAGTAACCTAACAAATCACCACAGCTGTGTATTGCATGAATACAAATAGATATACATACATAAGATTAAAAAAACAAACAATGATTAAAAACAACAGGCTGTATATGAGAACCACGAACAGTTATATCTAAGCGATAGCATTATCAAACTATAACTAATTCAGTATCTTAAGCTATAGGAAATATACTAGCATATTCTCAATAGAAGTAACAACATTAAAGGAGCAACACATGTATCGAGGAATTTCATGTTGTGACTTACACTAAAAGTTATAAATGCTACATTGTGAAGAACACTGCTAATCTCATTCAAATAAAAACCTGTAAGCCCAATGTCTCGTTTAGGCCACGAGGAACCAATGTGTCTAAACGCATGATCCATTCACACTCACGTTGTAACAATTTTACAGACCTGTCACCCCCTCTAGTAAGTGGCGGCCACTTACTAGAGGGGGTGACAGGTCTGTAAAATTGTTACAACGTGAGTGTGAATGGATCATGCGTTTAGACACATTGGTTCCTCGTGGCCTAAACGAGACATTGGGCTTACAGGTTTTTATTTGAATGAGATTAGCAGTGTTCTTCACAATGTAGCATTTATAACTTTTAGTGTAAGTCACAACATGAAATTCCTCGATACATGTGTTGCTCCTTTAATGTTGTTACTTCTATTGAGAATATGCTAGTATATTTCCTATAGCTTAAGATACTGAATTAGTTATAGTTTGATAATGCTATCGCTTAGATATAACTGTTCGTGGTTCTCATATACAGCCTGTTGTTTTTAATCATTGTTTGTTTTTTTAATCTTATGTATGTATGTCTATTTGTATTCATGCAATACACAGCTGTGGTGATTTGTTAGGTTACTATGGTAACAGCCCTGCAACCTGAGCCGGTCTGTAGGGTGACCTGGATACGGAAGTGGGCGGAGCTTATGTAATACCCAGGATGTCGGACCCTAGACCCCAGACTTTATTAATAAATGGGTCTCATTGATTAGAATGGCAGACGGTAAATATAGAAAAAACGGAGGTCATAGGGACCCTGGAGAAAGAAAGAATTGAGTCGGGCGATAGGTCCCCGCGCCACTGGCGGGACACATCCGGGGATAAGAGGAGAGGGGTTAAAAAGGAGAGACTCTCTCGAGCCAGCAGTTGGTGTGACGCAGGAGGAGAAAGCATCCCTGAACGGAGAGAAAGGTCGGAGACTTACCGCGACTGAGGAGATCTGAGCTCCGGCGCAGAGTGTGGAGCAGCGGACAGCCAGGAGCGGCAGCAGGGCGGACTGAAGGACATTCCCCCTCACGGAGAGACTGAGAAGAGGCGGCGTCCCTGCAAGGTGCTGAGCGGCAGCAGGGCGGACTGAAGGACATTCCCCCTCACGGAGAGACTGAGAGGAGGCGGCGTCCCTGCAAGGTACTGGGCGGCTGCAGCGGGATCCGACCAGTCCGACCACAGCAGGGCGGGCAAAAAGGACGGAGTGTCATCATCCCTCCCTCAGGGATAGAGAGAAGGCGGCTTCCCGGTGAGGTACGGGGACAGCAATATAAGAACGTGAATAGTCTAATGGCAGCAGGGCAGACGAGAGATTGAGCGACACCTCTCTGAATAGCAGGACCCTGATAATAAGCCAGCAAAGGTAGATAATTTAGAGGATTGCTCTCTAGACCGGTCGGACTCTGTGTCAATACCGGACAGCTTGTCACTAAGGGAAATCTAATGCATAGACCCTAGCCAGCAACCCTTGCTTGTATTCCATCTCTGGAGACAAGGAGCAACCATAGGGCAAGAAAGTGACATATTTACATTTCCCATTCAGTACCACACAGTTGTCGAGGGAATACCATAGTTCCGTAAAGTGCGCTATTGACTCTTTTCATTCCGTAATACACAGTTAAGGAGAGAATTAGTAAGAGACACTAAGCAAGACGCAGGACATCATTGAAGCAGAGAATCAGATATCCCTGAAGGCTTAGTCGGATAGCTGGAAGGAGGGATAATCATTCCGCAAGTTATCAATTGTCCATAAGTCTTTATCTATTCCTCCTGATGTCAGATGTTCATGCAGGATAGAAAATTGAGAACTATCCTGTTCAAGGATTGATTTGCCAGTAAAATCCAAGTGTAGTTTCTATAGCGAAAAAACCCTAGACAGAGTTGAACTACACCGTTATCAATAGATAATTCCAGTAAACATATCGCTGTATACAGGAGTTTTACAGACTAGAATATTGCTGCACAGAGGATCAGTGGAGGTTTACGGCAGGAAAGTTGGCATCTCACTAGGGGACATATACTCACCATCTACATGTGCACCAACGTATGAATAATCAGCTGAACTGAGGGTATTTTAGGGAATTTGAACTGCAGTAAGGGGGAGGTGAAATCCTAAAGTAATGTTGCAATTGCATTGATGTACTGTCTCAGTTAAATATGATGTTTTATAACTTGTTCATATAAGGTATGCTGTACTAACCGTTGTTTAGGTAGAGGAAGCCGAGTGAAGTGGCGGAGTCACAGTATTCCGGGTTCCTGCTTAATAAAACCTTCTTGATTGTTATGTATCCATATGTCATTTACTCCGAGTAGATCTTATTGTATGACATTCACCTCCGCAAGGAACAATTCTTCATCACGTCATTAGTTGTTAAATCCTGCAGAGAGAGATAAAACCGAAACAACAAGGTAATTAGACAAATATCCTAAAGTTACTCAAGAGTCACAGATATCTAAAACTATTCACACTCACCGAGTAGCACATCGTAAAATTAAGTGGCGTCACGAACAGGATACCTTACCCAACGCGAGGAAGAGTATACGCTAAGAAGATGTCCAAGGAACAGGAACAGTCCACCCCCTCTGCTAGCGGAGAACCCAGCCAGTCCACCTCAGGAATCCCTAGTATGGCTCAAATAAATCCAATAACGCTACCCTACTATTTCGGGGCTCCGTGGCTTCCCACCTACTACGGAGATAGACTTAATTCGGAAGGGAATACATTGACTGATTTTAAGAATAAGATGAAGTCAATGTTTCGCCTATATCCCTTAAACGAACAACAAAAGGTTGAGATTCTCATTGGACAATTGAAAGGATCAGCACAGCGTGAGGTTATTTCATGGCCCGCTGGAGAGAGGAAGACCATTGAACAGATACTACAGCGATTAGCTACCACATTCGAGTTGCATACCATTTCAGAACTAAAGATGAGATTTTATGCTAGGAAACAACGCCCGGGTGAAACACTTCGAGATTTTGCGTTAAGCCTGCAGGAAGCTTTAAAAGCAATTCGTACAGTGGATGAGAGTGAAATGGAAAATAGTGATGAGACTCTAGTGTCCCAATTAATTGAAGGGGCAAATAGAGAAGGCGTAAGAGCTCAACTCAGACTACTTAGAATGCAGAAACCTGATCAGTCATTCTTAGATTTCAAGGAGGACGCGATTAAAGTAGTTGGGACCGAGGTAACCCAAGAGGTCAGTTTCCCGGAGATGCCAGGTTATCTGGAAGGTCAGATGCCCAATGAAGACGGCTCTCTTCAGTCCGTACGGAACAGGAGAACAACTGACATTGGCCTTCAGAATTTTCAGACACCTACGATGGACCCAATCCGAACTTTACAGAGCCAGATTAAGGAGCTCGTAATGGGCATGACTGAGATGAGTAAGGAAATTCAGAATTTCACTAGGAAACAGGCCTCTGTCCCCAATGAAAATCGGTGGTCCAGGGAACGCCGGAGAACCAGGAACGATTGGTGGACCCCGCCGACAACAAGCGGCAGAAGAAGTACCGATCAGTTTGATCCTCAAGGACGTCCGATTTGTCGGCGATGTCAAAAACCAGGACATATCGAACGAAACTGTGAACCGACGGAGGCTTTAAACTCCAATGTCCCGAGGTTGGGGACCGAGCCTCGGGGGGAGACACCCCAATAGGTCCAAAGTCTGAAGAATGGTGGGCCCAGTACGTGGGACAATGTCCACATATACAGATTGCTATTAATGGAATAGAGATTACAGTTATGGTGGATACTGGATCACAAATAACCACCATTCAACATTCCACCTTTATTCAATATTGGGGAGAACAACAAATGGTGTCCCCTCCACCATCCTGGTTACAGTTAATAGCCAGTAACGGCTCAAGCATCTCGTGTGTGGGCTATTGGGAAGCTAATGTAAAAATCGGAGACACGGAATTACCTCGTCAAGGATGTCTGATTACCCATGCAAATGACCCTAATGCGATCCCAATAATCTTAGGGATGAATATTCTGCAAAGTTGCCCGGACGAGCTTATTGCGATCCTTAAGCAGTCCCTAGCTAATCAGTTATCTCCTGAGCGGAAGATTATCCAAAAGACCATCAAGACTCTACAAAGTCAACGGGCATTTATACAGTGTGGAGGGTCCCTGGGTAAAGTCAGAATTACTGATGGTAAACCTATTAAATTGCCTCCCAATTCCGAAATAGTAGTTTGGGGCAAGGCTCGCTGTGGGCCGAGGGGAAAAAGTTATGAGGCCCTGGTTGAACCTTGTGAAGGGAATGAAGAAGATGGAATTGTGGTGGCCCATTGTTTAGTGCATATTAAGAATGGAAGAGTGCCAATTCGGATCATGAACCCGCATAACTACCGGATTAAGTTGTATCGTCAAAGACCGATTGCCAAACTCACCTGGGTCACCTTTCAGGACGTGCTGCATGCTCCGACACGGGTTCATCGACAAAGTGATGATATTACTAGCACGGAAGAAGAGGTAAAGAATGAATGGTGGAAGGGTATTCAAATTGGAAGTGAGGACACCCCTTTAGAACAAAAAGAGGGAGTGTTAAAAGTGGTAAAGGGGAATCCACAGACTTTTAGTCAAAGTCCATTGGATTTCGGTACAGTTACGACCGTAAAACATCATATCATAACAGGAAATGCTATGCCTATACGAGAAAAACATCGGCCGGTAGCCCCGGCTTTATATCAGCCAGTTCGACAAATGTTAGAGGATATGAAGATCACTGGGGTCATCCAGGAAAGTCATAGCCCCTGGGCTGCCCCAATGGTACTAGTAAAAAAGAAAAATGGTCAGTTAAGATTTTGCGTTGATTAAAGGAAGCTAAATCAGATCACTCACCGGGACGCTTATCCACTTCCCAGGATAGAAGAGTCGTTAGCGGCCTTGAAATCAGCCAAATACTTCTCCACATTAGATCTAACAAGTGGATACTGGCAGATTATGGTGGCGCCCGAAGACCAAGAGAAAACGGCTTTTACCACACCCATGGGACTTTATGAATTTAAACGAATGCCCTTTGGATTATGTAATGCCCCCGCAACTTTCCAAAGGATGATGGAACATTGTTTGGGCCATAAGAACTTTGAAATGATCTTATTATATTTAGACGATATCATTATCTTTTCTAAGTCGTATTCAGAGCATTTACAACATCTCCAAGAAGTTCTGCAACAACTAGCCCAGTACGGACTGAAAGTAAATCCAGTCAAGTGTCACTTATTAAAACCACAGGTTCATTACTTGGGACATTTAGTGAGTTCCGAGGGAGTAGCTCCAGATCCCGACAAGATTAAAGTCGTCCAAGAATGGCCCATACCCCAGACGGTCAAAGATGTAAGAAGATTCCTGGGATTCGTGGGTTATTATAGACGTTTTGTGAAAAATTTTGCTAAAATTGCTGCTCCATTACATGAGTTACTTCGGGACGTACCGCAAGTCAGCCAGAGCAAACGTCTACCAGTTGCCTGGACTTCAAGACAACAAACTGCTTTTGAACATCTAAAGGAATTGTTGACCCAATCACCACTCCTAGCATATCCAGATTACAGTAAACCGTTTATCCTGCAAACTGATGCTAGTCAACAAGGGCTCGGTGCCATACTTGCCCAATTACAAGATGGTAAAGAAAAAGTCATAGCATATGCCAGCCGAGGCCTGCGGAAAACGGAACGTAATGATGCTAATTATAGCTCTTTTAAATTGGAATTTCTAGCCTTAGTGTGGGCCATCACTGAGAAATTTAGAGACTATCTGGCTGTTACTCCGTTTGTAACGTATACTGACTGCAATCCTCTGGCACATTTAGCTACGGCCAAGATGGGAGCATTAGAGCAGCGCTGGTATGCCCGACTGTCCAACTATAAATTTACTATTCAATATCGGCCCGGACAAAATAATAGTAACGCGGACGCGTCATCTCGCCTTGCCGACCGGGAGGAGTCGGACGTAGAGGATAAGTTAGAAATGGTGGAAATGCCACCTTTTCAAATGACCCGACAACTGGTGATTAAACACAATCATAAACCTCTGATTCAGAGAAGCGAATATGCACGGCCTATCGAGGAAGAGGATCAGAGTGAGTGGCAAGGGTGGCAAGAGGAGTATCCTACTTTCCAGCAATTGAAAAAGTTGCTTTTGCATAAGAAAGGCCTATCTAAAGTTGAACGGCAAGCTGCAGCCCCAGAATTGGTGAAATTATGGAGACAAAGGGACCGCCTAGAAATTCATAGGAATGTAATAATTCGGAAAAGTACGAATCCCAAAACTCACCTAACCAGGACCCAAGTGCTCATTCCTATGACAAAAGCACCAATTCTGTTAAATGCCTATCACAATCGGTCTGGACATTTTGGGAGTCAAAAGACGGATAATGAATCTTAGACAAAGGGTTTATTGGGTTGGATTGCGTCAAAGCGTTGAAGAATGGTGTCAACACTGTCATGACTGTAATCTCCGAAGGACACCAATGGCCAATGAGAGAGCTCCACTCCATCCAATAGTTAGCCATCAACCCTTGGAATTGGTCACCATTGACCATGTAAAGCTGGAGAAGAGCGGACTGGGATATGAATATGCCATCATGATAGTTGACCATTACACGAAATTCGCAGTGGCCCTACCCGTGAAAAATATGACAGCAAAAACCACAGCGGAGATTTTTTGGAGGGCTTTCGTGAGAACTTATGGATTCCCAGATAAGATTCTGACCGATCAAGGGCCAGCGTTCACCTCCAAACTTTTCCAAGAGCTATGCCTCCTCTATGGATGTAAGAAGATTAAAACCACTCCATATCATCCCCAAGGAAATGGCCTGTGTGAACGGACGAACCAGACACTTCTACAAATGGTAAGGAGTCTTCCCGAACAGCAACGACACAACTGGCCATTGATGTTGACAGAGCTCATGTTCATCTATAATAATACAGTTCATCGTTCAACTGGATACACTCCATATTACCTCTTATTCGGTAGATCAGGAAGACTACCCGTAGATGTAAGTCTAAATATGGAGGTTACTTCGGAATTATTTACAGAAACCAATTGGGTAGCCGAACACCAACGTCGACTAAAGGTGGCTCAAGACATGGTCCAGCAACATAGAGGAATGGTGCAAAAACGGCAAGAGCATAACTACAATGTAAAGGCCCAGGCTGAACCATTGCCCATAGGATGTAGAGTACTCAGAAAGAACAATCGAAGGCAAAGCAAATTAGATTACCGATGGGAGCCTCGTCCATATAGGGTAATAGACATACCGAATCCGGATATTGCTGTATACCGTATCGAGTTGGAGGATGGAAGTCGATCAAGTCTCGTACATAGAAATCAATTGAAACTATGTCCTGTCTGGCCAGAGCCAGAGAGCCGAGATGTCCCACCGCTAGAGACAACGTCAGACCTAAATTCATACCCGGATATGATGATGAGTTTATGGTGGCCAATCTTTGGCACATTCGGAGAAACTAGCACATCCGGGGTTAGTACACCGCTAACTGAAAATGTCCCAGATCCTGTTGACCCCGAGGTTCCTTTATTGAGACGTTCCGAAAGGAGCACAAAAGGGAAATTACCTCTTCGATATAAATCATAAAAGTAGTCTTGCTAAAGTTAAATTGATTAATGTGGTTCAAAAAAGTGAATTTGTAGATGTAATGAAAAAAAAAAAAAAAAGAATGTTATGTTATGTCAGAGTTAGAGTACAATTAAATGTTTGTATGCTGATGGTCTAAAGTATGGTCGAGAGGTTATATTTGATGCCAAGATGCATAAGGATATGCATCAAATTACCGGGGAGGTATGTGATACCCAGGATGTCGGACCCTAGACCCCAGACTTTATTAATAAATGGGTCTCATTGATTAGAATGGCAGACGGTAAATATAGAAAAAACGGAGGTCATAGGGACCCTGGAGAAAGAAAGAATTGAGTCGGGCGATAGGTCCCCGCGCCACTGGCGGGACACATCCGGGGATAAGAGGAGAGGGGTTAAAAAGGAGAGACTCTCTCGAGCCAGCAGTTGGTGTGACGCAGGAGGAGAAAGCATCCCTGAACGGAGAGAAAGGTCGGAGACTTACCGCGACTGAGGAGATCTGAGCTCCGGCGCAGAGTGTGGAGCAGCGGACAGCCAGGAGCGGCAGCAGGGCGGACTGAAGGACATTCCCCCTCACGGAGAGACTGAGAAGAGGCGGCGTCCCTGCAAGGTGCTGAGCGGCAGCAGGGCGGACTGAAGGACATTCCCCCTCACGGAGAGACTGAGAGGAGGCGGCGTCCCTGCAAGGTACTGGGCGGCTGCAGCGGGATCCGACCAGTCCGACCACAGCAGGGCGGGCAAAAAGGACGGAGTGTCATCATCCCTCCCTCAGGGATAGAGAGAAGGCGGCTTCCCGGTGAGGTACGGGGACAGCAATATAAGAACGTGAATAGTCTAATGGCAGCAGGGCAGACGAGAGATTGAGCGACACCTCTCTGAATAGCAGGACCCTGATAATAAGCCAGCAAAGGTAGATAATTTAGAGGATTGCTCTCTAGACCGGTCGGACTCTGTGTCAATACCGGACAGCTTGTCACTAAGGGAAATCTAATGCATAGACCCTAGCCAGCAACCCTTGCTTGTATTCCATCTCTGGAGACAAGGAGCAACCATAGGGCAAGAAAGTGACATATTTACATTTCCCATTCAGTACCACACAGTTGTCGAGGGAATACCATAGTTCCGTAAAGTGCGCTATTGACTCTTTTCATTCCGTAATACACAGTTAAGGAGAGAATTAGTAAGAGACACTAAGCAAGACGCAGGACATCATTGAAGCAGAGAATCAGATATCCCTGAAGGCTTAGTCGGATAGCTGGAAGGAGGGATAATCATTCCGCAAGTTATCAATTGTCCATAAGTCTTTATCTATTCCTCCTGGTGTCAGATGTTCATGCAGGATAGAAAATTGAGAACTATCCTGTTCAAGGATTGATTTGCCAGTAAAATCCAAGTGTAGTTTCTATAGCGAAAAAACCCTAGACAGAGTTGAACTACACCGTTATCAATAGATAATTCCAGTAAACATATCGCTGTATGCAGGAGTTTTACAGACTAGAATATTGCTGCACAGAGGATCAGTGGAGGTTTACGGCAGGAAAGTTGGCATCTCACTAGGGGACATATACTCACCATCTACATGTGCACCAACGTATGAATAATCAGCTGAACTGAGGGTATTTTAGGGAATTTGAACTGCAGTAAGGGGGAGGTGAAATCCTAAAGTAATGTTGCAATTGCATTGATGTACTGTCTCAGTTAAATATGATGTTTTATAACTTGTTCATATAAGGTATGCTGTACTAACCGTTGTTTAGGTAGAGGAAGCCGAGTGAAGTGGCGGAGTCACAGTATTCCGGGTTCCTGCTTAATAAAACCTTCTTGATTGTTATGTATCCATATGTCATTTACTCCGAGTAGATCTTATTGTATGACATTCACCTCCGCAAGGAACAATTCTTCATCACGTCATTAGTTGTTAAATCCTGCAGAGAGAGATAAAACCGAAACAACAAGGTAATTAGACAAATATCCTAAAGTTACTCAAGAGTCACAGATATCTAAAACTATTCACACTCACCGAGTAGCACACTTATATGCATGGTGATGGGAGCATTTAAATACCGGTATGTGTAAATCACTTTTGTAATTGGCTTGATAAAAGCGCTGAACGGCGCTGAAACGTTGCCTTAAAACAGCCGACTTGTGTCATTTTTACTTGAACCTTTGAGTGCCGCCATTGGAGGGATATAGATATATATATATATATACTGTATATCAGGATAAAATGTCCAGGAAAATTCTAATGGCTTAATTTAATCTGATCCACAGATCTACCTCTCAGTCAGGAGGCGACACCATGTATAACTCTTACCTATCTACTGGTACAAAGGGACGGTGGGATTACCCGGTTCTGTGAGAAAGTGGTGACATGTGTTAGAAGTCTATGGTTGAGCAACTGGCAGCACTCACCAGTTTTGGGGGCGTAGGGTCTGTCACGGTGGCAGGAGACCAGAATATCTATTCTCCAACTCTACTGTAAGGACAACTCAGTCACTATTCTCCTAATTATCCTTATCCCCCATTCTGTTCATCACCACCTCACTTTGGCAGGAGACCCAGGCAGTGCTCCTACTTGTAGTATACCTAAAGGCCAGTACTCACTGGCAGATGTGGGGAGAGATGTGTGCTGAGCGAGCGGGGGGGGGGGGGCGCTCATTTCACCCGCTGGGTGGCCAATCTAGCATCAGCGATAGCGATGCGCGGGGCTGCGCACTGCTATCGCTGTGAGGGGTACACATGGAGAGATCACTACTTAAAATCTAAGCAATCTAGTTAGATTGCTTAGATTTTAAGCAGCGATCGCTCCGTGAGTACCCCCCTAAACACAGTATGGCTGCCTCTTCCTTACTCCTTTTTTCCTTATCTGCTTTCCTTATCGCCTCTCCACCGCCCTGGTCACTGCTTCCCATGCTCGAGTTCATGACCATGCCCGTGCTGCACCTCTTCAGTGGAACACACTCCCCTGCTCCACTAGACTCTCCCCGACCTTGCAAGCTTCAAACGGGCACTAAAACCCACCTATTCATCAAAGCGTACCCTTCCAACACATAACCTAGTCCTTAGGCTGCTCCTCCATCCCCCTGCCTCATGCCTTGAACATCTCAGCTTTCCTTACACCCTGCCATCAGGCTTCCTCCCGCTTGCTTGCACCTCATGTCATCTGTCGCCCCTTCCCACTAGATTGTTAGCTCTTCAGAGCAGGGCCCTCTTTCCTCTTGTTATCTAAGCCCTCTTCTCGACACATTGCACTTGCAGCTCTCTCCTACTCAGCGACCATCTTTACCAGCTTCTTCTGCTGGTAAAGGCTCATCTCTATCTATGGACGCCAGCCCCAAGTAGTACAATGATTACTCCCTCGCTACTTACATCTAAGCTGTATTATGTATGAGAATTGTGGTGCTCCTTGTTACCTGTACACTATTTCTGTTATTTATTTACTGTAATGCTAAGTTTTGTCTCCCTGTACTGTTCTTTGTATGGCGCTGCAAAACACTTGTGGCGCCTTGTAAATAAAATGTAATAATAATAATTGCTTTCTCAGTCTCGTATTCAGCTATACAGGTCAACAGCAGGGTGCCCATCAATGACTCCAACTTGGATTTGGAACTACACTATAAATCTGTATTCAACGGGAAGAAAGCAAGAGGAGGGAAGGGGTCAGGCAATCATTGTCAATGAAATATTAGTGTACACCTCAGGATCTACCAATTGCTTCCAGAGATGGTCATCTTTACTCATAACCTACAGGGTTGCCTTATTGTCAGAACAGACCTGTATACTCAGAAGGACATCTGATAGACCTCTTCCATATTACAGTGGACATTAAAGAAGGATATTCCTCTTCTTATAGGACATGTCACCACCGGTGGAGCAGTCCTGTTGGTTTGGATGATGCGAATAACAATTACTGTGTGTTTCTCACCCTTCTACTTCAGCGTTACTTACTCTTAATCTGTCACTTCTGTGCAGGCGGTATACAAAACCTTTATTGGACCAATCAGCTCACTGGGGGTCATTCCGAGTTGATTGCTAGCTGAAAATCTTCGCTGCGATTAATGAAAAAAACAGCAATTCTGCGCATGCGTATGCGGTGCAGTACGCACGCGCGACGTACTTTCACAACGGCCCTTGTATTTTCACACAAGGGGGTAAATTTACTAAGATGGGAGTTCTATTTAAGATGGGATGTATGCAATTGCGGTCGAATTCCGGGTGGAATTCGACCGTTTTTAAATTCGACACAATTCGACCGTCGAATTCCGGCAGGTGGGTGCCGGAATTCGACATATTCAATAAAATACGAATTCGACAGTCCCGCTGTCGAAAAATGGCCAATTTGACGGATTTTGATCCGATTTTTAGAAAATGGTCAAAAAACGGTAAAAAAAAAAACCAAAAAATGGTGTGGGGTCCCCCCTCCTAAGCATAACCAGCCTCGGGCTCTTTGAGCCGGTCCTGGTTGCCAAAATACGGGGGGAAAAATGACAGGGGATCCCCGTATTTTAACAACCAGCACCGGGCTCTGCGCCTGGTCCTGGTGCAAAAAATACGGGGGACAAAAAGAGTAGGGGTCCCCGTATTTTTTGTACCAGCACCGGGCTCCACTAGCTGGACAGATAATGCCACAGCCAGTGGTCACTTTTATACAGCGCCCTTCAATCAAGGGGTCCCCCCCCCAGCCACCCAAGGGCCAGGGGTGAAGCCGAGGCTGTCCCCCCCATCCAAGGGCTGCGGATGGGGGGCTGATAGCCTTGTTGAAAATGTAAGAATATTGTTTTTTGCAGAAGAACTACAAGTCCCAGCAAGCCTTTCCCGCAAGCTGGTACCCAAATAAAAACAGGACACAGACACCGTGAAAGTATAACTTTATTACATACATGCCGACACACACACTTACCTATGTTGACACGCCGACTCTAGCCTCGTCTCCAATGTCGACGTCCGGGGTACCTGAAAATAAAATGATACTCACCTGATCCAGTGTCCAGTTCTTTAATTATAATCCACGTACTTGGCAAAACAAAAAAACGCATTTACCCGAACCAGACGGACTGAAAGGGGTCCCATGTTTACACATGGGACCCCTTTCCCCGAATGCAGAGACCCCCCGTGACTGCTGTCACAGAAGGTCCCTTCTGCCAATCAGGAAGCGCCACTTCGTGGCACTCTCCTGATTGGCTGTATGCACGTCGGAGCTGTCAGACGCGCATCGCACAGCCCCCTCCATTATCTTCAATGGTGGGAACTTTGCGGTCAGCGGTGAGGTCACCCGCGGTCAGCGGCTGACCGTGGGTAACCCCACCGCTGACCGTAAAGTTCCCACCATTGAAACTAATGGAGGTGCTGTGCGATGCGCTGTCTGCCAGCTCAGATGCGTAAAGCCAATCAGGAGAGTGCCACGAAGTGGCGCTTCCTGATTGGCAGAAGGGACCTTCTGTGACAGGAGTCACGGGGGGTCTCTGCATTCGGGTAAAGGGGTCCCATGTGTAAACATGGGACCCCTTTCAGTCCGTCTGGTTCGGGTAAATGCGTTTTTTTGTTTTGCCAAGTACGTGGATTATAATTAAAGAACTGGACACTGGATCAGGTGAGTATAATTTTATTTTCAGGTACCCCAGACGTCGACATTGGAGACGAGGCCAGAGTCGACGTGTCAACATAGGTAAGTATGTGTGTCGGCATGTATGTAATAAAGTTATACTTTCACGGTGTCTGTGTCCTGTTTTTATTTGGGTATTTTTTTTGCAGTAGAACTACAGGTACCAGCGGGCCCGTTTCCCCCCCGCATGCTGGTACTTGTGGTTCGCCAAGTACCGGCTTGCTGGGACTTGTAGTTCTTCTGCAAAAAAAAAACAATATTCTTACATTTTTACACATGGCTATCAGCCCCCCATCCGCAGCCCTTGGATGGGGGGGACAGCCTCGGGATTCACCCCTGGCCCTTGGGTGGCTTGGGGGGGGACCCCTTGATTGAAGGGGTCCCCACTCCTCCAGGGTACCCCGGCCAGGGGTGACTAGTTGGGTATTTAATGCCACGGCCGCAGGGCGCTGTATAAAAATGACCCCCGGCTGTGGTATTATCTGTCCAGCTAGTGGAGCCCGGTGCTGGTACAAAAAATATGGGGGACCCCTACTCTTTTTGTCCCCCGTATTTTTTGCACCAGGCGCATATCCCGGTGCTGGTTGTTAAAATACGGGGGACCCCCTGTCATTTTTTTTCCCGTATTTTGGCAACCAGGACCGGCTCAAAGAGCCCGAGGCTGGTTATGCTTAGGAGGGGGGACCCCACGCATTTCTTTTTCCTGATTTTTACACCATTCCATTAAAAAAATAAAAAAATAATAATATTTTTAAAAATATATAAATAATACTTGTGCTTCCTAAATAGACAAACCAAGTACCTAATCCCTTCTAATATAAATAGATATGCTATTACCAATAAAAAAAACACAAAAACATGTTTTTAAATTTTTTTATTAGATTCCGCCAACAAAGTGAGGCGGATTGAAAATGACGAATTACTGTCTAAAAGCACTGTTGTCGAATGTACAATCTTCAATTGAATATACTTTTGTCAAATTGCCACATTTGTACCATTGCAGAAATGTCGAATTTGACAAATGTCGAATTTCAAAAAGTCGAATTTGGAATGGACGTTTTTTTGGCGAAAAGTACTGTATTGCATTGTCGAATTTTTTTTGGGGGGGGCGAAAATGTCCAGTTTTTTCGACATTTGCGGGAATTCGACCGCAATTGCATATACCCCTAAAACTGCACAATATTTTTTTGTAGCCGCTCTGCGATCCTTTTGTTCGCACTTCTGCTAAGCTAAAATACACTCCCAGTGGGAGGCGGCATAGCGTTTGCACGGCTGCTAAAAACAGCTAGCGAGCGATCAACTCGGAATGACCACCTCTGTACATAATGCCCCATTAATGTGCCGGGTAATTCTACAAGCTATGGAACTTCCCAGTATGCACAAAGCATGATGTAGCTTCCAGTCATTGCATGCAGAGCTGTAATTCAGGCTTGAAGAGAGATAGGAGGAAATGCATCAAAGCTTGGAGAGAGAGAGATAAAGTACCAATTAACAAGCTCCTAACTGCCAATCATAGCAGCTCGCTTTATATCAGAGGCAGCGACAGGGAAAAGAACATCTGGTATTTGCCTCCAACTCTATTTTTAACTGTCGTTCTGCTTAAAATATTTGTAAATAAATGAAATAGAAGGTAAAAGTAAACAAAACAGTCATACTACATCTATAAGAGCGGCGACTGCAACATAAACCGCTATCACGCTATGATGACCCGGGCATTTAGTCCTGCGCCTGGTGGGTGGTAGCGCCTGTGCTCTGCTGCTAAATATCCTGCTGGCATTGCTGCGTACGCACATCGTCGGACAGCGCTGTAGCAAGATCACCGGAAAGTTTGTAGGTTTTAAAATGTTAATCTTAAATCCTTAGCAATTGTTTCTAGCCTGTGGAATCGAGGCAGCTAGCCTTGCACCCCCTGGGTATGCCCAAAGCAGCTAGCTTCAGTCCCGTCACCGTGATCCTGCCTCTCTACCTCTGCTAAATACCATCGCAGCAGCATTGTGAGTACTTGTGCTGATGGGGAATACATCAAAGACATGACTTGGCTGTATCAGAGCTGCTCTAATTTTCGTTCGGCATCAAAAGAGGTTCCTCTCTAGTTCCTGTCATGTTTATCAGATTGTCGTAAGCTGTTAAGAATCAATTTCTTGTAATTAATGGAAGAATGTAGCAAAGTATTTTCCATTCAGCACCTTTTGTTATTTATTTATTTATTTTTGTTTTAGCCTTCTAAATCTTTCCAAGGAGCTTATTCACCAGCGGTGCTAGGTGATTATTTGGTATGACAGGGTTAAAATATACTGTAGGTGAGTTCTATATGTAACCCATCCATGGCAGGTGTGTACAATGATATTTCCTTATTGTTACTACCACAATTTTGGAAGGAGAGGCTGCTAGGATAACCATGTTTGGGTTTAGGGTTTGGCTTTCACCCAGGAATATGAATAGGTGTGCAGGTGTGACCAATGGATATGAGAGAAGTCTGTCGATCCCTAACATCATTAACATTAGTCTAAAACCTTTGAGTGCCAAGGCGGTGGCAGCCCTAGAAGAGTTAAAGACCCCTTTCACATCTCCAATGCCGAATCCCACTCGGGGAATTAGAAACGGGTCCTTCCGGGGTGAGATCCAGCATTTTAGCTTCTACGCTGGCTTCCCGACCCGCCAATATGCCGCGTCGGCTGCCATAGCGGTGGGGGGCTTAGACGGCAGCGGGGGCGTGGGTGGAGGCTATGCTGGGAGATGAGCGCTTCTCTGTGCCACCTCTCCCTATGTAGTAAACGGGTCCCGGGTCGCATCGACCCGGAAACCCGTTTACACTGCCACTGACCCGGTATTCAACCCGGGAATAACCCTTCTTATTACCCGGGTTGAATTACCAGGTCAGGCGACCCGGGAATTCTCCAAGGCCCCTTTCACATCGCACACTGACCCGTGTCGACCAGGCAATATGCCGAGTCGATACCGGGTTATTTTTGTGATGTGAAAGGGGTACTAGATGTGGGTTTTGGAGGACATGGGAGTAGTTTGTTTCTCTTTGATAAAGTTATGTATTGTTGTTAATGGTCTCCTGGAGAATCACCTACCAAATATACTCCTGTGCTGCTATTTGGGATGATAATTTGTTACGTGCTGGTCCTTTATAGGTGTTGAGGTGTTATCTTTTTTGCTCGTCCTCTAGAAAATAGTCCTAGTTGGCGCACCATGGACTTTGCCCCTAAACTGCGGTATGCGTCCCACCACGCAGTTTTTTATCGAATCACTAATGCAACATTACATTGAACTACTTTGTGCAATTCAAACACTGTCCTTGCTAAAAAGGCAAAGCGGGGATGACTGTTACAAGTAAGCAGTGCCATGCCTACCACGCCACGGATCATTGTGCTGAATCTCTGACTTTATACCAATTCCTCTGCAACAAAAGTACTACTCCTAAGTGCCCAGGACACTACAGTACAAGTGCTGCGAATAGGACACTACATTTAGAAAATAGGACAAACGTCCTGGGTTACCTACCTGTGATGAAGGTCTATGTTGCACCAGGTGTCTTGCGCCACATGGAGCAAAAATGATAGGTGTATGAGGACCAGGGACATATTAAGATAGGAGCGGGCCCATGTGTAGTCTCCATTCAGACCCTCTCCTCTCTAGCTGCCAGCCGGGAAGCACATTAGTGAGTAGACTCTGGAGCTCATAATTAGCTTATATTTACTGGCACATAATTAGCGTATATTTACTGGCACCTTCCTACCGTACGGTACATTGCGTTTCTTCTTACTTATTAACACTTACTAACACTTTAACCTCTCACTAGTGTGGTGCGTTGGCAGTGCCAGATTAAGGTCCACATGGGCCTGGAGCTGAAATTTATGAAGGGCCTATTGTGTGCCGCGACAGGAGCTGTGACAAGTGCTGCAGTGGCGGTGGTCTAAATAGGGGGTGTGGCCTGTGCCATGGGTGTGACATGGAGGTCATAGCTAGTGCCTACCTTCAACCACTTAACAGTGCTCGTCGAAATGGGAATATTTAAGTGGGGATATGGGAAATGAAATGGGAGTACTGTAGCGCGTGCCAAAAAAGGGGGAAGACCACTGAAAAGGAGTGTGTCCTTAGAAGTATATGCAGTAGTGTGCCCCCTCCCCTCCTAGCCTGTATATCCATCAGTGTGCCCCCTCCTCTCCTAGTCTGTAAATGCATCAGTGTGCCCCACCTGCCCTCCTAGTCTGTATGTGTATTAGTGTGCCCCCCCCCCCCCACCCCCCCCCCCCCCTCCTAGCCTGTATATGCTGTAGCCTGTATGGATTCAGAATGGAATCCCAATGGTCATAAGATCAACGCAGGAATCCCAATATATATATATGCAGGTTGAGTATCCCATATCCAAATATTCAGAAATACGGAATATTCCGAAATACGGACTTTTTGAGTGAGAGTGAGATAGTGAAACCTTTGTTTTTTGATGGCTCAATGTACACAAACTTTGTTTAATGCAAAAAAGTTATTAATAATATTGTATTAAATGACCTTCAGGCTGTGTGTATAAGGTGTATATGAAACATAAATGAATTGTGTGAATGTACACACACTTTGTTTAATTCACAAAGTTATAAAAAAAATTGTCTAAAATGACCTTCAGGCTGTGTGTATAAGGTGTATATGAAACATAAATGAATTGTGTGCTTAGACTTGGGTTCCATCACCATGATATCTCATTATGGTATACAATTATTCCAAAATACTAGAGATGAGCGGGTTCGGTTTCTCGGAAACCGAACCCCCCCGAACTTCACCCTTTTTACACGGGTCCGAGGCAGGTTCGAACCGTCCCGCCTTGCTCGGCTAACCCGAGCGCGCCCGAACGTCTCATCCCGCTGTCGGATTCTCGCGAAATTCGGATTCTATATAAGCAGCCGCGCGTCGCCGCCATTTTCACTCGTGAATTGGAGATGATAAGAAGAGGACGTGGCTGGCGTCCTCTCCATTTATTGTTGAAGTTGATTGGTTTATTGCTTAATTGTGGGGAGGACTGGGGAGCAGCTGTTAGGAG
Organism: Pseudophryne corroboree; assembly: GCF_028390025.1. Taxonomy (NCBI): domain Eukaryota; kingdom Metazoa; phylum Chordata; class Amphibia; order Anura; family Myobatrachidae; genus Pseudophryne; species Pseudophryne corroboree. Next base: position 780,196,583 of record NC_086446.1, on the reverse strand, counting down.
GAGTACAGTGCAGAGTTTTGCTGATAAGTGACCACCAGTTTTTATCCGTTCTCTGCCTGAAAAAAACGCTCCATACCATATCTGTGCTCAGTGTGCTGCATAATATATCTGTGCTGAGTGCTCACACTGCTTAATTGTGGGGACTGGGGAGCAGCTATAGCAGGAGTACAGTGCAGACTGCAGAGTTTTGCTGACAGTGACCACCAGTATACGTTGTCTGCCTGAAAAACACTCCATATCTGTGCTCAGGGGTTCACTGCGGCTGGCCGGCGGTCGGGCTCCCGGCGACCAGCATACCGGCGCCGGGAGCCCGACCGCCGGCTTACCGACAGTGTGGCGAGCGCAAATGAGCCCCTTGCGGGCTCGCTGCGCTCGCCACGCTACGCGCGCCACACTATTTTATTCTCCCTCTATGGGGGTCGTGGACCCCCACGAGGGAAATAAGTGTCGGTATGCCGGCTGTCGGGCTCCCGGTGCCGGTATACTGAGCGCCGGGAGCCCGACTGCCGGCATACAGAAGACCACCCGTGCTCAGCAGTGTGCTGATTTATTGTGGGGACTGGGGATCACCAGTATAATTAATATTATATAGGAGGAGTACAGTGCAGAGTGCACTGCTGTACCTACCTCTGTGTCGTCCGTCATCCATTAAGTATACTATCCATCTACATTCTATACCTGTGGTGCATTTTAGTTTTGCAGTTTGCTGACAGTGTCCACCAGTATACTATATATAGCAGTACGGTAGGCCACTGCTGTACCTACCTCTGTGTCGTCATCCATTAAGTATACTATCCATCTACATTCTATACCTGTGGTGCATTTTAGTTTTGCAGTTTGCTGACACAGTGTCCACCAGTATACTATATATAGCAGTACGGTAGGCCACTGCTGTACCTACCTCTGTTTCATCATCCATTAAGTATACTATCCATCTACATTCTATACCTGTGGTGCAAATTTAGTTTTGCAGTTTGCTGACACAGTGACCACCAGTATACTATATATAGCAGTACGGTAGGCCACTGCTGTACCTACCTCTGTGTCGTCATCCATTAAGTATACTATCCATCTACATTCTATACCTGTGGTGCATTTTAGTTTTGCAGTTTGCTGTCACAGTGTCCACCAGTATACTATATATAGCAGTACGGTAGGCCACTGCTGTACCTACCTCTGTTTCGTCATCCATTAAGTATACTATCCATCTACATTCTATACCTGTGGTGCATTTTAGTTTTGCAGTTTGCTGACACAGTGTCCACCAGAATAATATATATAGCAATACGGTAGGCCACTGCTGTACCTACCTCTGTGTCGTCATCCATTAAGTATACTATCCATCTACATTCTATACCTGTGGTGCATTTTAGTTTTGCAGTTTGCTGACACAGTGTCCACCAGTATACTATATATAGCAGTACGGTAGGCCACTGCTGTACCTACCTCTGTTTCGTCATCCATTAAGTATACTATCCATCTACATTCTATACCTGTGGTGCATTTTAGTTTTGCAGTTTGCTGACACAGTGACCACCAGTATACTATATATAGCAGTACGGTAGGCCACTGCTGGACCTACCTCTGTGTCGTCATCCATTAAGTATACTATCCATCTACATTCTATACCTGTGGTGCATTTTAGTTTTGCAGTTTGCTGACACAGTGTCCACCAGTATACTATATATAGCAGTACGGTAGGCCACTGCTGTACCTACCTCTGTGTCGTCATCCATTAAGTATACTATCCATCTACATTCTATACCTGTGGTGCATTTTAGTTTTGCAGTTTGCTGACAGTGTCCACCAGTATACTATATATATAGCAGTACGGTAGGCCACTGCTGTACCTACCTCTGTTTCGTCATCCATTAAGTATACTATCCATCTACATGCTATACCTGTGGTGCATTTTAGTTTTGCAGTTTGCTGACACAGTGTCCACCAGTATACTATATATAGCAGTACGGTAGGCCACTTCTGGACCTACCTCTGTGTCATCATCCATTAAGTATACTATCCATCTACATTCTATACCTGTGGTGCATTTTAGTTTTGCAGTTTGCTGACACAGTGTCCACCAGTATACTATATATAGCAGTACGGTAGGCCACTGCTGTACCTACCTCTGTGTCGTCATCCATTAAGTATACTATCCATCTACATTCTATACCTGTGGTGCATTTTAGTTTTGCAGTTTGCTGACAGTTTCCACCAGTATACTATATATAGCAGTACGGTAGGCCACTGCTGTACCTACCTCTGTGTCGTCATCCATTAAGTATACTATCCATCTACATTCTATACCTGTGGTGCATTTTAGTTTTGCAGTTTGCTGACAGTGTCCACCAGTATACTATATATAGCAGTACGGTAGGCCACTGCTGTACCTAACTCTGTGTCGTCAAGTATACTATCCATCCATACCTGTGGTGCATTTCAGTTGTGCACAGTAAATATAGTAGTAGGCCATTGCTATTGATACTGGCATATAATTCCACACATTAAAAAATGGAGAACAAAAATGTGGAGGTTAAAATAGGGAAAGATCAAGATCCACTTCCACCTCGTGCTGAAGCTGCTGCCACTAGTCATGGCCGAGACGATGAAAGGCCATCAACGTCGTCTGCCAAGGCCGATGCCCAATGTCATAGTAGAGAGCATGTAAAATCCAAAACACAAAAGTTCAGTAAAATGACCCAAAAATCAAAATTAAAAGCATCTGAGGAGAAGCGTAAACTTGCCAATATGCCATTTACGAGACGGAGTGGCAAGGAACGGCTGAGGCCTTGGCCTATGTTCATGGCTAGTGGTTCAGCTTCACATGAGGATGGAAGCACTCATCCTCTCGCTAGAAAAAAGAAAAGACTTAAGCTGGCAAAAGCACAGCAAAGAACTGTGCGTTCTTCTAAATCACAAATCCCCAAGGAGAGTCCAATTGTGTCGGTTGCGATGCCTGACCTTCCCAACACTGGACGGGAAGAGCTTGCGCCTTCCACCATTTGCACGCCCCCTGCAAGTGCTGGAAGGAGCACCCGCAGTCCAGTTCCTGATAGTCAAATTGAAGATGTCACTGTTGAAGTACACCAGGATGAGGATATGGGTGTTGCTGGCGCTGGGGAGGAAATTGACAAGGAGGATTCTGATGGTGAGGTGGTTTGTTTAAGTCAGGCACCCGGGGAGACACCTGTTGTCCATGGAAAGAATATGGCCATTGACATGCCTGGTAAAAATACAAAAAAAATCAGCTCTTCGGTGTGGAATTATTTCAACACAAATGCAGACAACAGGTGTCAAGCCGTGTGTTGCCGTTGTCAAGCTGTAATAAGTAGGGGTAAGGACGTTAACCACCTCGGAACATCCTCCCTTATACGTCACCTGCAGCGCATTCATCATAAGTCAGTGACAAGTTCAAAAACTTTGGGTGACAGCGGAAGCAGTCCACTGACCACTAAATACCTTCCTCTTGTAACCAAGCTCCTGCAAACCACACCACCAACTCCCTCAGTGTCAATTTCCTCCTTACCCAGGAAAGCCAATAGTCCTGCAGGCCATGTCACTATCAAGTCTGACGAGTCCTCTCCTGCCTGGGATTCCTCCGATGCATCCTTGAGTGTAACGCCTACTGCTGCTGGCGCTGCTGTTGTTGCTGCTGGGAGTCGATCGTCATCCAAGAGGGGAAGTCGGAAGACCACTTGTACTACTTCCAGTAAGCAATTGACTGTCCAACAGTCATTTGCGAGGAAGATGAAATATCACAGCAGTCATCCTGCTGCAAAGCAGATAACTCAGGCCTTGGCAGCCTGGGCGGTGAGAAACGTGGTTTCGGTATCCATCGTTAATTCAGAGGCAACTATAGACTTGATTGAGGTACTGTGTCCCCGGTACCAAATACCATCTAGGTTCCATTTCTCTAGGCAGGCGATACCGAAAATGTACACAGACCTCAGAAAAAGACTCACCAGTGTCCTAAAAAATGCAGTTGTACCCAATATCCACTTAACCACGGACATGTGGACAAGTGGAGCAGGGCAGACTCAGGACTATATGACTGTGACAGCCCACTGGGTAGATGTATTGCCTCCCGCAGCAAGAACAGCAGCGGCGGCACCAGTAGCAGCATCTCGCAAACGCCAAGTCGTTCCTAGGCAGGCTACGCTTTGTATCACCGCTTTCCATAAGAGGCACACAGCTGACAACCTCTTACGGGAACTGAGGAAGATCATCGCAGAATGGCTTACCCCAATTGGACTCTCCTGGGGATTTGTGACATCGGACAACGCCAGCAATATTGTGCGTGCATTACATCTGGGCAAATTCCAGCACGTCCCATGTTTTGCACATACATTGAATTTGGTGGTGCAGAATTATTTAAAAAACGACAGGTGCATGCAAGAGATGCTGTCGGTGGCCCGAAGAATTGCGGGCCACTTTCGGCATTCAGGCACCGCGTACAGAAGACTGGAGCACCACCAAACATTCCTGAACCTGCCCTGCCATCATCTGAAGCAAGAGATGGTAACGAGGTGGAATTCAACCCTCTATATGCTTCAGAGGATGGAGGAGCAGCAAAAGGCCATTCAAGCCTATACATCTGCCCACGATATAGGCAAACGAGGGGGAATGCACCTGACTCAAGCGCAGTGGAGAATGATTTCAACGTTGTGCAAGGTTCTGCATTCCTTTGAACTTGCCACACATGAAGTCAGTTCAGACACTGCCAGCCTGAGTCAGGTCATTCCCCTCATCAGGCTTTTGCAGAAGAAGCTGGAGACATTGAAGGAGGAGCTAAAACAGAGCGATTCCGCTAGGCATGTGGGACTTGTGGATGGAGCCCTTAATTCGCTTAACCAGGATTCACGGGTGGTCAATCTGTTGAAATCAGAGCACTACATTTTGGCCACCGTGCTCGATCCTATATTTAAAACCTACGTTGTATCTCTCTTTCCGGCAGACACAAGTCTGCAGAGGTTCAAAGACCTGCTGGTGAGAAAATTGTCAAGTCAAGCGGAACGTGACCCGTCAACATCTCCTCCTTCACATTCTTCCGCAACTGGGGGTGCGAGGAAAAGGCTAAGAATTCCTAGCCCACCCGCTGGCGGTGATGCAGGGCAGTCTGGAGCGAGTGCTGATATCTGGTCCGGACTGAAGGACCTGCCAATGATTACTAACATGTCGTCTACTGTCACTGCATATGATTCTCTCACCATGGAAAGAATGGTGGAGGATTATATGAGTGACCGCATCCAAGTAGGCACGTCAGACAGTCCGTACGTATACTGGCAGGAAAAAGAGGCAATTTGGAGGCCCTTGCACAAACTGGCTTTATTCTACCTAAGTTGCCCTCCCTCCAGTGTGTACTCCGAAAGAGTGTTTAGTGCAGCCGCTCACCTTGTCAGCAATCGGCGTATGAGGGTACTTCCAGAAAATGTGGAGAAGATGATGTTCATCAAAATGAATTATAATCAATTCCTCCGTGGAGACATTCACCAGCAGCAATTGCCTCCAGAAAGTACACGGGGACCTGAGATGGTGGAATCCAGTGGGGACGAATTAATAATCTGTGAGGAGGGGGATGTACACAGTGAAAGGGGTGAAGAATCGGAGGATGATGATGAGGTGGACATCTTGCCTCTGTAGAGCCAGTTTGTGCAAGGAGAGATTGATTGCTTCTTTTTTGGTGGGGGCACAAACCAACCAGTCATTTTAGTCACAGTCGTGTGGCAGACCCTGTCGCTGAAATGATGGGTTCGTTAAAGTGTGCATGTCCTGTTTATACAACATAAGGGTGGGTGGGAGGGCCCAAGGACAATTCCATCTTGCACCTCTTTTTTCTTTCATTTTTCTTTGCATCATGTGCTGTTTGTGGACAATTTTTTGGAAGTGCCATCCTGTCTTGATTGACACTGCAATGCCACTCCTAGATGGGCCAGGTGTTTGTGTCGGCCACTTGTGTCGCTTAGCTTAGTCACACAGCGACCTTGGTGCGCCTCTTATTTTCTTTGCATCATGTGCTGTTTGGGGACAATTTTTTAGAAGTGCCATCCTGTCTTGATTGACACTGCAGTGCCACTCCTAGATGGGCCAGGTGTTTGTGTCGGCCACTTGTGTCGCTTAGCTTAGTCAAACAGCCACCTTGGTGCGCCTCTTTTTTTCTTTGCATCATGTGCTGTTTGGGGACAATTTTTTGGAAGTGCCATCATGTCTTGATTGACACTGCAGTGCCACTCCTAGATGGGCCAGGTGTTTGTGTCGGCCACTTGTGTCGCTTAGCTTAGCCATCCAGCGACCTCGGTGCAAATTGTAGGACTAAAAATAATATTGTGAGGTGTGAGGTGTTCAGAATAGACTGGAAATGAGTGGAAATTATGGTAATTGAGGTTAATAATACTATGGGATCAAAATGACCCCCAAATTCTATGATTTAAGCTGTTTTTGAGGGGAGCAGCTGTTAGGAGGAGTACAGTGCAGAGTTTAGTTTTTTTTGTCCGTTCTCTGCCTGAAAAAAACGCTCCATACCATATCTGTGCTCAATGTGCTGCATGATATATCTGTGCTGAGTGCTCACACTGCTTAATTGTGTTGACTGGGGGGAGCAGCTATAGCAGGAGTCAGTGGCGGATCCAGGGGGGGGGCACACAGGCCCGTGCCCCCCCTGTCATTTGTGGCAGTTCTTTTTTCTTTCTTTTTTTATTGGAGAGTAGCAGCCACAGCTCTGCTGCAATCTCCACCTGACAGAGCCAGCGGGCACTAGGGAAGTTGTCCTCGGAGGCTCGGCGGCTGCGTGCTGTTAATGTAGCAGGCTGAGTGCAGCGAAGTGCACCTAACCTGCTGTGTGCGCAAACTCAATCCCGGAGCCGCGGTAGTCCCAGGAGGCCCGGCGGCAGCGTGCCGCCGCCATACTGTTAATGTAGCAGGCTGGGCGCAGCTGAGTGCACCTAGCCTGCTGAGTACTCAAACTCTCTCCCGGACCCGCAGTAGTCCCAGGAGGATCAGCGGCTGCCTGCTGCCACAATACAGCGGGGTGCTGTTATGTGCCTGGACCCGCTGACTATCATGCTGGGTACTGCTGGGGAGCATTACAGGAGTCCGCGGGAGTGGGCTCTGTGCTGTGGGAGACCTATCCCAGGGAAGGTGAGTGAGTCAGTGAGGTGTGTGTGTTGTTTATGTGAATGTGTTATATCATGCATGATGATGACAGACTTTTTATGTATTAAAAAATGTAAACTTTTTTTTTTAAGTGTGCTCCTTTCCCTCCCCACTTATACTGTATGTGTGTCATAGGGGCCCACATTACACTTACTCATATGTCACCCTCTCCCTGTTGCCTACTGCCAGTCTCCCTGACACCCATTGCCAGTCATCCTCTCGTTGTCACCCACTGCCACTCTCCCTGTCACCCACTGCCAATCACCCTCTCCGTCACCCTATCCCCCCACTGCATGTCACACTCTCCTTGTCACCCACTGCCAGTCACTCTCTCCACCACCCACTCTCTATCACCCACTGTCAGTCACTCTCCCAGTTACCCTCTCTCCCACTGTGTGTCACCCACTGCCAGTCACCCTCCACGTCACCCACTGCCTGTCACTCTCCATCAACCACTAGCTGACACACACTGACTGTCACTCTACCTGTCACCTACTGCAAGTCACTCTTTCCCTGTCCTGTGAAGCCACGCCCCTTGTAGTGGAGACATACCCCATGTAGTAGAGACATAAGTCACACGCAAATGTACTTGCCCCTTCCATGGTGCCCCCCCTGTCATTTTCTTCTGGATCCGCCCCTGGCAGGAGTACAGTGCAGAGTTTTGCTGACAGTGACCACCAGTATACGTTTGTCTGCCTGAAAAACACTCCATATCTGTGCTAACAGTGTGCTGCTTTATTGTGGGGACTGGGGACCACCAGTATAATTAATATTATATATAGGAGGAGTACAGTGCAGAGTGCACTGCTGTACCTACCTCTGTGTCGTCATCCATTAAGTATACTATCCATCTACATTCCTATACCTGTGGTGCATTTTAGTTTAGCAGTTTGCTGACAGTGTCCACCAGGTCCTGTATATACTGTATATAGCAGTACGGTAGGCCACTGCTGTGTACCTACCTCTGTGTCATCACTCGTCATCCATAAAGTATACTAGTATCCATCCATCTACATTGTATACCTGTAGTGCCTTTTTTTTAGACTAGTTTAGCAGTTTGCTGACAGTGTCCACCAGGTCCAGTATACTGTATATAGCAGTACGGTAGGCCACTGCTGTGTACCTACCTCTGTGTCGTCACTCGTCATCCATAAAGTATACTAGTATCCATCCATCTACATTGTATACCTGTGGTGCCTTTTTTTTAGACTAGTTTAGCAGTTCGCTGACAGTGTCCACCAGGTCCAGTATATTGTATATAGCAGTACGGTAGGCCACTGCTGTGTACCTACCTCTGTGTCGTCACTCGTCATCCATAAAGTATACTAGTATCCATCCATCTACATTGTATACCTGTGGTGCCTTTTTTTTAGACTAGTTTAGCAGTTCGCTGACAGTGTCAACCAGGTCCAGTATACTGTATATAGCAGTACGGTAGGCCACTGCTGTGTACCTACCTCTGTGTCATCACTCGTCATCCATAAAGTATACTAGTATCCATCCATCTACATTGTATACCTGTGGTGCCTTTTTTTAGACTAGTTTAGCAGTTTGCTGACAGTGTCCACCAGGTCCAGTATACTGTATATAGCAGTACGGTAGGCCACTGCTGTGTACCTACCTCTGTGTCGTCACTCGTCATCCATAAAGTATACTAGTATCCATCCATCTACATTGTATACCTGTGGTGCCTTTTAGTTGTGCGCAGTAAATATAGTAGTAGGCCATTGCTATTGATACTGGCATATAATTCCACACATTAAAAAATGGAGAACAAAAATGTGGAGGTTAAAGGGAAAGATCAAGATCCACTTCCACCTCGTGCTGAAGCTGCTGCCACTAGTCATGGCCGAGACGATGAAATTCCATCAACGTCGTCTGCCAAGGCCGATGCCCAATGTCATAGTAGAGAGCATGTAAAATCCAAAACACAAAAGTTCAGTAAAATGACCCAAAAATCAAAATTAAAAGCGTCTGATGAGAAGCGTAAACTTGCCAATATGCCATTTACGACACGGAGTGGCAAGGAACGGCTGAGGCCCTGGCCTATGTTCATGGCTAGTGGTTCAGCTTCAAATGAGGATGGAAGCACTCATCCTCTCGCTAGAAAAAAGAAAAACTTAAGCTGGCAAAAGCACAGCAAAGAACTGTGCATTCTTCAAAATCACAAATCCCCAAGGAGAGTCCAATTGTGTCGGTTGCGATGCCTGACCTTCCCGACACTGGACGGGAAGAGCTTGCGCCTTCCACCATTTGCACGCCCCCTGCAAGTGCTGGAAGGAGCACCCGCAGTCCAGTTCCTGATAGTCAAATTGAAGATGTCACTGTTGAAGTACACCAGGATGAGGATATGGGTGTTGCTGGCGCTGGGGAGGAAATTGACAAGGAGGATTCTGATGGTGAGGTGGTTTGTTTAAGTCAGGCACCCGGGGAGACACCTGTTGTCCGTGGGAGGAATATGGCCATTGACATGCCTGGTCAAAATACAAAAAAAATCAGCTCTTCGGTGTGGAATTATTTCAACACAAATGCGGACAACAGGTGTCAAGCCGTGTGTTGCCTTTGTCAAGCTGTAATAAGTAGGGGTAAGGACGTTAACCACCTCGGAACATCCTCCCTTATACGTCACCTGCAGCGCATTCATCATAAGTCAGTGACAAGTTCAAAAACTTTGGGTGACAGCGGAAGCAGTCCACTGACCACTAAATCCCTTCCTCTTGTAACCAAGCTCCTGCAAACCACACCACCAACTCCCTCAGTGTCAATTTCCTCCTTACCCAGGAAAGCCAATAGTCCTGCAGGCCATGTCACTGGCAAGTCTGACGAGTCCTCTCCTGCCTGGGATTCCTCCGATGCATCCTTGAGTGTAATGCCTACTGCTGCTGGCGCTGCTGTTGTTGCTGCTGGGAGTCGATCGTCATCCCAGAGGGGAAGTCGGAAGACCACTTGTACTACTTCCAGTAAGCAATTGACTGTCCAACAGTCCTTTGCGAGGAAGATGAAATATCACAGCAGTCATCCTGCTGCAAAGCGGATAACTGAGGCCTTGGCAGCCTGGGCGGTGAGAAACGTGGTTCCGGTATCCATCGTTAATTCAGAGCCAACTAGAGACTTGATTGAGGTACTGTGTCCCCGGTACCAAATACCATCTAGGTTCCATTTCTCTAGGCAGGCGATACCGAAAATGTACACAGACCTCAGAAAAAGACTCACCAGTGTCCTAAAAAATGCAGTTGTACCCAATGTCCACTTAACCACGGACATGTGGACAAGTGGAGCAGGGCAGACTCAGGACTATATGACTGTGACAGCCCACTGGGTAGATGTATTGCCTCCCGCAGCAAGAACAGCAGCGGCGGCACCAGTAGCAGCATCTCGCAAACGCCAACTCGTTCTTAGGCAGGCTATGCTTTGTATCACCGCTTTCCAGAATAGCCACACAGCTGAAAACCTCTTACGGCAACTGAGGAAGATCATCGCAGAATGGCTTATCCCAATTGGACTCTCCTGGGGATTTGTGACATCGGACAACGCCAGCAATATTGTGTGTGCATTACATCTGGGCAAATTCCATCACGTCCCATGTTTTGCACATACCTTGAATTTGGTGGTGCAGAATTATTTAAAAAACGACAGGGGCGTGCAAGAGATGCTGTCGGTGGCCCGAAGAATTGCGGGCCACTTTCGGCATTCAGGCACCGCGTACCGAAGACTGGAGCACCACCAAACATTCCTGAACCTGCCCTGCCATCATCTGAAGCAAGAGGTGGTAATGAGGAGGAATTCAACCCTCTATATGCTTCAGAGGATGGAGGAGCAGCAAAAGGCCATTCAAGCCTATACATCTGGCCACGATATAGGCAAAGGAGGTGGAATGCACCCGACTCAAGCGCAGTGGAGAATGATTTCAACGTTGTGCAAGGTTCTGCAACCCTTTGAACTTGCCACACGTGAAGTCAGTTCAGACACTGCCAGCCTGAGTCAGGTCATTCTACTCATCAGGCTTTTGCAGAAGAAGCTGGAGACATTGAAGGAGGAGCTAAAACAGCGATTCCGCTAGGCATGTGGGACTTGTGGATGGAGCCCTTAATTCGCTTAACCAGGATTCACGGGTGGTCAATCTGTTGAAATCAGAGCACTACATTTTGGCCACCGTGCTCGATCCTAGATTTAAAACCTACGTTGTATCTCTCTTTCCGGCAGACACAAGTCTGCAGAGGTTCAAAGACCTGCTGGTGAGAAAATTGTCAAGTCAAGCGGAACGTGACCCGTCACCATCTCCTCCTTCACATTCTCCTGCAACTGGGGGTGCGAGGAAAAGGCTAAGAATTACGAGCCCACCCGCTGGCGGTGATGCAGGGCAGTCTGGAGCGAGTGCTGCATCTGGTCCGGACTGAAGGACCTGCCAACGATTACTGACATGTCGTCTACTGTCACTACATATGATTCTCTCACCATTGAAAGAATGTGGAGGATTATATGAGTGACCGCATCCAAGTAGGCATGTCAGACAGTCCGTACGTATACTGGCAGGAAAAAGAGGCAATTTGAAGGCCCTTGCACAAACTGGCTTTATTCTACCTAAGTTGCCCTCCCTCCAGTGTGTACTCCGAAAGAGTGTTTAGTGCAGCCGCTCACCTTGTCAGCAATCGGTGTACGAGGTTACTTCCAGAAAATGTGGAGAAGATGATGTTCATCAAATGAATTATAATCAATTCCTCTGTGGAGACATTCACCAGCAGCAATTGCCTCCAGAAAGTACACGGGGACCTGAGATGGTGGATTCCAGTGGGGACGAATTAATAATCTGTGAGGAGGGGGATGTACACAGTGAAAGGGGTGAGGAATAGGAGGATGATGATGAGGTGGACATCTTGCCTCTGTAGAGCCAGTTTGTGCAAGGAGAGATTGATTGCTTCTTTTTTGGTGGGGGCCCAAACCAACCAGTCATTTCAGTCACAGTCGTGTGGCAGACCCTGTCGCTGAAATGATGGGTTCGTTAAAGTGTGCATTTCCTGTTTATACAACATAAGGGTGGGTGGGAGGGCCCAAGGACAATTCCATCTTGCACCTCTTTTTTCTTTCATTTTTCTTGGCATCATGTGCTGTTTGGGGACAATATTTTGGAAGGGCCATCCTGTCTTGATTGACACTGCAGTGCCACTCCTAGATGGGCCAGGTGTTTGTGTCGGCCACTTGTGTCGCTTAGCTTAGTCACACAGCCACCTTGGTGCGCCTCTTTTTTTCTTTGCATCATGTGCTGTTTGGGGACAATTTTTTGGAAGGGCCATCCTGCCTTACACTGCAGTGCCACTCCTAGATGGGCCAGGTGTTTGTGTCGGCCACTTGGGTCGCTTAGCTTAGTCACACAGCGACCTTGGTGCGCCTCTTTTTTTCTTTGCATCATGTGCTGTTTGGGGAGTATTTTTTGGAAGGTCCATCCTGTCTTGATTGACACTGCAGTGCCACTCCTAGATGGGCCAGGTGTTTGTGTTGGCCACTTGGGTCGCTTAGCTTAGTCACACTGCCACCTTGGTGCGCCTCTTTTTTTCTTTGCATCATGTGCTGTTTGGGGAGTATTTTTTGGAAGGGCCATCCTGTCTTGATTGACACTGCAGTGCCACTTCTAGATGGGCCAGGTGTTTGTGTCAGCCACTTGTGTCGCTTAGCTTAGTCACACAGCCACCTTGGTGCGCCTCTTTTTTTCTTTGCATCATGTGCTGTTTGGGGAGTATTTTTTGGAAGGACCATCCTGTCTTGATTGACACTGCAGTGCCACTCCTAGATGGGCCAGGTGTTTGTGTCGGCCACTTGTGTCGCTTAGCTTAGTCACACAGCCACCTTGGTGCGCCTCTTTTTTTCTTTGCATCATGTGCTGTTTGGGGAGTATTTTTTGGAAGGGCCATCCTGTCTTGATTGACACTGCAGTGCCACTCCTAGATGGGCCAGGTGTTTGTGTCGGCCACTTGTGTCGCTTAGCTTAGTCACACAGCCACCTTGGTGCGCCTCTTTTTTTCTTTGCATCATGTGCTGTTTGGGAAGTATTTTTTGGAAGGGCCATCCTGTCTTGATTGACACTGCAGTGCCACTCCTAGATGGGCCAGGTGTTTGTGTCGGCCACTTGTGTCGCTTAGCTTAGTCACACAGCCACCTTGGTGCGCCTCTTTTTTTCTTTGCATCATGTGCTGTTTGGGAAGTATTTTTTGGAAGGGCCATCCTGTCTTGATTGACACTGCAGTGCCACTCCTAGATGGGCCAGGTGTTTGTGTCGGCCACTTGTGTCGCTTAGCTTAGTCACACAGCCACCTTGGTGCGCCTCTTTTTTTCTTTGCATCATGTACTGTTTTGGGAGTATTTTTTGGAAGGGCCATCCTGTCTTGATTGACACTGCAGTGCCACTCCTAGATGGGCCAGGTGTTTGTGTCGGCCACTTGTGTCGCTTAGCTTAGTCACACAGCCACCTTGGTGCGCCTCTTTTTTTCTTTGCATTATGTGCTGTTTGGGGAGTATTTTTTGGAAGGGCCATCCTGTCTTGATTGACACTGCAGTGCCACTCCTAGATGGGCCAGGTGTTTGTGTCGGCCACTTGTGTCGCTTAGCTTAGTCACACAGCCACCTTGGTGCGCCTCTTTTTTTCTTTGCATCATGTGCTGTTTGGGGAGTATTTTTTGGAAGGGCCATCCTGTCTTGATTGACACTGCAGTGCCACTCCTAGATGGGCCAGGTGTTTGTGTCGGCCACTTGTGTCGCTTAGCTTAGTCACACAGCCACCTTGGTGCGCCTCTTTTTTTCTTTGCATCATGTGCTGTTTGGGGAGTATTTTTTCCAAGGGCCATCCTGCCTTACACTGCAGTGCCACTCCTAGATGGGCCAGGTGTTTGTGTCGGCCACTTGGGTCGCTTAGCTTAGTCACACAGCCACCTTGGTGCGCCTCTTTTCTTCTTTGCATCATGTGCTGTTTGGGGAGTATTTTTTGGAAGGGCCATCCTGCCTGACACTGCAGTGCCACTCCTAGATGGGCCAGGTGTTTGTGTCGGCCACTTGGGTCGCTTAGCTTAGCCATCCAGCGACCTCGGGGCAAATTTTAGGACTAAAAATAATATTGTGAGGTGTGAGGTGTTCAGAATAGACTGAAAATGAGTAGAAATTATGGTTATTGAGGTTAATAATACTATGGGATCAAAATGACCCCCAAATTCTATGATTTAAGCTGTTTTTGAGGGTTTTTTGAAAAAAACACCCGAATCCAAAACACACCCGAATCCGACAAAAACATTTCGGTGAGGTTTTGCCAAAACGCGTCTGAATCCAAAACACGGCCGCGGAACCGAACCCAAAACCAAAACACAAAACCCGAAAAATTTCCGGTGCATATCACTACTCACTATACATATCTAATAATTGTTAGACTCACATCCGGCATCAAAATCCCGAACATACTTTTAGCGGACACGATGGCATCCTGCAGCGGGGATGTGTGTGTGTTAAGTTTAGCCATTAGAAGTGGGGTTAGGGTGCATGAATGGGAAGGGTATGGATAGGTACCGGGGAAGGTAGGGTCAGAGTTAGGTACCAGCAGGGAGGGTTAGGCACCAGCGGGGAGGGTTAGGCACCAGTAAGGGTCAGGGTAGGGGTCAGGGAGGGTTAAAGTACTTTCAGGGGGGCCGTCGGGATTCTGACTCCCGGCATCCTGTCCAACGGTATATCATACGAATCCCAATCTGCTGCCCAACTATATGTCACCAATTAGGCGATTTCACTGAAAGATATGAATTATATCGTTCATATCTTTCAGTGTGGAGGCAGCAACGATGAACATATTAGCGTTCATATTAGCATGCATTAGCATGAATCTCGTCCATATTTGCATGCATTGCTATGCGGACGGGGGAGTGAAGAAACTTCACTCCCCCATCACTCCCCCCTCCCGCTGCCAGGTTGCCCGCCGCCCGTATCGGCCGTCAGGCACCTCGGCAGCATATTGCCTAATGTGTAGGGCCCATAACGCAAAATGACATAACCGAAAAAAAGAACCCTCTGTTCCCGCAGTCTCAACCTCCCCAGCCCTGAGCCTAACCCTAACCCTGCGTGGTAATGCCTATACTTGACCCCCATTCCAACAGCTTAAACCTAACCCCACCCCCTTCCTGCAACCAAACTCTAACACTCCCCCTACAGCCTAAACCTAACCTCCCCAACAACTCCCCCCCACCCCCCTTCCTGCAGCCAAACTCTAACACTCCCCCTACAGCCTAAACCTAACCTCCCCAACAACTCCCCCCCACCCCCCTTCCTGCAGCCAAACTCTAACACTCCCCCTACAGCCTAACCTCCCCAACAACTCCCCCCACCCCACCCCCCTTCCTGCAGCCAAACTCTAACACTCCCCCTACAGCCTAAACCTAACCTCCCCAACAACTCCCCCCCCATCCCCCTTCCTGCAGCCAAACTCTAACACTCCCCCTACAGCCTAAACCTAACCTCCCCAACAACCCCCCCCCCCATCCCCCTTCCTGCAGCCAAACTCTAACACTCCCCCTACAGCCTAAACCTAACCTCCCCAACAACTCCCCCCCCCCACCCCCCTTCCTGCAGCCAAACTCTAACACTCCCCCTACAGCCTAAACCTAACCTCCCCAACAACTCCCCCCCCCATCCCCCTTCCTGCAGCCAAACTCTAACACTCCCCCTACAGCCTAAACCTAACCTCCCCAACAACCCCCCCCCCATCCCCCTTCCTGCAGCCAAACTCTAACACTCCCCCTACAGCCTAAACCTAACCTCCCCAACAACCCCCCCCATCCCCCTTCCTGCAGCCAAACTCTAACACTCCCCCTACAGCCTAAACCTAACCTCCCCAACAACTCCCCCCCCCCACCCCCCTTCCTGCAGCCAAACTCTAACACTCCCCCTACAGCCTAAACCTAACCTCCCCAACAACTCCCCCCCCCATCCCCCTTCCTGCAGCCAAACTCTAACACTCCCCCTACAGCCTAAACCTAACCTCCCCAACAACTCCCCCCCCACCCCCCTTCCTGCAGCCAAACTCTAACACTCCCCCTACAGCCTAAACCTAACCTCCCCAACAACTCTCCCCCCCCCCCTTCCTGCAGCCAAACTCTAACACTCCCCCTACAGCCTAAACCTAACCTCCCCAACAACTCCCCCCCCCCCACCCCCCTTCCTGCAGCCAAACTCTAACACTCCCCCTACAGCCTAAACCTAACCTCCCCAACAACTCTCCCCCCCCCCCTTCCTGCAGCCAAACTCTAACACTCCCCCTACAGCCTAAACCTAACCTCCCCAACAACTCTCCCCCCCCCCTTCCTGCAGCCAAACTCTAACACTCCCCCTACAGCCTAAACCTAACCTCCCAACAACTCTCCCCCCCCCCCCTTCCTGCAGCCAAACTCTAACACTCCCCCTACAGCCTAAACCTAACCTCCCCAACAACTCCCCCCCACCCTCCTTCCTGCAGCCAAACTCTAACACTCCCCCTACAGCCTAAACCTAACCTCCCCAACAACTCCCCCCCCCCTTCCTGCAGCCAAACTCTAACACTCCCCCTACAGCCTAAACCTAACCTCCCCAACAACTCCCCCCCCCCTTCCTGCAGCCAAACTCTAACACTCCCCCTACAGCCTAAACCTAACCTCCCCAACAACTCCCCCCCCCACCCCCCTTCCTGCAGCCAAACTCTAACACTCCCCCTACAGCCTAAACCTAACCTCCCCAACAACCCCCCCCCCATCCCCCTTCCTGCAGCCAAACTCTAACACTCCCCCTACAGCCTAAACCTAACCTCCCCAACAACTCTCCCCCCCCTTCCTGCAGCCAAACTCTAACACTCCCCCTACAGCCTAAACCTAACCTCCCCAACAACTCTCCCCCCCCCCCTTCCTGCAGCCAAACTCTAACACTCCCCCTACAGCCTAAACCTAACCTCCCCAACAACTCTCCCCCCCCCTTCCTGCAGCCAAACTCTAACACTCCCCCTACAGCCTAAACCTAACCTCCCCAACAACTCCCCCCCACCCCCCTTCCTGCAGCCAAACTCTAACACTCCCCCTACAGCCTAAACCTAACCTCCCCAACAACTCTCCCCCCCCCCCCCCCCCCCCCGCCTCCGGATTACATTTCTGGCAGTCAGTCATTCGTGATCCCGGCTGTCGGGATGCTGGCGTCGGGATTGTGATCCCAGCTGGGATGCCGGCCCCAGCGTTTTAAGCAGTGTCGGGATTCCTGCATCTGTGTTGCGACTGTTGGGGTCCCGACGGATCCCGGGGAGTTGAGCCACAGCGTGTAGGATGGGATGAAGTGGGAGAGGAAAGGATTATATATTTCTGTAAAAAGAGATCAGGGGGAGGCACTGGGCTGGCCCAAAATAGGGAGGAGACTGAAGGATGGGAGGCAGGATAGGAGGGACTAGCCAGCATAGGGGCTTGGAGCATTGGTGGCTGGTCCCAGGGGAGTGGCCAGCTACAGTATTAGGTGTCCATCTAATTTCTGGAAAGCAGCAGCAGTGTGATAACAGTGAGAGGCTACAGACTCCGCCCCTGACTGAAACCCCGCCCCCCCCTGGCCACGGCCGCCGGGAGCACACTAAACTAATTCATTTGTACTGGCGGGGGGCAGCTGGCATCATGCCCCCGAGGCCAGCCCGCCACTGTTTGCGATGCCCATGCAGAAAAGGGGAGGATCTAAGAGAAGCCCCTCCTCCTCATCCGGCCGGGCCGTCTTCATCAGCGGCACTTTAGGGCCGAAACACACGAGGCGGCTGGCGCCGCCCGGCAAACACCCGGCCGGCTTTAAACCGCTGCCGTGATGTAAAGACACATGCAGCGCAATGTGTCCTTACACACGGCACGGTCCCGGCCCGGCTGCTGGGTTGCAGCCGGGTCTCACCACCAGAGCCGGCCATAGGCATAGGCAAACTAGGCAATTGCCTATGGCATTTGGTATGCTTAGGGGCATCAGCAGCTTCTGCTGATTAAAATGATATGCGGCATGCCTATATTCTGTGTGTAGCATTTCATATGCAGATACAGCCACAGTCTCACACAGAATATAGGCATGCTGCATATCATTTTAATCAGCAGAAGCTGCTTGTGCATCCTAGCCACAAAAAAAAAAGGTGTGCCCGACGTTATCATTGAGGCAATATTTATGAGGACACATCTGTATCCAAGCAGAGGCAGAGGTCACAGTGTTAGTGGCAGTGTGAGTGCTGTGTGCATGTGAGTGTGTTGGTTGTGCGGTAGTATTTGGAATATGTGTAAGGAGCACTATGTGTGTCATGTAAAAATGCATTAATAATGTGCTACATATGTGTAACAGGGTACTACTGTATGTGTGTCATTATGTGTATAGGGGCACTAATAATGTGCAGCAAATGTGTAGGGGGCACTGTGTGTGTCATTATGTGTATAAGGGCATTAATAATGTGCGGCATATGTGTAAGGGACATTACTGTATGTGTAAAAGGGCATTAATAAAGGTTGTCATAATGTGTAAGGCGCATTATGTTTATAAGGACATTAATAAGGTGTCTCATATGTGAAAGGGGCATTACTGTGTGGAATGTGTGTAAATGCATTACTAATGTGTAGCATTATGTGTATGAGGTGCTCTACTATGTGGCGTTGCGTATATTAAGGGCACTACTGTGTAGTCTAATGTGAATAAAGAGCAATAGGGTGTGGTGTAATGTGAATAAGGAGCAATTCAGTGTGATGTAATGTGAATAAGGGGGTCTACTGTGAGGAGTAACGTTTATAAGGTTAAGTGATACTACCGTGGGATGTAATATGAATTATGGACACTATCGCATGATCAAATGCGAATAAAGTTGCAGTACTGTGTGGTGTAATTGGAATTAGTGTGTGGCCATGCCCCTTGCCTGCAAAAACACACCCTTTTTAGGGCTGTGCGCCAAATGTGCGAACTGTTCCTATTTAAAATATAGGGGGTACAAGGTCAGAGGCGGAACCAGCGGTGGTGCTAGGGGGCACCAGCCAAAATCTTGCCTAGGGCATCATATTGGTTAGGACCGGCTCTGCTCACCACTGGAAGGTCCGGCTGCCGGGCGGGCGCCGGGCCGTCTTTGCAGCCAGTAAACCATGTGTGTGAAGGGGAGCTTTCACACACAACGGTTTTTTCCCAAGCCGTGTCTAATGCTGCGCATGTGCACAGCATCACACACGGCTCAAAGCCGTCCTGTGTGACAGACCCTGCCGGTTTCTCCCGGATGGCAAAAAGCCGGACCGGAGTGTGTGTTACAGCCCTTAGTCTGGGAGGGGGAGGAGCTGTAAGTAGAGAGTTGAGAGTCTCCTCCTCCACCCCTCAATGCTGGGCAGTCGCATCACTGACAAAGCAGCAGCGCCGTCCGCTACTGGTCGGGAGGAGGTGCTCGAAGGGACAGAGGCTCCTCCTCCCGTTTCAGACGGGATTTCAATGCATATTTACGGACTAGGACACAGCGACTTTCGGCGGGTGATGTACTGGCGGTGACTGCAACATACAATGAGTCACTGACTCATTGTAATGCCAGCAGTTATGAGGCTTCACTGCTGCGGGCTGTGGGCCTATTTTCAATGGGGGGGCCTGGAGCTGCAGCTCCATCCGCCCCATTGTTAACCCGGCCCTGTGCGTTGGGATGGTTGGCCGGTGGTGACTTGGGGGGTCCCGTGCCCTGGACTTGAACCTTAGTGTTAGGGACCCACCAGATAAAGTCACCTGCTCTATCGGTCTAATTCAGACTTGATCGTAGCTGCAAATTTGTTAGCAGATGGGCAAAACCATGTGCACTGCAGGTGGGGACAGATGTAACATGTGCAGAGAGAGTTAGATTTGGGTGGGGTGTGTTCAATCTGCAATCTAAATTGCAGTGTAAAGATAAAGCAGCCAGTATTTACCCTGCACAGAAACAAAATTACCCACCCAAATTTAACTATCTCTGCACATGTTACATCTGCCCCACCTTTAGTGCACATGGGGGGTAATTCCAAGTTGATCGCAGCAGGATTTTTGATAGCAACTGGGCAAAACCATGTGCACTGCAGGGGAGGCAGATATAACATGTGCAGATAGAGCTAGATTTGGGTGGGGTGTGTTCAATCTGCAATCTAATTTGCAGTGTAAAAATAAAGCAGCCAGTATTTACCCTGCACAGAAACAATATAACCCACCCAAATCTAACTCTTTCTGCACGTTATATCTGCCTCCCCTGCAGTGCACATGGTTTTGCCCAGTTGCTATCAAAAAATCCTGCTGCGATCAACTTGGAATTACCCCCATGGTTTTGTCCATCTGCTAACAAATATGCTGCTACGATCAACTCTGAATTACCCCCTATGTTAGATTACAGTCTATTACAATTATTCTGATTAGCAGTGCTTAGTATTATAGAGTGTGCATCTGCAAATTTCTCTAACGTCCTAGTGGATGCTGGGGACTCCGAAAGGACCATGGGGAATAGCGGCTCCGCAGGAGACTGGGCACTAGAGATGAGCGCCTGAAATTTTTCGGGTTTTGTGTTTTGGTTTTGGGTTCGGTTCCGCGGCCGTGTTTTGGGTTCGAACGCGTTTTGGCAAAACCTCACCGAATTATTTTTGTCGGATTCGGGTGTGTTTTGGATTCGGGTGTTTTTTTCCAAAAACACTAAAAAACAGCTTAAATCATAGAATTTGGGGGTCATTTTGATCCCAAAGTATTATTAACCTCAAAAACCATAATTTACACTCATTTTCAGTCTATTCTGAATACCTCACACCTCACAATATTATTTTTAGTCCTAAAATTTGCACCGAGGTCGCTGTGTGAGTAAGATAAGCGACCCTAGTGGCCGACACAAACACCGGGCCCATCTAGGAGTGGCACTGCAGTGTCACGCAGGATGTCCCTTCCAAAAAACCCTCCCCAAACAGCACATGACGCAAAGAAAAAAAGAGGCGCAATGAGGTAGCTGTGTGAGTAAGATTAGCGACCCTAGTGGCCGACACAAACACCGGGCCCATCTAGGAGTGGCACTGCAGTGTCACGCAGGATGGCCCTTCCAAAAAACCCTCCCCAAACAGCACATGACGCAAAGAAAAAAAGAGGCGCAATGAGGTAGCTGACTGTGTGAGTAAGATTAGCGACCCTAGTGGCCGACACAAACACCGGGCCCATCTAGGAGTGGCACTGCAGTGTCACGCAGGATGGCCCTTCCAAAAAACCCTCCCCAAACAGCACATGACGCAAAGAAAAAAAGAGGCGCAATGAGGTAGCTGACTGTGTGAGTAAGATTAGCGACCCTAGTGGCCGACACAAACACCGGGCCCATCTAGGAGTGGCACTGCAGTGTCACGCAGGATGTCCCTTCCAAAAAACCCTCCCCAAACAGCACATGACGCAAAGAAAAAAAGAGGCGCAATGAGGTAGCTGTGTGAGTAAGATTAGCGACCCTAGTGGCCGACACAAACACCGGGCCCATCTAGGAGTGGCACTGCAGTGTCACGCAGGATGTCCCTTCCAAAAAACCCTCCCCAAACAGCACATGACGCAAAGAAAAAAAGAGGCGCAATGAGGTAGCTGACTGTGTGAGTAAGATTAGCGACCCTAGTGGCCGACACAAACACCGGGCCCATTTAGGAGTGGCACTGCAGTGTCACGCAGGATGTCCCTTCCAAAAAACCCTCCCCAATCAGCACATGATGCAAAGAAAAAGAAAAGAAAAAAGAGGTGCAAGATGGAATTATCCTTGGGCCCTCCCACCCACCCTTATGTTGTATAAACAAAACAGGACATGCACACTTTAACCAACCCATCATTTCAGTGACAGGGTCTGCCACACGACTGTGACTGATATGACGGGTTGGTTTGGACCCCCCCCCAAAAAAGAAGCAATTAATCTCTCCTTGCACAAACTGGCTCTACAGAGGCAAGATGTCCACCTCATCTTCACCCTCCGATATATCACCGTGTACATCCCCCTCCTCACAGATTATCAATTCGTCCCCACTGGAATCCACCATCTCAGCTCCCTGTGTACTTTGTGGAGGCAATTGCTGCTGGTCAATGTCTCCGCGGAGGAATTGATTATAATTCATTTTAATGAACATCATCTTCTCCACATTTTCTGGATGTAACCTCGTACGCCGATTGCTGACAAGGTGAGCGGCGGCACTAAACACTCTTTTGGAGTACACACTTGTGGGAGGGCAACTTAGGTAGAATAAAGCCAGTTTGTGCAAGGGCCTCCAAATTGCCTCTTTTTCCTGCCAGTATAAGTACGGACTGTGTGACGTGCCTACTTGGATGCGGTCACTCATATAATCCTCCACCATTCTATCAATGTTGAGAGAATCATATGCAGTGACAGTAGACGACATGTCCGTAATCGTTGTCAGGTCCTTCAGTCCGGACCAGATGTCAGCATCAGCAGTCGCTCCAGACTGCCCTGCATCACCGCCAGCGGGTGGGCTCGGAATTCTGAGCCTTTTCCTCGCACCCCCAGTTGCGGGAGAATGTGAAGGAGGAGATGTTGACAGGTCGCGTTCCGCTTGACTTGACAATTTTGTCACCAGCAGGTCTTTCAACCCCAGCAGACCTGTGTCTGCCGGAAAGAGAGATCCAAGGTAGGCTTTAAATCTAGGATCGAGCACGGTGGCCAAAATGTAGTGCTCTGATTTCAACAGATTGACCACCCGTGAATCCTTGTTAAGCGAATTAAGGGCTGCATCCACAAGTCCCACATGCCTAGCGGAATCGCTCCCTTTTAGCTCCTTCTTCAATGCCTCCAGCTTCTTCTGCAAAAGCCTGATGAGGGGAATGACCTGACTCAGGCTGGCAGTGTCTGAACTGACTTCACGTGTGGCAAGTTCAAAGGGCATCAGAACCTTGCACA
Organism: Pseudophryne corroboree; assembly: GCF_028390025.1. Taxonomy (NCBI): domain Eukaryota; kingdom Metazoa; phylum Chordata; class Amphibia; order Anura; family Myobatrachidae; genus Pseudophryne; species Pseudophryne corroboree. Next base: position 780,173,548 of record NC_086446.1, on the reverse strand, counting down.
ACGTTGAAATCATTCTCCACTGCACTTGAGACAGGTGCATTCCATCTCCTATATCGTGCTCAATTGTATAGGCTTGAATGGCCTTTTGCTGCTCCTCCAACCTCTGAAGCATATAGAGGGTTGAATTCCACCTCGTTACCACTTCTTGCTTCAGATGATGGCAGGGCAGGTTCAGTAGTTTTTGGTGGTGCTCCAGTCTTCTGTACGTGGTGCCTGTACGCCGAAAGTGTCCCGCAATTTTTCTGGCCACCGACAGCATCTCTTGCACGCCCCTGTCGTTTTTAAAAAAATTCTGCACCACCAAATTCAAGGTATGTGCAAAACATGGGACGTGCTGGAATTTGCCCATATTTAATGCACACACAATATTGCTGGCGTTGTCCGATGCCACAAATCCACAGGAGAGTCCAATTGGGGTAAGCCATTCCGCGATGATCTTCCTCAGTTGCCGTAAGAGGTTTTCAGCTGTGTGCGTATTCTGGAAAGCGGTGATACAAAGCGTAGCCTGCCTAGGAAAGAGTTGGCGTTTGCGAGATGCTGCTACTGGTGCCGCCGCTGCTGTTCTTGCGGCGGGAGTCCATACATCTACCCAGTGGGCTGTCACAGTCATATAGTCCTGACCCTGCCCTGCTCCACTTGTCCACATGTCCGTGGTTAAGTGGACATTGGGTACAACTGCATTTTTTAGGACACTGGTGAGTCTTTTTCTGACGTCCGTGTACATTCTCGGTATCGCCTGCCTAGAGAAGTGGAACCTAGATGGTATTTGGTAACGGGGGCACACTGCCTCAATAAATTGTCTAGTTCCCTGTGAACTAACGGCGGATACCGGACGCACGTCTAACACCAACATAGTTGTCAAGGACTCAGTTATCCGCTTTGCAGTAGGATGACTGCTGTGATATTTCATCTTCCTCGCAAAGGACTGTTGAACAGTCAATTGCTTACTGGAAGTAGTACAAGTGGGCTTACGACTTCCCCTCTGGGATGACCATCGACTCCCAGCGGCAACAACAGCAGCGCCAGCAGCAGTAGGCGTTACACGCAAGGATGCATCGGAGGAATCCCAGGCAGGAGAGGACTCGTCAGACTTGCCAGTGACATGGCCTGCAGGACTATTGGCATTCCTGGGGAAGGAGGAAATTGACACTGAGGGAGTTGGTGGGGTGGTTTGCGTGAGCTTGGTTACAAGAGGAAGGGATTTACTGGTCAGTGGACTGCTTCCGCTGTCACCCAAAGTTTTTGAACTTGTCACTGACTTATTATGAATGCGCTGCAGGTGACGTATAAGGGAGGATGTTCCGAGGTGGTTAACGTCCTTACCCCTACTTATTACAGCTTGACAAAGGGAACACACGGCTTGACACCTGTTGTCCGCATTTCTGGTGAAATACCTCCACACCGAAGAGCTGATTTTTTTGGTATTTTCACCTGGCATGTCAACGGCCATATTCCTCCCACGGACAACAGGTGTCTCCCCGGGTGCCTGACTTAAACAAACCACCTCACCATCAGAATCCTCCTGGTCAATCCCCAGCGCCAGCAACACCCATATCCTCCTCATCCTGGTGTACTTCAACACTGACATCTTCAATCTGACTATCAGGAACTGGACTGCGGGTGCTCCTTCCAGCACTTGCAGGGGGCGTGCAAATGGTGGAAGGCGCATGCTCTTCACGTCCAGTGTTGGGAAGGTCAGGCATCGCAACCGACACAATTGGACTCTCCTTGTGGATTTGGGATTTCAAAGAACGCACAGTTCTTTGCGGTGCTTTTGCCAGCTTGAGTCTTTTCAGTTTTCTAGCGAGAGGCTGAGTGCTTCCATCCTCATGTGAAGCTGAACCACTAGCCATGAACATAGGCCAGGGCCTCAGCCGTTCCTTGCCACTCCGTGTGGTAAATGGCATATTGGCAAGTTTACGCTTCTCCTCCGACAATTTTATTTTAGGTTTTGGAGTCCTTTTTTTACTGATATTTGGTGTTTTGGTTTTGACATGCTCTGTACTATGCCATTGGGCATCGGCCTTGGCAGACGACGTTGCTGGCATTTCATCGTCTCGGCCATGACTAGTGGCAGCAGCTTCAGCACGAGGTGGAAGTGGATCTTGATCTTTCCCTAATTTTGGAACCTCAACATTTTTGTTCTCCATATTTTAATAGGCACAACTAAAAGGCACCTCAGGTAAACAATGCAGATGGATGGATTGGATACTAGTATACAATTATGGACGGGCTGCCGAGTGCCGACACAGAGGTAGCCACAGCCGTGAACTACCGCACTGTACTGTGTCTGCTGCTAATATATAGACTGGTTGATAAAGAGATAGTATACTCGTAACTAGTATGTATGTATAAAGAAAGAAAAAAAAACCACGGTTAGGTCACTGGTATATACAATTATGGACGGGCTGCCGAGTGCCGACACAGAGGTAGCCACAGCCGTGAACTACCGCACTGTACTGTGTCTGCTGCTAATATATAGACTGGTTGATAAAGAGATAGTATACTCGTAACTAGTATGTATGTATAAAGAAAGAAAAAAAAACCACGGTTAGGTGGTATATACAATTATGGACGGGCTGCCGAGTGCCGACACAGAGGTAGCCACAGCCGTGAACTACCGCACTGTACTGTGTCTGCTGCTAATATATAGACTGGTTGATAAAGAGATAGTATACTCGTAACTAGTATGTATGTATAAAGAAAGAAAAAAAAACCACGGTTAGGTCACTGGTATATACAATTATGGACGGGCTGCCGAGTGCCGACACAGAGGTAGCCACAGCCGTGAACTACCGCACTGTACTGTGTCTGCTGCTAATATATAGACTGGTTGATAAAGAGATAGTATACTCGTAACTAGTATGTATGTATAAAGAAAGAAAAAAAAACCACGGTTAGGTCACTGGTATATACAATTATGGACGGGCTGCCGAGTGCCGACACAGAGGTAGCCACAGCCGTGAACTACCGCACTGTACTGTGTCTGCTGCTAATATATAGACTGGTTGATAAAGAGATAGTATACTCGTAACTAGTATGTATGTATAAAGAAAGGAAAAAAAACCACGGTTAGGTCACTGGTATATACAATTATGGACGGGCTGCGGAGTGCCGACACAGAGGTAGCCACAGCCGTGAACTACCGCACTGTACTGTGTCTGCTGCTAATATATAGACTGGTTGATAAAGAGATAGTATACTCGTAACTAGTATGTATGTATAAAGAAAGAAAAAAAAACCACGGTTAGGTGGTATATACAATTATGGACGGGCTGCCGAGTGCCGACACAGAGGTAGCCACAGCCGTGAACTACCGCACTGTACTGTGTCTGCTGCTAATATATAGACTGGTTGATAAAGAGATAGTATACTCGTAACTAGTATGTATGTATAAAGAAAGAAAAAAAAACCACGGTTAGGTGGTATATACAATTATGGACGGGCTGCCGAGTGCCGACACAGAGGTAGCCACAGCCGTGAACTACCGCACTGTACTGTGTCTGCTGCTAATATATAGACTGGTTGATAAAGAGATAGTATACTCGTAACTAGTATGTATGTATAAAGAAAGAAAAAAAAACCACGGTTAGGTCACTGGTATATACAATTATGGACGGGCTGCCGAGTGCCGACACAGAGGTAGCCACAGCCGTGAACTACCGCACTGTACACTGGTTGATAAAGAGATAGTAGTATACTCGTAACAACTAGTATGACGACGGTATAAAGAATGGAAAAAAAACCACGGTTAGGTGGTATATAATACAATTATGGTTGGACGGACTGCCTGCCGAGTGCCGACACAGAGGTAGCCACAGTCGTGAACTACCGCACTGTACACTGGTTGATAAAGAGATAGTAGTATACTCGTAACAACTAGTATGACGACGGTATAAAGAATGAAAAAAAAACCACGGTTAGGTGGTATATAATACAATTATGGTTGGACGGACTGCCTGCCGAGTGCCGACACAGAGGTAGCCACAGCCGTGAACTACCGCACTGTACACTGGTTGATAAAGAGATAGTAGTATACTCGTAACAACTAGTATGACGACGGTATAAAGAACGAAAAAAAAACCACGGTTAGGTGGTATATATTATAATACAATTATGGATGGACGGACTGCCTGCCGAGTTCCGACACAGAGGTAGCCACAGCCGTGAACTACCGCACTGTACACTGGTTGATAAAGAGATAGTAGTATACTCGTAACAACTAGTATGACGACGGTATAAAGAACGAAAAAAAAAACACGGTTAGGTGGTATATATTATAATACAATTATGGATGGACGGACTGCCTGCCGAGTTCCGACACAGAGGTAGCCACAGCCGTGAACTACCGCACTGTACACTGGTTGATAAAGAGATAGTAGTATACTCGTAACAACTAGTATGACTATGACGACGGTATAAAGAAAGAAAAAAAAAAACACGGTTAGGTGGTATATAATACAATTATGGATGGACGGACTGCCTGCCGAGTGCCGACACAGAGGTAGCCACAGCCGTGAACTACCGCACTGTACTGTGTCTGCTGCTAATATAGACTGGTTGATAAAGAGATAGTATACAATACTACTAATATACTGGTGGTCAGGCACTGGTCACCACTAGTCACACTGGCAGTGGCACTCCTGCAGCAAAAGTGTGCACTGTTTAATTTTAATATAATATTATTTATCATGTACTCCTGGCTCCTGCTATAACAACCTGCAGTGCTCCCCAGTCTCCCCCACAATTATAAGCTTTATATACAATACATTGATGTGCAGCACACTGGGCTGAGCAGTGCACACAGACTGAGTCACTGTGTGACTGTGTATCGTTTTTTTCAGGCAGAGAACGGATATATTAAATAAAACAAACAACTGCACTGTCTCTGGTGGTCACTGGTCACTGTGGTCGTCAGTCACTAAACTCTGTCTGCACTCTGCACTCTCTTCTAATCTACAGTATCACAGCAATCTCTCTCTCTCTCTCTCTTCTAAATCTAATCTAAATGGAGAGGACGCCAGCCACGTCCTCTCCCTATCAATCTCAATGCACGTGTGAAAATGGCGGCGACGCGCGGCTCCTTATATAGAATCCGAGTCTCGCGAGAATCCGACAGCGTCATGATGACATTCGGGCGCGCTCGGGTTAACCGAGCAAGGCGGGAAGATCCGAGTCGCTCGGACCCGTGAAAAAAAAAGTGAAGTTCGTGCGGGTTCGGATTCAAAGAAACCGAACCCGCTCATCTCTACTGGGCACAAAGTAAAAGCTTTAGGACTAGCTGGTGTGCACTGGCTCCTCCCCCTATGACCCTCCTCCAAGCCTCAGTTAAGATTTTGTGCCTGAACGAGACGGGTGCAATCTAGGTGGCTCTCCTGAGCTGCTTAGAGTAAAAGTTTAAATGAATTTACCTTATTTGGCAAAAAATACATCACATATAGCTCCTGGGCTATATGGATGTATTTAACCCCTGCCAGTTTTCCAGAAAAAAGCGGGAGAAGAGCCCGCCGTGAAGGGGGCGGGGCCTATCTCCTCAGCACACAGCGCCATTTTTCCCACACAGCTCCGCTGGTAGGAAGGCTCCCAGAATCTCCCCTGCATCCTGCAACTACAGAAACAGGGTAAAAAAGAGAGGGGGGCACTTATTTGGCAAAATAACAGATATAAGCAGCTATAAGGGATAGACACTTATTGTAAGGTTGTCCCTATACATATATAGCGCTCTGGTGTGTGCTGGCAAACTCTCCCTCTGTCTCCCCAAGGGGATAAGTGGGTCCTGTCCTCTATCAGAGCATTCCCTGTGTGTGTGCTGGGTGTCGGTACGTGTGTGTCGACATGTATGAGGAGGAAAATGATGTGGAGGCGGAGCAATTGCCTATAATGGTGATGTCACCCCCTAGGGAGTCGACACCTGAATGGATGGCCGTAATTAAGGAATTACGTGACAGTGTCGGCACGTTACAGAAAACTGTTGACGACATGAGACAGCCGGCAGCTCAGTTAGTGCCTGTCCAGGCGTCTCAAACACCGTCAGGGGCTATTAAACGCCCGTTACCTCAGTGGGTCGACACGGACCCAGACACAGACACTGACTCCAGTGTCGACGGTGAAGAAACAAACGTATTTTCCAGTAGGGCCACACGTTACATGATCACGGCAATGAAGGAGGTTTTGTACATCTCTGATACTGCAAGTACCACAAAAAGGGGTATTATGTGGGGTGTGAAAAAACTACCCGTAGTTTTTCCTGAATCAGATGAATTGAATGAAGTGTGTGATGAAGCGTGGGTTACCCCCGACAAAAAACTGCTAATTTCTAAAAAATTATTGGCACTATATCCCTTCCCACCAGAGGTTAGGGCTCGTTGGGAAACACCCCCTAAGGTGGATAAGGCGCTCACACGCTTATCAAAACAAGTGGCGTTACCGTCTCCAGAAACGGCCGCCCTTAAGGAGCCAGCAGATAGGAGGCTGGAAAATATCCTTAAAAGTATATACACACATACTGGTGTTATACTGCGACCAGCAATAGCCTCAGCCTGGATGTGCAGTGCTGGGGTGGCTTGGTCGGATTCCCTGACTGAAAATATTGATACCCTGGACAGGGACAATATATTATTGACTATAGAGCATTTAAAGGATGCATTCCTATATATGCGAGATGCACAGAGAGACATTTGCACTCTGGCATCAAGAGTAAGTGCGATGTCCATTTCTGCCAGAAGAGGATTATGGACGCGACAGTGGTCAGGGGATGCGGATTCCAAACGGCATATGGAAGTATTGCCGTATAAAGGGGAGGAGTTATTTGGGGGCGGTCTATCGGACCTGGTGGCCACGGCAACGGCTGGGAAATCCACCTTTTTACCCCAAGTCACCTCGCAGCAGAAAAAGATACCGCCTTTTCAGGCTCAGTCCTTTCGTCCCCATAAGGGCAAGCGGGCAAAAGGCCACTCATATCTGCCCCGGGGCAGAGGAAGGGGAAAAAGACTGCAACAGACAGCTTCTTCCCACGACCAGAAGCTCTCCCCCGCTTCTGCCAAGTCCTCAGCATGACGCTGGGGCCTTACAAGCGGACTCAGGCACGGTGGGGGCCCGTCTCAAGAATTTCAGCGCGCAGTGGGCTCACTCGCAAGTGGACCCATGGATCCTGCAGGTAGTATCTCAGGGGTACAAATTGGAATTCGAGACGTCTCCCCCTCGCCGGTTCCTGAAGTCTGCTTTACCAACGTCTACCCCCGACAGGGAGGCGGTATTGGAAGCCATTCACAAGCTGTATTCCCAGCAAGTGATATTCAAGGTACCCCTCCTACAACAGGGAAAGGGGTATTACTCCACGCTGTTTGTGGTACCGAAGCCGGACGGCTCGGTGAGACCCATTTTAAATCTGAAAGCCTTGAACACTTACATAAAAAGGTTCAAGTTCAAGATGGAGTCACTCAGAGCAGTGATAGCGAACCTGGAAGAAGGGGACTACATGGTGTCTCTGGACATCAAGGATGCTTACCTCCATGTCCCAATTTGCACTTCTCACCAAGGGTACCTCAGGTTTGTGGTACAGAACTGTCACTATCAGTTTCAGACGCTGCCGTTTGGATTGTCCACGGTACCCCGGGTCTTTACCAAGGTAATGGCCGAAATGATGATTCTTCTTCGAAGAAAAGGCGTCTTAATTATCCCTTACTTGGACGATCTCCTGATAAGGGCACGGTCCAGAGAACAGTTAGAGGTCGGAGTAGCACTATCTCAAATAGTACTACGACAGCACGGATGGATTCTAAATATTCCAAAATCGCAGCTGATTCCGACGACACGTCTGCTGTTCCTAGGGATGATTCTGGACACAGTACAGAAAAAGGTGTTTCTCCCGGAAGAGAAAGCCAGGGAGTTATCCGACCTAGTCAGGAAACTCCTAAGACCAGGCCAGGTGTCAGTGCATCAGTGCACAAGGGTCCTGGGAAAGATGGTGGCTTCTTACGAAGCGATTCCATTCAGCAGATTCCACGCAAGAACTTTTCAGTTGGGTCTGCTAGACAAATGGTCCGGATTGCATCTTCAAATGCATCAGCGGATTACCCTGTCTCCAAGGACAAGGGTGTCTCTCCTGTGGTGGTTACAGAGTGCTCATCTCCTAGAGGGCCGCAGATTCGGCATTCAGGATTGGGTCCTGGTGACCGCGGATGCCAGCCTGAGAGGCTGGGGAGCAGTCACACAGGGAAAAAATTTCCAGGGCTTGTGGTCAAGCAAGGAAACGTCACTTCACATAAATATCCTGGAACTAAGGGCCATTTACAATGCCCTAAGTCAGGCAAGGCCTCTGCTTCAGGGTCAGCCAGTATTGATCCAGTCGGACAACATCACGGCAGTCGCCCACGTAAACAGACAGGGCGGCACAAGAAGCAGGAGGGCAATGACGGAAGTGACAAGGATTCTTCGCTAGGCAGAAAATCATGTGATAGCACTGTCAGCAGTGTTCATTCCGGGAGTGGACAACTGGGAAGCAGACTTCCTCAGCAGACACGATCTTCACCCGGGGGAGTGGGGACTTCACCCAGAAGTCTTCCACTTGATTGTAAACCGTTGGGAAAAACCAAAGGTGGACATGATGGCGTCTCGCCTCAACAAAAAACTGGACAGATATTGCTCCAGGTCAAGGGACCCTCAGGCAATAGCTGTGGACGCTCTGGTAACACCGTGGGTGTACCGGTCAGTGTATGTGTTCCCTCCTCTTCCTCTCATACCAAAAGTACTGAGAATCATAAGAAGGAGAGGAGTAAAGACTATACTCGTGGCTCCGGATTGGCCAAGAAGGACTTGGTACCCGGAAATTCAAGAGATGCTCACGGAAGACCCGTGGCCTCTACCTCTAAGACAGGACCTGCTCCAGCAGGGACCATGTCTGTTCCAAGACTTACCGCGGCTGCGTTTGACGGCATGGCGGTTGAACGCCGGATCCTGAAGGAAAAAGGCATTCCGGATGAAGTCATCCCTACCCTGATCAAAGCCAGGAAGGATGTAACCGTACAACATTATCACCGTATTTGGCGTAAATATGTTGCGTGGTGCGAGGCCAGGAAGGCCCCTACGGAGGAATTTCAACTGGGTCGATTCCTGCATTTCCTGCAAACAGAACTGTCTATGGGCCTCAAATTAGGGTCCATTAAGGTTCAAATTTCGGCCCTGTCGATATTCTTCCAAAAAGAACTAGCTTCTGTTCCTGAAGTTCAGACGTTTGTCAAGGGAGTACTGCATATACAGCCTCCTTTTGTGCCTCCAGTGGCACCTTGGGATCTCAATGTAGTGTTGGGATTCCTAAAATCACATTGGTTTGAACCACTCACCACTGTGGACTTGAAATATCTCACATGGAAAGTGGTAATGCTGTTAGCCCTGGCTTCAGCCAGGCGTGTATCAGAATTGGCGGCTTTATCCTATAAAAGCCCTTACCTAATTTTTCATACGGACAGGGCAGAATTGAGGACTCGTCCTCAATTTCTCCCTAAGGTGGTTTCAGCATTTCACTTAAACCAACCTATTGTGGTGCCTGCGGCTACTAGGGACTTGGAGGATTCCAAGTTGCTGGACGTAGTCAGGGCCCTGAAAATATATGTTTCCAGGACGGCTGGAGTCAGAAAATCTGACTCGCTGTTTATCCTGTATGCACCCAACAAGCTGGGTGCTCCTGCTTCTAAGCAGACTATTGCTCGTTGGATTTGTAGTACAATTCAGCTTGCACATTCTGTGGCAGGCCTGCCACAGCCAAAATCTATAAAAGCCCATTCCACACGGAAAGTGGGCTCATCTTGGGCGGCTGCCCGAGGGGTCTCGGCTTTACAACTTTGCCGAGCTGCTACTTGGTCAGGGGCAAACACGTTTGCTAAATTCTACAAATTTGATACCCTGGCTGAGGAGGACCTGGAGTTCTCTCATTCGGTGCTGCAGAGTCATCCGCACTCTCCCGCCCGTTTGGGAGCTTTGGTATAATCCCCATGGTCCTTTCGGAGTCCCCAGCATCCACTAGGACGTTAGAGAAAATGGGAATTTACTTACCGATAATTCTATTTCTCATAGTCCGTAGTGGATGCTGGGCGCCCATCCCAAGTGCGGATTGTCTGCATTACTTGTACATAGTTATTGTTACAAAAATCGGGTTATTGTTGTTGTGAGCCATCTTTTCAGAGGCTCCTTCTGTTATCATGCTGTTAACTGGGTTCAGATCACAAGTTGTACGGTGTGATTGGTGTGGCTGGTAAGAGTCTTACCCGGGATTCAAAATCCTTCCTTATTGTGTACGCTCGTCCGGGCACAGTATCCTAACTGAGGCTTGGAGGAGGGTCATAGGGGGAGGAGCCAGTGCACACCAGCTAGTCCTAAAGCTTTTACTTTGTGCCCAGTCTCCTGCGGAGCCGCTATTCCCCATGGTCCTTTCGGAGTCCCCAGCATCCACTACGGACTATGAGAAATAGAATTATCGGTAAGTAAATTCCCATTTTTTCTTCTTCTGTGCAGTTCAGTGTATTTGCTTAATGCAAAGTCAGACAAAACAATACACATGGTTTCTATGCAAATAAAGCATTATTATACTGTATATGGGGATCTTATAACTTCACAATCTGTTTCCTTTAACTTATTGTATATGAAAATAAAGGAAAACATCTCAGAGAAAGATAGAAGAGAAATAGGAAATCTGCACAACACTGGAACATCTCTCCATGCTGCAAAAATAAAACACACACCAATAGTACCCGGGAATATTTAATGCGACAACTATTGTGCAGTAAGGTGCAATTAGATACTTTTATTAAATATATATTGCTCGAAAACGAATCTGTGATCGGCTGATATGGACTATGCCAGGCCACAATAAGCATAAAAGTTTTAATAAAAGGGCGGCCAGTTCTCTGGGGTCTAATCTGCAATGAGCTATTAACACCGGGGTTAAAACGCTGAACGCAGCCTCGCAATTACGAGATGACTTCCTCTCTTCTTCCCGATGACACAATTATAATTATACAGCTCTATTTTTCCGTGCTCCGAGCCAGAGCATCGGTTCCGATGAAAAGGCCGCAGGAGTAGATGGCAGGAACTACTCAGATGCTGAATCGAGACTTTGAAAAGACTTTAGCAGAGGAAATACCGAACTAGTGTAGTGAAAGGGCTAAAAATCTCATAACATAACTGTGTTAGTGGTAATGTTTCATTACTATTGTTAATGCAAGCATAGCTGGCTCTTACCGTCTTCCGTCTTTATAGCCCTTCTCACCTGTCACCCTTGCCTTCATCAAGTATATTTATTACAATCAAGCTCTGTCAGCTGTCATCTATTACATGCGTGCTGTCGGTAAATATGTCTTTCCTATCATTAGCCATCCCTTGCAGTCACCTTGGGATTCCTACCTTGTCTATCTCACTCCAAAACAACTTTTGTTCAGAAGTATTAGGCTCCCACAGAGCTTGTGTCAGCTTGGGGCCATTACTTGAGGTAGTGACAGAAAACAGTGGCCTGTCACTCATTAGAATCCAGATTTTTCCGAAAATTGATGTAAGTCTGACTTTGCCCCAAAACGAATCATGATTTATTTAATATATTTGCGTCTACAAGTGTCAGCTCATCAGCTTAAAATGTTTCTGGCTTTACTCTATTGAGGCTTGCGCAGAAAAGTTGCCTTTGAAGGCGTTCTTTTTGCTCTAAGGCCTAATAATTAAATCAGAGTAGTGTGGAGGTGGCGAGACTCACCACGGTGGCCTTTGGATTACAGCGAGAAGTACAAAGTAGTCGTATTAAAATACAAAGAAGTATCCTGCTTTCTTCGCTCATTTATTGGGAGAAATTATGTAATGTGAGGGCTTCTAGGTGACTGTTGCCAGGCTTGACGGCTAAGACAAAACATGAGATTTAATAAGAGTGAGCTGTGATCAAAGACCAGGAGGGAAGAAAGCAGAATTCTTTCAAGACTTGTTACTAGTTTTTTCAAAGAGGAAGCAACCTACTTTCCAAAATGACAACCCTGCGTCTTCTCCCCACTATGGGGATTTGTTCGCCAGGTAAATTCAGATATATGGAGCTCAGACAGACCACGGGCGCTGGTTCTCTCGGTTATCCGACCGTAATGGAGTTGCTTGGCGCTACTCTGCACTGAACACAACGGATGGTTGCTGTCCTTGGGGGTCAATTCAGAGTTGATCGCAGCAGCAAATTTGTTAGCAGTTGGGCAAAACCATGTGCACTGCAGGTGGGGCCGATATAACATGTGCAGAGAGAGTTAGATTTGGGTGGGTTATTTTGTTTCTGTGCAGGGTAAATACTGGCTGCTTTATTTTTACACTGTAATTTAGATTTCAGTTTGAACCTTCCCCACCCAAATCTAACTCTCTCTCTGCACATGTTACATCTGCCCCCCCCCCCCCCCTTCCCCCCTGCACTGCACATGGTTTTGCCCAACTGCTAACAAATTTGCTGCTGTGGTCAACTCTGCATTAGGCCCCTTAGCCAGACAGACATCAATTCCTAGGGCAAATCTGCAGCCGGTGGGCCAGCATATGCCAATGATGGGCCGGAAGTGCAGTAACATGGATGCAGAAAGGGTTAATGGTCAAAGAGGGTCCAACCAATTATAAAGGGCTAAACCAAAGTGGATACATGGGAGGGGGAGGGGGATTTTTTTGTGACTCCCTAAATGCTATAGGGTAGGCACAAGTAGGATGAGCTAGTAGGGGTGTGGTCAGTAGTAATTATAGGCGTGGCATTATGAAACAGAAGGGGACCTCTTTTGGCCACATTTTTTTAACACATAAAATTTTACTGAAACATGTATACAATATAGTACAGAGCAAACCATCAAATAGTTAATGTTGTATAGGAGTGAATACACCAAAGTAAAATTGGGGGAAGCAGTGGGTACCACGCTACCGGGGAAGGCAAGAAGAAGGGTGGAGATGTAAGACCAGCATGGAGGTATAGTATCCAATACACATAAATAGACCAATAGAACAGAGAGACATAAAAAGATTAATGGAGAGGAAGGGGAGGCGATCAGAGGAAACAGCTGCAAGTTCCGTCTGTTAAAATAAAACAGATACAGACTTTTATAGCAGTGGTATCAGATCCCAACACTTTGCATGAGATCTCTCCCGATGTTCCTGGCTCTCATTGGAGGGCTTACCGTGAAGAGGGCACTTTCCCCGCATTTGGTGGAGCTGCCCTTGGCTACCATCCTTCTGGCAGGATACTTGGGTCTTAGGGCTTAATTCAGACCTGATCACTGCTGTGCGATTTTGCAGTGCACATGGTTATGACCATCTGCTAACAAATTTGCTGCTATGATCAACTCTGAATTACCCCCTATGTTAGAGTACAGTCTATTACAATTATTCTGATTAGCAGTGCTTAGTATTATAGAGTGTGCATCTGCAAATTTTTCTTCTTCTGTGCAGTACAGTGTATTTGCTTAAAGGAAAGTCAGACAAAACAATGGTGGTCATTCAGAGTTGTTCGCTCGCTAGCTGCTTTTAGCAGCATTGCACACGCTAGGCCGCCGCCCTCTGGGAGTGTATCTTAGCTTAGCAGAATAGCGAATGAAAGATTAGCAGAACTGCTACTAAATAATTCTTTGCAGTTTCTGAGTAGCTCCAGACCTACTCACAGATTGCGATCAGCTCAGTCCGTTTAGTTCCTGGTGTGACGTCACAAACACGCCCTGCGTTCGACCAGCCACTCCCCCATTTCTCCAGACACTCCCGCGTTTTTCCCTGACACGCCTGCGTTTTTTAGCACACTCCCGGAAAATGCTCAGTTACCACCCAGAAACGCCCCTTTCCTGTCAATTATTCACCGATCAGCAGTGCGACTGAAAAGCGCCGCAGGATCCACAGCAAATCTACTAAGTTTTTAGTTAAATAACTAAGCGCATGCGCGCTGCGTACCATGCGCATTTAGCAACAAATCGCAGCATAGCGAAAATCGTCAACGAGCGAACAACTCGGAATGACCACATGGTTTCTATGCAAATAAGGTATTATACTGTATATGGGGATCTTATAACTTCACAATCTGTTACCTTTAACTTATTGTATATGAAAATAAAGGAAAACATCTCAGAGAAAGCTGGAAGAGAAATAGGAAATCTGCACAACACTGGAACATCTCTCCATGCTGCAAAAATAAAACACACACCAATACTAACGGGAATATTTAATGCGACAACTATTGTGCAGTAAGGTGCAATTAAATACTTTTATTAAATATATATTGCTCAAAAACAAATCTGTGATCGGCTGATATGGACTATGCCAGGCCACAATAACCATAAAAGTTTTAATAAAAGGGCGGCCAGTTCTCTGGGGTCTAATCTGCAATGAGCTATTAACACCGGGGTTAAAACGCTGAACGCAGCCTCGCAATTACGAGATGACTTCCTCTCTTCTTCCCGATGACACAATTATAATTATACAGCTCTATTTCATATGAGGTCACGTCTGTATTAACAGTTTGTATCTCCTTATAATGGTGCATTTTGGGTCCCAGAAGACTCACTCACTGACCCTTGGGCTCCAGAGCAATTCACACTAATCCTTGGGGTTCCAGAATAATGGCACATGTATACTTTGATCCCTAGAATAATGACACACTGACACTTGGAGCCCCAGAATAATGACACACTCATATTATATTACTCACATTACACCACACAGTAGTGTCTGTTATTCACACTACACCACACAGTAGTGTCCGTAATCATGTTGTCACACAGTAGTACCCCTTATTCACGCTATGCCACACAGTAGTGTCCCTTATTTCTTATGCCACAGAGTAGTACCTCTTATTCACATTATGCCACACAGTAGTGTCCCTTATTCGTGTTATGCCACACAGTAGTAACCCTTATTCACGTTATGCCACACAGTGGCTCCCCTTATTCACATCATGTCACACAGTAGTGCCCCTTATTCACATTACGCCACACAGTAGTAGACCTTATTCACATTATGCCACACAGTAGTGCCCCTTATTCACATTACCCCACACAGTAGTAGACCTTATTCACATTATGCCACACAGTAGTGCCCCTTATCCACATTATGCCACACAGTAATGCCCCTTACACAGTAGTGCCCCTTATTCATATTATGCCACACTTTAGTGCCCCTTATTCAAATTATGCCACACTGTAGTCCCCTCAATCACGTAATGTCACAAAGTAGTGCCCCTTATTCATGTTATACCACACAGTAGTACCCCTTACAGAACCACTCACCTCCCAATGCATGGGCGCATCTAGGAGTGGGTGTGGTGGTAGGTATTACAAAACGCCTAGCTGCTCCTCTGTCCCAATGCCTCACGTGGCCAAAGATGTGTTATGTGGCAGTCTTTTTATAGAATTGCATCCACCTACAGTATCTAGCTACACAGATGTGCCACAGAGTATAGTGAATGTGTGTCTGTGTGCGTGGAGAGCGCATTGTACGGAGGGGGGGTTGTTAGCAGATGAAAGAACAAAAAACATCCCACTGCTGAGAATGTGGAGATGCTGCATGTGACGCCTAGTGCTTGGGGTGAGGGTGCAGAGATGTGGGTGTGACGCCCATGCTGCCCCATACCACAGCTGCCGCCCAATTACCTGTACACACAGGTCAAAAGTAACAGCGTGCCTCACTCCTGCCTGGACACGCCCACTCCGCACTCTCCCAACCAATCTGCTCGTCACTCACGGCAGCAGTCGCAGCAGCTGCTTTTTGACGGCGCTCTCCTCACTGGATGGGATGCCAGCAGCTTCAGTACACCCTAGTCACTGGTGGCACCACTGGGCAGAGCTCCTTCCCCCTCAACTGGCGCCCCTGGCGAGTGCCATCCTGGCCAGTGGGTAGATATACGTGCCTGCCCCAGAGCAATGCCCAGTGACACTTGGCGTCCCATAACTTGGATCACCATCACATTATATAACAGCTAAACAAAAATTACAAGTACAACTTACAATATCATTAAATTAAAGTTACATTACGGGCTTCCAGGTGCAACCTTGTCTGTATTCTGCCACAATTTCCAAATCAACTTGATTCCATTTCTGGATTTCCAGCTCGGCATTAAGGAACGCTAGTCATAGTAACATAGTAATTAAGGTTGAAAAAAGACAATTGTTCATCGAGTTCAACCCATTTGTGGTCTCCTATGCAGTCCTATTATAGGAATAGTTATTTTTATGTTAGGACTAGTTATTTTAACTATAATGCGTGGCTACGCACCATAACCCTGAATATCTTTATCCAATAGGAATTTATCTAACCCATTCTTAAAGGTATTGACTGAGTCCGCAGTTACTACTCTCTCAGGCAGGGAATTCCAAACACGTATTGTCCTTACTGTGAAAAAACCTTTTCGCCTCAATGTGCGGAAACTCCTCTAACCTAAACGAGTGACCACGTGTCCTCTGTGCTGATCTTATAGAAAACAGGTCCCTCCCAAGCTCTGTGTATTGACCCCTTATATATTTGTAGAGGTTGCTCATGTCCCCTCTTAGTCTCCTCTTTTCCAATGTAAACATGCCTAGTCTTGCAATCCTTTCCTCGTATTCCAACATCTCCATGCCCTTGATTAGTTTGGTCGCCCGCCTCTGAACCTTTTCTAGCACCAGGATAAAGAGTCCTGAATATATGAATACATTATATATAAGTATGGCTTATTTCACAGTACATAGGTTCCCGTGACGCTACCTGGTGTCATCTGGTCACTGCTAATGTTGCTTTTGATACTAAACTGCTGCCTCTTCACCCGGGGATACAGAGCCCAGGAAACAAAAGCTGATTTTCAATGTAATGTTATTGTCATAAAACAGCACAAATGTATGCACAAAGCCGGCAACGCAATTCAACGCCGGAGCAGGTAGCACAGAGGATGCAGAACCTGTAGGAAGCCTCAAGGTTAAGTGAGCAATAGGACAGAGCACAAAACACATATATATAAAAAGGAGTCTTTCAGCGCCGGTTGAAAGGAATGGGGCATTCTGCAGGTGTACTATAAGTACTCTGTTGTATTATTTACTACCATGCTCTAACGCTCAGCCGCCTTTGTCAGAAGGTCTTTGATTGAGAAGACAGTTGCGTTACAGAGACAGAGAAAGGAGAGAGAGGGGTGAAATGGAGTGTAAATGCTTCCATTGCTGAATGAAGATTGCAGCCTCTTAGAAACACATTGGGAAGGAAAAGCTAAAGGCAGCGGAATAGATGTACGCTAAGTAACACAACAAACAATTGCGCACAATGGCCTGAATATGTAACGCTGGCACAGGTGTAGATGCAGTCTTGCTGCATGCACCGAGCCGTCAAGACTCCACTTCACAGAACTATTTACATTTTCTCTTTTTGTTGAGCTTCGTGAGTCCCTTAGATATTGCGCCCACTCCATGAACTTCAGCTGACCTGTCTTGGGGGTAGGGGGGATTCAGACCTGATCGCTGGGCTACTAACTTTGCTGTCCTGCGTTCAGACAGTCGCCGCCCAAGAGGGAGTGTAAATTCGCCGTGTAAGTGTGCGATTGCAGGTGTACACCGAGCTGCAAAAATCCAGTGTGCGCAGCCCAGGAGTTACTCCTCCAGTGCGATGAGAACAGGCTGATCGGGGCCGGAGCTGACGTCACACACCCTCCCTGAAAACGCTTGGGTACGCCTGCGTTTTTCCGGACACTCCCAGTAAACACTCAGCCACCACCCACAAACGGCCTCTTCCTGTCAATCACCTTGCGAATGCCCATGCGAATATTTTCGCACCATCCTGTCGCTGATGTTGGCGGAGCGCGTGCGCATTGAGGTGCATACGCATATGCAGTCTATTGCTGATCGCCCTTCCCGGGTGTGACCCGGCATTGGACCTGTGCAGTAAGAAAGGGGTGGCTTCCCGATGGTCGGGTTGCCATCTGGGGGCGGGGCCAGAGGCTGCATTGCGAAGGCGGTGCTGGAGATGACATTATCTCCGCGCCGCCTCTCCCTATGCTGTGAACGGGTGCCGGGTCTCATCGACCCAGTAATAATGCCTGACCCGGTAATAACCCTTTAATCCCAGGTTAAATTACCGGGATCAGGCGGGTCCCGGCCGGCAGCTGAGCACTCGGAAGTTATGGTGGTGGGTTGCTTTGTAAGGTGAGCACTTGGTTTAAATGTTTGTATCCTGATGAAATGGGCTTTACCATGAAACATTGATATGATCTAAACTGGTGTCAGAGTCTTGATGGAATGTATTTGCAGACACAGCAGTGACTTGCAGTGCGGGCACCCGGACAAGTAAAGTATATCATTGGGAGAGCCGGACATTGCAAAGTATATATATATATTGCTGTTCAAAGGTGCCATTGTCCATGCTGAAAAGCTCAATCTAATTGGTGTCTAAAGTAGACTCCACATCAGTGTTTTCATCATTGCTGCTTTATACTGAACTTGTAAATACTGAGACCATCATCGCCATACCGTTGCATACCATAGAAGGTTATTCAAATTTCTTTGCTGTTTAAGACCGCTGATGAAGTCCATTGGACGAAACGCGTTGAGTTACACACGGTTGTGAGATCATCAAACATCCATTGATTCGCTTTGGAGATGTCATTGGATTAAGAAATACCACATCAACCACACTACTTATGTTTAGAGTTTTATGTTTTTAATATTGATGTATTGTTCTTAAGCAAAATACACAGCAATTGTACAAACTGCGGTTTATTGTCAAACACATGAATAAACGGTCTTTTTACAAATTGTGGTCATAACTTGGCGATTGGAAACAGCCAATCAACTACATTATCAGATAGCTCCCCTGGGAATCCTTTTTGTGCACATTTCCGTTTTTGTAATCCATCTAACAGGGGGTACCTCCCGGTGTGGAGCTGGTCAGAGCGCAGAATTTTGTCTATATTGTGTATATATATATATATATATATACACACACACACACACACACACACACACACACACACACACACATATATATATACTGGAAAGCAAGCTGTTATCCTTTCTTCCTCCAGTAGGCAGGAGGAGAACATTCCCACAGCTGTAATTCTGACCTTAATTCACCCATGAAACCCAATTCTAACACACTAAGAATGGTGCTTGGTTCTGTGCCAATTACAGTGCCAGAAACGTCTCTTAAATCAGGTGGTTTTCACCAATGCGATAGAATTAGCAGCTGCGGATATGTTCTGTTTATGGACATGTTTGAGAGACAGTAACGTGCCATTTACTGCAGTCGGAGCAAAGGAAAAAACACATTTCCAGCTCATATTACGTCTTTTCTTCTGAGTGTTGGAGCGGCGGATTATATCCCAAACTAACAGGCACGACTGAGACATCTCAGTAACATAAAGCCCGTGTCCCCGATAACTCCATGCAAATATCTGGCATGCCTGTGCTACAGAGCAACCATTGTCCAACAGGGCAGATGCCAACACCTGGGGTCCTTACTGAGCCTCGTCTTCTCAGTGCCGGCCCTCAGTGTTTGCCCAGATATGACGACCCAGTAACGGTAACGTCCATTAATGAGCAGTAAGAGTAATGCCCACTACACCCAAAGAACACATCTGAGGTCGTCGCCATGCCAACTTACAAGTCCCGCTGCTCATTGCAGTTCGTTCGCATTAAGATCTTTTTCCCATGTTTTGCGCATGCACATCTGGGCCACCAGGGAAGCAAGTAACTATAACATCTCTATAGGGCCATCAACGCTAAAAATGCAGCCAAACTTCCAAAAATGCCATTTTCAGAGGTTTGGCTGCTTACCATATCAAGCACCGGAAATGTGATATATTTCAGAGCATGGATCCGGCGGGTGACGTCATCTTTATGTGGCGTTACCCTATAGAAGCCTATGGGCTTCTATCATACTGACCTTGAGAGGGATCCAATTGGACATTTTAGTACTGACTAGGTGCATATGGGTGTATCTCCATATACAATGCAGCTGACATTCACTGCAGAGACTGACGAGTGGGAAACAACACAACATTTATTATCCATTATAGAATATGCAGCGACATTCAGGGATTTGTTACTTGTTAATTATGCAGGTGTCACTTGACTCCGTACACTTGTTCTTTCTTTTTTTTACTACGGCCCAGATTTATCAAGCCTTGGAGAGTGATAAATTGCATGGCGATGAAGTGCCAGCTAATCAGCTCCTAACTGCCAAGCTACAGGCTGTGTTTGGAAAATGGCTTAATAAATCTGGGCCTTTAAATACTCTCTAGGGTATTCAATTATCCGCAAATTCGTGCCAATTTTTTGCCCGAATCGGGCGAAAATTGATGCGAAAACGGCTTTTTCGACTTATTTAATTCCAAACGGGTTTCACATGAAAATTGTTGCAGTGAAAAGTGTAGGTGAAAATAGGGGAAATCAGCCTGTACCCCAAAAAATGCTAAACTAACATAGGAAAACAGAAGAGAAGTGTGTTAGAGATCACACTAGAGAGTTTTTGGGGACTTAAATTGTGTGAAATGGTTGTTATATGCATTTTTTTTTAAAAATGCATAAAAATGATAGAAAACAAGGTTTTATGTGCAAAATAAATGTTCTCATTAAATTTGGGGTACATGAAAATGGGTATAAGTTAGAGATGAGCGGGTTCGGTTCCTCGGGATCCGATCCCCCCCCGAACTTCACCCATTTTACACGGTTCCGAGGCAGCCTTGGATCTTCCCGCCTTGCTCGGTTAACCAGAACGCGCCCGAACGTCATCATCCCGCTGTCGGAATCTCGCGAGATTCGTATTCTATATAAGGAGCCGCGCGTCGCCGCCATTTTCACTCGTGCTTTGGAGATTGAACGGAGAGGACGTGGCAGCGTTCTCTCCCTGAAAAGCTCCGTAATCTGTGCTCAGTGTGCTAAAAATTTCTGTGCTCAGTGTGCTGCAAATATCTGTGCTCAGTGTGCTGAAAATATCTACGTTCTCTGCCTGAAAACGCTCCATATCTGTGCTCAGTGTGCTGCAAATATCTGATCAGTGTACTGCATTGTGGGGACTGGGTACCACCAGTATATAATACATATACTTTTTTATAGCTTCTATACTGTTTGTCAGGACACACATGGGTCACAGTTACACCGCTCTGTACTGATATATACAATAATTTGAAATAATTTTCTATAGCTTCTATACTGCTTGTCAGGACACGTGTCACAGTTACACCGCTCTGTACTGATATACAATAATATATATACTTTTCTATAGCTTCTATACTGCTTGTCAGGACACATGTGTCACAGTTACACTGCTCTGTACTGATATACAATAATATATATACTTTTCTATAGCTTCTATACTGCTTGTCAGGACACATGTGTCACAGTTACACTGCTCTGTACTGATATACAATAATATATATACTTTTCTATAGCTTCTATACTGCTTGTCAGGACACATGTGTCACAGTTACACCGCTCTGTACTGAATTATATACAATAATTTTAAATCATTTTCTATAGCTTCTATACTGCTTGTCAGGACACATGGGTCACAGTTACACCGCTCTGTACTGATATACAGTAATATTATATATACTTTTCTATAGCTTCTATACTGCTTGTCAGGACATGTGTCACAGTTACACAGCTCTGTACTGAATTATATACAATAATTTTAAATCATTTTCTATAGCTTCTATACTGCTTGTCAGGACACATGGGTCACAGTTACATCGCTCTGTACTTATATATACAATAATTTTAAATAATTTTCTATAGCTTCTATACTGCTTGTCAGGACACATGGGTCACAGTTATACCGCTCTGTACTACTACTGATATACAGTAATATATATACTTTTCTATAGCTTCTATACTGCTTGTCAGGACACATGGGTCACAGTTACACTGCTCTGTACTGATATACAGTAATATATATACTTTTCTATAGCTTCTATACTGCTTGTCAGGACACATGTGTCACAGTTACACCGCTCTGTACTGAATTATATACAATAATTTTAAATCATTTTCTATAGCTTCTATACTGCTTGTCAGGACACATGGGTCACAGTTACACCGCTCTGTACTGATATACAGTAATATTATATATACTTTTCTATAGCTTCTATACTGCTTGTCAGGACATGTGTCACAGTTACACAGCTCTGTACTGAATTATATACAATAATTTTAAATCATTTTCTATAGCTTCTATACTGCTTGTCAGGACACATGGGTCACAGTTACATCGCTCTGTACTTATATATACAATAATTTTAAATAATTTTCTATAGCTTCTATACTGCTTGTCAGGACACATGGGTCACAGTTATACCGCTCTGTACTACTACTGATATACAGTAATATATATACTTTTCTATAGCTTCTATACTGCTTGTCAGGACACATGGGTCACAGTTACACTGCTCTGTACTGATATACAGTAATATATATACTTTTCTATAGCTTCTATACTGCTTGTCAGGACACATGGGTCACAGTTATACCGCTCTGTACTACTACTGATATACAGTAATATATATACTTTTCTATAGCTTCTATACTGCTTGTCAGGACACATGGGTCACAGTTACACTGCTCTGTACTGATATACAGTAATATATATACTTTTCTATAGCTTCTATACTGCTTGTCAGGACACATAGATCACAGTTACACCGCTCTGTCTGTACTGATATATACAATAATATATATACTTTTCTATAGCTTCTATACTGCTTGTCAGGACACATGGGTCACAGTTACACCGCTCTGTACTGATATACAGTAATATTATATATACTTTTCTATAGCTTCTATACTGCTTGTCAGGACACATAGATCACAGTTACACCGCTCTGTCTGTACTGATATATACAATAATATATATACTTTTCTATAGCTTCTATACTGCTTGTCAGGACACATGGGTCACAGTTACACCGCTCTGTACTGATATACAGTAATATTATATATACTTTTCTATAGCTTCTATACTGCTTGTCAGGACACATGGATCACAGTTACACCGCTCTGTCTGTACTGATATATACAATAATATATATACTTTTCTATAGCTTCTAGTATTACAGTGCAGCATTTTGGTGACTAACAGTATATAGTTGTACAGTAGGCCATTGCTGTATCTTGCAGCTCTGTGTCACTGCAAGTATCCATCCATTCCATTTTCTTCCAGTGATTTGGACCAATAATACCATTGATTAGAAAGATTAATTCCAGTGATTTTGTCATTTTCTTCCAGTGATTTGGACCAATAATGCCATTGATTAGAACAAATAATTCCAGTGATTTTGACCAATAATACCATTGATTAGAACGAATAATTCCAGTGATTTTGTCATTTTCTTCCAGTGATTTGGACCAATAATACCATTGATTAGAACGAATAATTAGTCATTTTCTTCCAGTGATTTGGACCAATAATACCATTGATTAGAACAAATAATTCCTGTGATATTGAGGTGTTTGTGTCGCTTAGCTTAGCCGTCCAGCGACCACAGTGCACCTCTTTTTCTCTTTTCTTTGCATCATGGGCTGTTTGGGGCCAATTTTTTTAAGTGCCATCCTGTCTGACACTGCAGTGCCACTCCTAGATGGGCCAGGTGTTTGTGCCGCCCTCTTGGGTCGCTTTGCTTAGTCATCCAGCGACCTCAGTGCAAATTTTATGACTAGAAATAGTATTGTGAGGCGTGAGGTGTTCAGAATAGACTGGAAATGAGTGGAAATTGTGGTTATTGAGGTTAATAATACTATAGGATCAAAATTACCCCCAAATTCTATGATTTAAGCTGTTTTTGAGGGGTTTTTGAAAAAAAACACCCGAATCCAAAACACACCCGAATCCGACAAAAAAATTTCAGGGAGGTTTTGCCAAAACGCGTCCGAATCCAAAACACGGCTGCGGAACCGAATCCAAAACCAAAACACAAAACCCGAAAAATGTCCGATGCACATCTCTAGTATAAGAATATATTTGGGTCATTTTAGGGTACTTTAAAAAAAAAAAAGTGGAAACAGACCGATTACTCCCACCTGCAAGCCTAAAAACACCGGTCCCACTCATAAAGCACCCCAATATACCTTTCTCATACATTGAACCCCAATTTCCATCACTTTGTACTTTTTTCACCCCAAAAATGACATCATTATTGGCCTATTAAAAATAATTAAAAACTTAAACGTGCCTAATTGGTAGAGATGAGCTAACAAACTTCACGTGTCAAACACAGTTCCGAGCCCGACTCGGTTATTCCTGCCTGACTCGGAAAACCCAAACGAGGCAAAACGTCATCATCCCGCTGTCGGATTCTCGCGAGATTCGGATTCCATATAAAGTGCCGCGCGCCGCCGCCATTTTTACTTGGGCATTGTAGAGAGTACAGAGAGGACGTGGCTACGTTCTCTCAGTGTCAGTTCTCAGTATCAGTGCTCAGTATCAGTGCTCATTGTCTTGTGCTGCATCGTGCTGCTCAGTAATACTAGTACAGTGTCTTGTGCTGCATCTTGCTGCTGTAGGGTGCTGTGGTAGTAGTGTCCTGTGACTGTGCATCAGTCATCATCATTCCAGTCACAGTGGTATCTGGGGGGTGACAATTCCAGATTGCTTTTGTGCTGCTCACTAATACCCCTTTTCCACTAACGAGCACGGGTCGCAGCCGGGAGCCTGACACGGGAGCTGCCCCCTGCTGCGACCCGTGCTCGGTCCCTTTCCCATTAGCAGTCACAACCCGGCAAATGCCAGGTTGGTGACGCTTCTAGTGACACGGCAGGGGCGGCGCAGGGAGATCACATGATCTCCCAGCGCCGCCTTCCCTATGCACTGTGAACGGGAGCCGTGTCACCTCGACACGGCTCCCGTTCACACTAGACAGCTAGCCGGGTTGAACACGTGTTCAACCCGGCTAGCTACCAGGGTAGGATTCCCGGATCACTTGATCCGGGTTTACCCTTTTCCACTTGCAAAAAACACGGGTAAATGCTAGAGATGAGCGCCTGAAATTTTTCGGGTTTTGTGTTTTGGTTTTGGGTTCGGTTCCGCGGCCGTGTTTTGGGTTCGAACGCGTTTTGGCAAAACCTCACCGAATTTTTTTTGTCGGATTCGGGTGTGTTTTGGATTCGGGTGTTTTTTTCAAAAAACACTAAAAAACTGCTTAAATCATAGAATTTGGGGGTCATTTTGATCCCAAAGTATTATTAACCTCAAAAACCATAATTTACACTCATTTTCAGTCTATTCTGAATACCTCACACCTCACAATATTATTTTTAGTCCTAAAATTTGCACCGAGGTCGCTGTGTGAGTAAGATAAGCGACCCTAGTGGCCGACACAAACACCGGGCCCATCTAGGAGTGGCACTGCAGTGTCACGCAGGATGTCCCTTCCAAAAAACCCTCCCCAAACAGCACATGACGCAAAGAAAAAAAGAGGCGCAATGAGGTAGCTGTGTGAGTAAGATTAGCGACCCTAGTGGCCGACACAAACACCGGGCCCATCTAGGAGTGGCACTGCAGTGTCACGCAGGATGGCCCTTCCAAAAAACCCTCCCCAAACAGCACATGACGCAAAGAAAAAAAGAGGCGCAATGAGGTAGCTGTGTGAGTAAGATTAGCGACCCTAGTGGCCGACACAAACACCGGGCCCATCTAGGAGTGGCACTGCAGTGTCACGCAGGATGTCCCTTCCAAAAAACCCTCCCCAAACAGCACATGACGCAAAGAAAAAAAGAGGCGCAATGAGGTAGCTGTGTGAGTAAGATTAGCGACCCTAGTGGCCGACACAAACACCGGGCCCATCTAGGAGTGGCACTGCAGTGTCACGCAGGATGTCCCTTCCAAAAAACCCTCCCCAAACAGCACATGACGCAAAGAAAAAAAGAGGCGCAATGAGGTAGCTGACTGTGTGAGTAAGATTAGCGACCCTAGTGGCCGACACAAACACCGGGCCCATCTAGGAGTGGCACTGCAGTGTCACGCAGGATGTCCCTTCCAAAAAACCCTCCCCAATCAGCACATGATGCAAAGAAAAAGAAAAGAAAAAAGAGGTGCAAGATGGAATTGTCCTTGGGCCCTCCCACCCACCCTTATGTTGTATAAACAAAACAGGACATGCACACTTTAACCAACCCATCATTTCAGTGACAGGGTCTGCCACACGACTGTGACTGATATGACGGGTTGGTTTGGACCCCCCCAAAAAAAGAAGCAATTAATCTCTCCTTGCACAAACTGGCTCTACAGAGGCAAGATGTCCACCTCATCTTCACCCTCCGATATATCACCGTGTACATCCCCCTCCTCACAGATTATCAATTCGTCCCCACTGGAATCCACCATCTCAGCTCCCTGTGTACTTTGTGGAGGCAATTGCTGCTGGTCAATGTCTCCGCGGAGGAATTGATTATAATTCATTTTAATGAACATCATCTTCTCCACATTTTCTGGATGTAACCTCGTACGCCGATTGCTGACAAGGTGAGCGGCGGCACTAAACACTCTTTCGGAGTACACACTTGTGGGAGGGCAACTTAGGTAGAATAAAGCCAGTTTGTGCAAGGGCCTCCAAATTGCCTCTTTTTCCTGCCAGTATAAGTACGGACTGTGTGACGTGCCTACTTGGATGCGGTCACTCATATAATCCTCCACCATTCTATCAATGTTGAGAGAATCATATGCAGTGACAGTAGACGACATGTCCGTAATCGTTGTCAGGTCCTTCAGTCCGGACCAGATGTCAGCATCAGCAGTCGCTCCAGACTGCCCTGCATCACCGCCAGCGGGTGGGCTCGGAATTCTGAGCCTTTTCCTCGCACCCCCAGTTGCGGGAGAATGTGAAGGAGGAGATGTTGACAGGTCGCGTTCCGCTTGACTTGACAATTTTGTCACCAGCAGGTCTTTCAACCCCAGCAGACTTGTGTCTGCCGGAAAGAGAGATCCAAGGTAGGCTTTAAATCTAGGATCGAGCACGGTGGCCAAAATGTAGTGCTCTGATTTCAACAGATTGACCACCCGTGAATCCTTGTTAAGCGAATTAAGGGCTGCATCCACAAGTCCCACATGCCTAGCGGAATCGCTCCCTTTTAGCTCCTTCTTCAATGCCTCCAGCTTCTTCTGCAAAAGCCTGATGAGGGGAATGACCTGACTCAGGCTGGCAGTGTCTGAACTGACTTCACGTGTGGCAAGTTCAAAGGGCATCAGAACCTTGCACAACGTTGAAATCATTCTCCACTGCACTTGAGACAGGTGCATTCCACCTCCTATATCGTGCTCAATTGTATAGGCTTGAATGGCCTTTTGCTGCTCCTCCAACCTCTGAAGCATATAGAGGGTTGAATTCCACCTCGTTACCACTTCTTGCTTCAGATGATGGCAGGGCAGGTTCAGTAGTTTTTGGTGGTGCTCCAGTCTTCTGTACGTGGTGCCTGTACGCCGAAAGTGTCCCGCAATTTTTCTGGCCACCGACAGCATCTCTTGCACGCCCCTGTCGTTTTTTAAAAAATTCTGCACCACCAAATTCAAGGTATGTGCAAAACATGGGACGTGCTGGAATTTGCCCATATTTAATGCACACACAATATTGCTGGCGTTGTCCGATGCCACAAATCCACAGGAGAGTCCAATTGGGGTAAGCCATTCCGCGATGATCTTCCTCAGTTGCCGTAAGAGGTTTTCAGCTGTGTGCGTATTCTGGAAAGCGGTGATACAAAGCGTAGCCTGCCTAGGAAAGAGTTGGCGTTTGCGAGATGCTGCTACTGGTGCCGCCGCTGCTGTTCTTGCGGCGGGAGTCCATACATCTACCCAGTGGGCTGTCACAGTCATATAGTCCTGACCCTGCCCTGCTCCACTTGTCCACATGTCCGTGGTTAAGTGGACATTGGGTACAACTGCATTTTTTAGGACACTGGTGAGTCTTTTTCTGACGGCCGTGTACATTCTCGGTATCGCCTGCCTAGAGAAGTGGAACCTAGATGGTATTTGGTAACGGGGGCACACTGCCTCAATAAATTGTCTAGTTCCCTGTGAACTAACGGCGGATACCGGACGCACGTCTAACACCAACATAGTTGTCAAGGCCTCAGTTATCCGCTTTGCAGTAGGATGACTGCTGTGATATTTCATCTTCCTCGCAAAGGACTGTTGAACAGTCAATTGCTTACTGGAAGTAGTACAAGTGGGCTTACGACTTCCCCTCTGGGATGACCATCGACTCCCAGCGGCAACAACAGCAGCGCCAGCAGCAGTAGGCGTTACATGCAAGGATGCATCGGAGGAATCCCAGGCAGGAGAGGACTCGTCAGAATTGCCAGTGACATGGCCTGCAGGACTATTGGCATTCCTGGGGAAGGAGGAAATTGACACTGAGGGAGTTGGTGGGGTGGTTTGCGTGAGCTTGGTTACAAGAGGAAGGGATTTACTGGTCAGTGGACTGCTTCCGCTGTCACCCAAAGTTTTTGAACTTGTCACTGACTTATTATGAATGCGCTGCAGGTGACGTATAAGGGAGGATGTTCCGAGGTGGTTAACGTCCTTACCCCTACTTATTACAGCTTGACAAAGGGAACACACGGCTTGACACCTGTTGTCCGCATTTCTGGTGAAATACCTCCACACCGAAGAGCTGATTTTTTTGGTATTTTCACCTGGCATGTCAACGGCCATATTCCTCCCACGGACAACAGGTGTCTCCCCGGGTGCCTGACTTAAACAAACCACCTCACCATCAGAATCCTCCTCGTCAATTTCCTCCCCAGCGCCAGCAACACCCATATCCTCCTCATCCTGGTGTACTTCAACACTGACATCTTCAATCTGACTATCAGGAACTGGACTGCGGGTGCTCCTTCCAGCACTTGCAGGGGGCGTGCAAATGGTGGAAGGCGCATGCTCTTCACGTCCAGTGTTGGGAAGGTCAGGCATCGCAACCGACACAATTGGACTCTCCTTGTGGATTTGGGATTTCGAAGAATGCACAGTTCTTTGCTGTGCTGCTTTTGCCAGCTTGAGTCTTTTCATTTTTCTAGCGAGAGGCTGAGTGCTTCCATCCTCATGTGAAGCTGAACCACTAGCCATGAACATAGGCCAGGGCCTCAGCCGTTCCTTGCCACTCCGTGTGGTAAATGGCATATTGGCAAGTTTACGCTTCTCCTCCGACAATTTTATTTTAGGTTTTGGAGTCCTTTTTTTTCTGATATTTGGTGTTTTGGATTTGACATGCTCTGTACTATGACATTGGGCATCGGCCTTGGCAGACGACGTTGCTGGCATTTCATCGTCTCGGCCATGACTAGTGGCAGCAGCTTCAGCACGAGGTGGAAGTGGATCTTGATCTTTCCCTAATTTTGGAACCTCAACATTTTTGTTCTCCATATTTTAATAGGCACAACTAAAAGGCACCTCAGGTAAACAATGGAGATGGATACTAGTATACAATTATGGACTGCCTGCCGACTGCAGACACAGAGGTGGCCACAGCCGTGAACTACCGTACTGTACTGTGTCTGCAGCTAATATAGACTGGTTGATAAAGAGAAGATGTCTATGTAACTATGTATGTATAAAGAAGACTGAAAAAAATCCACGGTTAGGTGGTATACAATTATGGACGGACTGCCTGCTGAGTGCAGACACAGAGGTAGCCACAGCCGTGAACTACCGTACTGTACTGTGTCTGCAGCTAATATAGACTGGTTGATAAAGAGAAGATGTCTATGTAACTATGTATGTATAAAGAAGAATGAAAAAAAATCCACGGTTAGGTGGTATACAATTATGGACGGACTGCCTGCCGAGTGCAGACACAGAGGTAGCCACAGCCGTGAACTACCGTACTGTACTGTGTCTGCAGCTAATATAGACTGGTTGATAAAGAGAAGATGTCTATGTAACTATGTATGTATAAAGAAGAATGAAAAAAAACCACGGTTAGGTGGTATACAATTATGGACGGACTGCCTGCCGAGTGCAGACACAGAGGTAGCCACAGCCGTGAACTACCGTACTGTACTGTGTCTGCAGCTAATATAGACTGGTTGATAAAGAGAAGATGTCTATGTAACTATGTATGTATAAAGAAGAATGAAAAAAATCCACGGTTAGGTGGTATTACAATTATGGACGGACTGCCTGCCGAGTGCAGAGACACAGAGGTAGCCACAGCCGTGAACTACCGTACTGTGTCTGCTGCGACTGGATGATAAATGATATAAAAAATATATATATATCACTACTGCAGCCGGACAGGTATATATTATATATTATATAATGACGGACCTGCTGGACACTGTCTGTCAGCAGAATGAGTTTTATTTTTATAGAATAAAAAAAAAAAAACACACAAGTGAAGTCACACGACGAGTGTTTAACTTTTTCAGGCAATCACAATATAAGTATACTACTAACTATACTGGTGGTCAGTGTGGTCAGGTCACTGGTCAGTCACACTGGCAGTGGCACTCCTGCAGCAAAAGTGTGCACTGTTTAATTTTAATATAATATGTACTCCTGGCTCCTGCTATAACCTATAACTGGCACTGCAGTAGTGCTCCCCAGTCTCCCCCACAATTATAAGCTGTGTGAGCTGAGCAGTCAGACAGATATATATAATATTATATATAGATAATAGATGATGCAGCACACTGGCCTGAGCCTGAGCAGTGCACACAGATATGGTATGTGACTGACTGAGTCACTGTGTGTATCGCTTTTTTCAGGCAGAGAACGGATATATTAAATAAACTGCACTGTGTGTCTGGTGGTCACTCACTATATAATATATTATGTACTCCTGGCTCCTGCTATAACCTATAACTGGCACTGCAGTAGTGCTCCCCAGTCTCCCCCACAATTATAAGCTGTGTGAGCTGAGCAGTCAGACAGATATATATAATATTATATATAGATAATAGATGATGCAGCACACTGGCCTGAGCCTGAGCAGTGCACACAGATATGGTATGTGACTGACTGAGTCACTGTGTGTATCGCTTTTTTCAGGCAGAGAACGGATATATTAAATAAACTGCACTGTGTGTCTTGTGGTCACTCACTATATAATATATTATGTACTCCTGGCTCCTGCTATAACCTATAACTGGCACTGCAGTAGTGCTCCCCAGTCTCCCCCACAATTATAAGCTGTGTGAGCTGAGCAGTCAGACAGATATATATAATATTATATATAGATAATAGATGATGCAGCACACTGGCCTGAGCCTGAGCAGTGCACACAGATATGGTATGTGACTGACTGAGTCACTGTGTGTATCGCTTTTTTCAGGCAGAGAACGGATATATTAAATAAACTGCACTGTGTGTCTGGTGGTCACTCACTATATAATATATTATGTACTCCTGGCTCCTGCTATAACCTATAACTGGCACTGCAGTAGTGCTCCCCAGTCTCCCCCACAATTATAAGCTGTGTGAGCTGAGCAGTCAGACAGATATATATAATATTATATATAGATAATAGATGATGCAGCACACTGGCCTGAGCCTGAGCAGTGCACACAGATATGGTATGTGACTGACTGAGTCACTGTGTGTATCGCTTTTTTCAGGCAGAGAACGGATATATTAAATAAACTGCACTGTGTGTCTGGTGGTCACTCACTATATAATATATTATGTACTCCTGGCTCCTGCTATAACCTATAACTGGCACTGCAGTAGTGCTCCCCAGTCTCCCCCACAATTATAAGCTGTGTGAGCTGAGCAGTCAGACAGATATATATAATATTATATATAGATAATAGATGATGCAGCACACTGGCCTGAGCCTGAGCAGTGCACACAGATATGGTATGTGACTGACTGAGTCACTGTGTGTATCGCTTTTTTCAGGCAGAGAACGGATATATTAAATAAACTGCACTGTGTGTCTGGTGGTCACTCACTATATAATATATTATGTACTCCTGGCTCCTGCTATAACCTATAACTGGCACTGCAGTAGTGCTCCCCAGTCTCCCCCACAATTATAAGCTGTGTGAGCTGAGCAGTCAGACAGATATATATAATATTATATATAGATAATAGATGATGCAGCACACTGGCCTGAGCCTGAGCAGTGCACACAGATATGGTATGTGACTGACTGAGTCACTGTGTGTATCGCTTTTTTCAGGCAGAGAACGGATATATTAAATAAACTGCACTGTGTGTCTGGTGGTCACTCACTATATAATATATTATGTACTCCTGGCTCCTGCTATAACCTATAACTGGCACTGCAGTAGTGCTCCCCAGTCTCCCCCACAATTATAAGCTGTGTGAGCTGAGCAGTCAGACAGATATATATAATATTATATATAGATAATAGATGATGCAGCACACTGGCCTGAGCCTGAGCAGTGCACACAGATATGGTATGTGACTGACTGAGTCACTGTGTGTATCGCTTTTTTCAGGCAGAGAACGGATATATTAAATAAACTGCACTGTGTGTCTGGTGGTCACTCACTATATAATATATTATGTACTCCTGGCTCCTGCTATAACCTATAACTGGTACTGCAGTAGTGCTCCCCAGTCTCCCCCACAATTATAAGCTGTGTGAGCTGAGCAGTCAGACAGATATATATAATATTATATATAGATAATAGATGATGCAGCACACTGGCCTGAGCCTGAGCAGTGCACACAGATATGGTATGTGACTGACTGAGTCACTGTGTGTATCGCTTTTTTCAGGCAGAGAACGGATATATTAAATAAACTGCACTGTGTGTCTGGTGGTCACTCACTATATAATATATTATGTACTCCTGGCTCCTGCTATAACCTATAACTGGCACTGCAGTAGTGCTCCCCAGTCTCCCCCACAATTATAAGCTGTGTGAGCTGAGCAGTCAGACAGATATATATATAATATTATATATAGATAATAGATGATGCAGCACACTGGCCTGAGCCTGAGCAGTGCACACAGATATGGTATGTGACTGAGTCACTGTGTGCTGTGTATCGCTTTTTTCAGGCAGAGAACGGATTATAAAGTAAACTGCACTGTCCTCACTAGTAAACTCTCTCCACTCAGTCTCTACACTTCTACAGTAACAGTACTCCTCCTAGTCAGCTCCAGTAAATCTCTCTCAGTCTCTTATAATCTAAATGGAGAGGACGCCAGCCACGTCCTCTCCCTATCAATCTCAATGCACGTGTGAAAATGGCGGCGACGCGCGGCTCCTTATATAGAATCCGAGTCTCGCGATAGAATCCGAGCCTCGCGAGAATCCGACAGCGTCATGATGACGTTCGGGCGCGCTCGGGTTAACCGAGCAAGGCGGGAAGATCCGAGTCGCTCGGACCCGTGAAAAAAAACATGAAGTTCTGGCGGGTTCGGATTCAGAGAAACCGAACCCGCTCATCTCTGCTAGAGATGAGCGGGTTCGGTTTCTCTGAATCCGAACCCGCACGAACTTCATGTTTTTTTTCACGGGTCCGAGCGACTCGGATCTTCCCGCCTTGCTCGGTTAACCCGAGCGCGCCCGAACGTCATCATGACGCTGTCGGATTCTCGCGAGACTCGGATTCTATATAAGGAGCCGCGCGTCGCCGCCATTTTCACACGTGCATTGAGATTGATAGGGAGAGGACGTGGCTGGCGTCCTCTCCGTTATAGTAGAAAAGAGTAAAGACTGAGTGACTTAGTTATAATTGTGGGGAGGATTGGGGACGGGGAGCAGCTGTTAGGGAGTACAGTGATTTAGATTAGGAGAGAGAGAGAGAGAGAGATTGACCTGATTTACTGGAGCTTAGGAGTACTGTAGAAGAGAGTGCAGAGTTTACTAGTGACTGACCACAGTGACCACCAGACAGTGCAGTTTTATTTAATATATCCGTTCTCTGCCTGAAAAAAACGATACACACAGTGACTCAGTCACATACCATATCTGTGTGCACTGCTCAGCCCAGTGTGCTGCATCATCTATGTATATATTATATATCTGACTGTGCTCAGCTCACACAGCTTATAATTGTGGGGGAGACTGGGGAGCACTGCAGTGCCAGTTATAGGTTATAGCAGGAGCCAGGAGTACAAGACAGTCACATACCATATCTGTGTGCACTGCTCAGCCCAGTGTGCTGCATCATCTATGTATATATTATATATCTGACTGTGCTCAGCTCACACAGCTTATAATTGTGGGGGAGACTGGGGAGCACTGCAGTGCCAGTTATAGGTTATAGCAGGAGCCAGGAGTACATATTATATTAAAATTAAACAGTGCACACTTTTGCTGCAGGAGTGCCACTGCCAGTGTGACTGACCAGTGACCTGACCACACTGACCACCAGTATAGTTAGTAGTATACTATATTGTGATTGCCTGAAAAAATTAAACACTCGTCGTGTGACTTCACTTGTGTGGTGTTTTTTTTTTTTATTCTATAAAAAACTCATTCTGCTGACAGACAGTGTCCAGCAGGTCCGTCATTAGATAATATATATACCTGTCCGGCTGCAGTAGTGATATATATATATTTTTTATATCATTATTTATCATCCAGTCGCAGCAGACACAGTACGGTAGTTCACGGCTGTAGCTACCTCTGTGTCGGCACTCGGCAGTCCGTCCATAATTGTATACCACCTAACCGTGGTTTTTTTTTCTTTCTTCTTTATACATACATACTACGACATCTCTTTATCAACCAGTCTATATTAGCAGCAGACACAGTACAGTACGGTAGTTCACGGCTGTGGCTACCTCTGTGTCGGCACTCGGCAGTCCGTCCATAATTGTATACCACCTAACCGTGGTTTTTTTTTCTTTCTTCTTTATACATACATACTACGACATCTCTTTATCAACCAGTCTATATTAGCAGCAGACACAGTACAGTACGGTAGTTCACGGCTGTGGCTACCTCTGTGTCGGCACTCGGCAGTCCGTCCATAATTGTATACCACCTAACCGTGGTTTTTTTTTCTTTCTTCTTTATACGTACATACTACGACATCCCTTTATCAACCAGTCTATATTAGCAGCAGACACAGTACAGTACGGTAGTTCACGGCTGTGGCTACCTCTGTGTCGGCACTCGGCAGTCCGTCCATAATTGTATACCACCTAACCGTGGTTTTTTTTTCTTTCTTCTTTATACATACATACTACGACATCTCTTTATCAACCAGTCTATATTAGCAGCAGACACAGTACAGTACGGTAGTTCACGGCTGTGGCTACCTCTGTGTCGGCACTCGGCAGTCCATCCATAATTGTATACCACCTAACCGTGGTTTTTTTTTCTTTCTTCTTTATACATACATACTACGACATCTCTTTATCAACCAGTCTATATTAGCAGCAGACACAGTACAGTACGGTAGTTCACGGCTGTGGCTACCTCTGTGTCGGCACTCGGCAGTCCGTCCATAATTGTATACCACCTAACCGTGTTTTTTTTTTCTTTCTTCTTTATACATACATACTACGACATCTCTTTATCAACCAGTCTATATTAGCAGCAGACACAGTACAGTACGGTAGTTCACGGCTGTGGCTACCTCTGTGTCGGCACTCGGCAGTCCGTCCATAATTGTATACCACCTAACCGTGGTTTTTTTTTCTTTCTTCTTTATACATACATACTACGACATCTCTTTATCAACCAGTCTATATTAGCAGCAGACACAGTACAGTACGGTAGTTCACGGCTGTGGCTACCTCTGTGTCGGCACTCGGCAGTCCATCCATAATTGTATACCACCTAACCGTGGTTTTTTTTTCTTTCTTCTTTATACATACATACTACGACATCTCTTTATCAACCAGTCTATATTAGCAGCAGACACAGTACAGTACGGTAGTTCACGGCTGTGGCTACCTCTGTGTCGGCACTCGGCAGTCCGTCCATAATTGTATACCACCTAACCGTGTTTTTTTTTTCTTTCTTCTTTATACATACATACTACGACATCTCTTTATCAACCAGTCTATATTAGCAGCAGACACAGTACAGTACGGTAGTTCACGGCTGTGGCTACCTCTGTGTCGGCACTCGGCAGTCCGTCCATAATTGTATACTAGTATCCATCCATCTCCATTGTTTACCTGAGGTGCCTTTTAGTTGTGCCTATTAAAATATGGAGAACAAAAATGTTGAGGTTCCAAAATTAGGGAAAGATCAAGATCCACTTCCACCTCGTGCTGAAGCTGCTGCCACTAGTCATGGCCGAGACGATGAAATGCCAGCAACGTCGTCTGCCAAGGCCGATGCCCAATGTCATAGTACAGAGCATGTCAAATCCAAAACACCAAATATCAGTAAAAAAAGGACTCCAAAACCTAAAATAAAATTGTCGGAGGAGAAGCGTAAACTTGCCAATATGCCATTTACCACACGGAGTGGCAAGGAACGGCTGAGGCCCTGGCCTATGTTCATGGCTAGTGGTTCAGCTTCACATGAGGATGGAAGCAATCAGCCTCTCGCTAGAAAAATGAAAAGACTCAAGCTGGCAAAAGCACAGCAAAGAACTGTGCATTCTTCGAAATCCCAAATCCACGAGGAGAGTCCAATTGTGTCGGTTGCGATGCCTGACCTTCCCAACACTGGACGTGAAGAGCATGCGCCTTCCACCATTTGCACGCCCCCTGCAAGTGCTGGAAGGAGCACCCGCAGTCCAGTTCCTGATAGTCAGATTGAAGATGTCAGTGTTGAAGTACACCAGGATGAGGAGGATATGGGTGTTGCTGGCGCTGGGGAGGAAATTGACCAGGAGGATTCTGATGGTGAGGTGGTTTGTTTAAGTCAGGCACCCGGGGAGACACCTGTTGTCCGTGGGAGGAATATGGCCGTTGACATGCCAGGTGAAAATACCAAAAAAATCAGCTCTTCGGTGTGGAGGTATTTCACCAGAAATGCGGACAACAGGTGTCAAGCCGTGTGTTCCCTTTGTCAAGCTGTAATAAGTAGGGGTAAGGACGTTAACCACCTCGGAACATCCTCCCTTATACGTCACCTGCAGCGCATTCATAATAAGTCAGTGACAAGTTCAAAAACTTTGGGTGACAGCGGAAGCAGTCCACTGACCAGTAAATCCCTTCCTCTTGTAACCAAGCTCACGCAAACCACCCCACCAACTCCCTCAGTGTCAATTTCCTCCTTCCCCAGGAATGCCAATAGTCCTGCAGGCCATGTCACTGGCAATTCTGACGATTCCTCTCCTGCCTGGGATTCCTCCGATGCATCCTTGCGTGTAACGCCTACTGCTGCTGGCGCTGCTGTTGTTGCTGCTGGGAGTCGATGGTCATCCCAGAGGGGAAGTCGTAAGCCCACTTGTACTACTTCCAGTAAGCAATTGACTGTTCAACAGTCCTTTGCGAGGAAGATGAAATATCACAGCAGTCATCCTGCTGCAAAGCGGTTAACTGAGGCCTTGACAACTATGTTGGTGTTAGACGTGCGTCCGGTATCCGCCGTTAGTTCACAGGGAACTAGACAATTTATTGAGGCAGTGTGCCCCCGTTACCAAATACCATCTAGGTTCCACTTCTCTAGGCAGGCGATACCGAAAATGTACACGGACCTCAGAAAAAGACTCACCAGTGTCCTAAAAAATGCAGCTGGACCCAATGTCCACTTAACCACGGACATGTGGACAAGTGGAGCAGGGCAGGGTCAGGACTATATGACTGTGACAGCCCACTGGGTAGATGTATGGACTCCCGCCGCAAGAACAGCAGCGGCGGCACCAGTAGCAGCATCTCGCAAACGCCAACTCTTTCCTAGGCAGGCTACGCTTTGTATCACCGCTTTCCAGAATACGCACACAGCTGAAAACCTCTTACGGCAACTGAGGAAGATCATCGCGGAATGGCTTACCCCAATTGGACTCTCCTGTGGATTTGTGGCATCGGACAACGCCAGCAATATTGTGTGTGCATTAAATATGGGCAAATTCCAGCACGTCCCATGTTTTGCACATACCTTGAATTTGTTGGTGCAGAATTTTTTAAAAAAAGACAGGGGCGTGCAAGAGATGCTGTCGGTGGCCAGAAGAATTGCGGGACACTTTCGGCGTACAGGCACCATGTACAGAAGACTGGAGCATCACCAAAAACTACTGAACCTGCCCTGCCATCATCTGAAGCAAGAAGTGGTAACGAGGTGGAATTCAACCCTCTATATGCTTCAGAGGTTGGAGGAGCAGCAAAAGGCCATTCAAGCCTATACAATTGAGCACGATATAGGAGGTGGAATGCACCTGTCTCAAGCGCAGTGGAGAATGATTTCAACGTTGTGCAAGGTTCTGATGCCCTTTGAACTTGCCACACGTGAAGTCAGTTCAGACACTGCCAGCCTGAGTCAGGTCATTCCCCTCATCAGGCTTTTGCAGAAGAAGCTGGAGACATTGAAGGAGGAGCTAACACGGAGCGATTCCGCTAGGCATGTGGGACTTGTGGATGGAGCCCTTAATTCGCTTAACAAGGATTCACGGGTGGTCAATCTGTTGAAATCAGAGCACTACATTTTGGCCACCGTGCTCGATCCTAGATTTAAAGCCTACCTTGGATCTCTCTTTCCGGCAGACACAAGTCTGCTGGGGTTGAAAGACCTGCTGGTGAGAAAATTGTCAAGTCAAGCGGAACGCGACCTGTCAACATCTCCTCCTTCACATTCTCCCGCAACTGGGGGTGCGAGGAAAAGGCTCAGAATTCCGAGCCCACCCGCTGGCGGTGATGCAGGGCAGTCTGGAGCGACTGCTGATGCTGACATCTGGTCCGGACTGAAGGACCTGACAACGATTACGGATACGGACATGTCGTCTACTGGCACTGCATATGATTCTCTCCCCATTGAAAGAATGGTGGAGGATTATATGAGTGACCGCATCCAAGTAGGCACGTCACACAGTCCGTACTTATACTGGCAGGAAAAAAGAGGCAATTTGGAGGCCCTTGCACAAACTGGCTTTATTCTACCTAAGTTGCCCTCCCACAAGTGTGTACTCCGAAAGAGTGTTTAGTGCCGCCGCTCACCTT
Source organism: Pseudophryne corroboree (assembly GCF_028390025.1). Classification (NCBI taxonomy): domain Eukaryota; kingdom Metazoa; phylum Chordata; class Amphibia; order Anura; family Myobatrachidae; genus Pseudophryne; species Pseudophryne corroboree. The sequence continues at coordinate 780,134,598 of NC_086446.1, read as the reverse complement.
GCCAGCAATCGGCGTACGAGGTTACATCCAGAAAATGTGGAGAAGATGATGTTCATTAAAATGAATTATAATCAATTCCTCCGCGGAGACATTGACCAGCAGCAATTGCCTCCACAAAGTACACAGGGAGCTGAGATGGTGGATTCCAGTGGGGACGAATTGATAATCTGTGAGGAGGGGGATGTACACGGTGATATATCGGAGGATGATGATGAGGTGGACATCTTGCCTCTGTAGAGCCAGTTTGTGCAAGGAGAGATTAATTGCTTCTTTTTTGGTGGGGGTCCAAACCATCCCGTCATTTCAGTCACAGTCGTGTGGCAGACCCTGTCACTGAAATGATGGGTTGGTTAAAGTGTGCATGTCCTGTTTATACAACATAAGGGTGGGTGGGAGGGCCCAAGGACAATTCCATCTTGCACCTCTTTTTTCTTTTATTTTTCTTTGCGTCATGTGCTGATTGGGGAGGGTTTTTTGGAAGGGACATCCTGCGTGACACTGCAGTGCCACTCCTAAATGGGCCCGGTGTTTGTGTCGGCCACTAGGGTCGCTAATCTTACTCACACAGCTACCTCATTGCGCCTCTTTTTTTCTTTGCGTCATGTGCTGATTGGGGAGGGTTTTTTTGGAAGGGACATCCTGCGTGACACTGCATTGCCACTCCTAAATGGGCCCGGTGTTTGTGTCGGCCACTAGGGTCGCTTATCTTACTCACACAGTCAGCTACCTCATTGCGCCTCTTTTTTTCTTTGCGTCATGTGCTGTTTGGGGAGGGTTTTTTGGAAGGGACATCCTGCGTGACACTGCAGTGCCACTCCTAAATGGGCCCGGTGTTTGTGTCGGCCACTAGGGTCGCTTATCTTACTCACACAGTCAGCTACCTCATTGCGCCTCTTTTTTTCTTTGCGTCATGTGCTGTTTGGGGAGGGTTTTTTGGAAGGGACATCCTGCGTGACACTGCAGTGCCACTCCTAGATGGGCCAGGTGTTTGTGTCGGCCACTAGGGTCGCTTAGCTTAGTCATCCAGCGACCTCGGTGCAAATTTTAGGACTAAAAATAATATTGTGAGGTGTGAGGTATTCAGAATAGACTGAAAATGAGTGGAAATTATGGTTTTTGAGGTTAATAATAATATGGGATCAAAATGACCCCCAAATTCTATGATTTAAGCTGTTTTTTAGGGTTTTTTGAAAAAAACACCCGAATCCAAAACACACCCGAATCCGACAAAAAAAATTCGGTGAGGTTTTGCCAAAACGCGGTCGAACCCAAAACACGGCCGCGGAACCGAACCCAAAACCAAAACACAAAACCCGAAAAATTTCAGGCGCTCATCTCTAGTAAATGCGCGCCCCCGTGCATTTACCCGTGTTTTTTGAGCTAGTGGAAAAGGGGTATCATACTAGTACAGTGTCTTGTGCTGCATCGTGCTGCTCAGTGTCAGTTCTCCGTAGTATCATCAGTGCTCAGTATCAGTGCTCAGTAGTATCATCAGTGCTCAGTATCACTGCTCATAGTCTTGTGGTGCTCAATAATACTACATTACTAATACTAGTACAGTGTCTTGTGCTAATCGTGCTGCTCAATGCCAGTTCTCTGTAGTATCATCAGTGCTCAGTATCACTAGTCAGTGCTCAGTGTCTTGTGCTGCATCGTGCTGCTGTAGGGTGCTGTGATAGTGTCCTGTCACTGTGCATAGGTCATCATCATTCCAGTCACAGTGGTATCTGTATCTATCTAGTGGTATCTAATTCCAGACATTACTGCCGTCTAATTCCAGATATATTACTAGCATATAATTCCACACATTAAAAAATGGAGAACAAAAATTTGGAGGGTAAAATAGGGAAAGATCAAGATCCACTTCCACCTCGTGCTGAAGCTGCTGCCACTAGTCATGGCAGAGATGATGAAATGCCATCAACGTCGTCTGCCAAGGCCGATGCCCAATGTCATAGTAGAGAGCATGTAAAATCCAAAAAGCAAAAGTTCAGTAAAATGACCCAAAAATCTAAATTAAAATCGTCTGAGGAGAAGCGCAAACTTGCCAATATGCCATTTACAACACGGAGTGGTAAGGAATGGCTAAGGCCCTCTCCTATGTTCCTCATGACTAGTGGTTCAGCTTCACATGACGATGGAAGCACTCATCCTCCCGCTAGAAAAATGAAAAGAGTTAAGATGGCAAAAGCACAGCAAAGAACTGTGCGTTCTTCTAAATCACAAATCCCCAAGGAGAGTCCAATTGTGTCGGTTGCGATGCCTGACCTTCCCAACACTGGACGGGAAGAGCTTGCGCCTTCCACCATTTGCACGCCCCCTGCAAGTGCTGGAAGGAGCACCCGCAGTCCAGTTCCTGATAGTCAAATTGAAGATGTCACTGTTGAAGTACACCAGGATGAGGATATGGGTGTTGCTGGTGCTGAGGAGGAAATTGACGAGGAGGATTCTGATGGTGAGGTGGTTTGTTTAAGTCAGGCTCCCGGGGAGACACCTGTTGTCCGTGGAATGAATATGGCCATTGACATGCCTGGTTAAAATACAAAAAAAATCACCTCTTCGGTGTGGAATTATTTCTACAGAAATGCAGACAACAGGTGTCAAGCTGTATGGTGCCTTTGTCAAGCTGTAATAAGTAGGGGTAAGGACGTTAACCACCTAGGAACATCCTCCCTTATACGTCACCTGGAGCGCATTCATCAGAAGTCAGTGACAAGTTCAAAAACTTTGGGTGACAGCGGAAGCAGTCCACTGACAACTAAATCCCTTCTTCCTCTTGTACCCAAGCTCCTGCAAACCACACCACCAACTCCCTCAATGTCAATTTCCTCCTTAGACAGGAACGCCAATAGTCCTGCAGGCCATGTCACTGGCAAGTCTGACGAGTCCTCTCCTAACTGGGATTCCTCCGATGGATCCTTGAGTGGAACGCCTACTGCTGCTGACGCTGCTGTTGCAGCTGCTGGGAGTCGATCGTCATCCTAGAGGGGAAGTCGAAAGACCACTTGTACTACTTCCAGTAAGCAATTGACTGTCCAACAGTCCTTTGCGAGGAAGATGAAATATCACAGCAGTCATCCTGTTGCAAAGCGGATAACTCAGGCCTTGACAACTATGTTGGTGTTAGACGTGCGTCCGGTATCCACCATTAGTTCACAGGGACTTAGAGAATTGCTTGAGGTAGTGTGTCCCCGGTACAAAATCCCATCTAGGTTCCACTTCTCTAGGCAGGCGATACCGAGAATGCACACAGATGTCAGAAAAAGTGTCCTCAGTGTCCTAAAAAATGCAGTTGTACCCACTGTCCACTTAACCACGGACATGTGGACAAGTGGAGCAGGGCAGACTAAGGACTATATGACTGTGACAGCCCACTGGGTAGATGTATTGCATCCCGCAGCAACAACAGCGGCGGCACCAGTAGCAGCATCTCGCAAATGCCAACTCGTTCCTAGGCAGGCTACGCTTTGTGTCACCAATTTCCATAAGAGGCACACAGCTGACAACCTCTTACGGAAACTGAGGAACATCATCGCAGAATGGCTTACCCCAGCTGGACTCTCCTGGGGATTTGTGATATCGGACAACGCCACCAATATTGTGCGTGCATTACATCTGGGCAAATTCCAGCACGTCCCATGTTTTGCACATACAATTAATTTGGTGGTGCATAATTTTTGGAAAAACTACAGGGGCATGCAGGAGATGCTGTCGGTGGCCCAAAGAATTGCGAGCCACTTTCGGCATTCAGCCACCGCGTGCCTAAGACTGGAGCGCCAGCAAACACTCCTGAACATGCCCTGCCACCAGCTGAAGCAAGAGGTGGTAACAAGGTGGAATTCAACCCTCTTTATGCTTCAGAGGATGGAGGAGCAGCAAAAGGCCATTCAAGCCTATACATCTGCCTACGATATAGGCAAAGGAGGGAGAATGCACCTGACTCAAGCGCAGTGGAGAATGATTTCCATGTTGTGCAAGGTTCTCCAACCCTTTGAACTTGCCACACGTGAAGTCAGTTCAGACACTGCCAGCCTGAGTCAGGTCATTCCCCTCCTCAGGCTTTTGCAGAAGAAGCTGGAGAGATTGAAGGAGGAGCTACAATGGAGCGATTCCGCTAGGCATGTGGGACTTGTGGATGGAGCCCTTCATTCGCTTAACCAGGATTCACGGGTGGTCAATCTGTTGAAATCAGAGCACTACATTTTGGCCACTGTGCTCGATCCTAGGTTAAAAGCCTACGTTGTATCTCTCTTTCCGGCAGACACAAGTCTGCAGATGTTCAAAGACCTGCTGGTGAGACAATTGTCAAGTCAAGCGGAATGTGACCCGCCAACAGCTCCTCCTTCATTTTCTACCGCAAATGGAGCTGCCAGGAAAAGGATAACATTTCCAAAACCACCATCTGGCGGTGATGCGGGGCAGTCAGGAGCAAGTGCTGACATCTGGTCCGGACTGAAGGACATGCCAACGATTACTGACATGTCTACTCTCACTGCATATGATTCTGTCACCATTGAAAGAATGGTGGAGGATTATATGAGTGACAGCATCCAAGTAGGCATGTCAGACAGTCCGTACGTATACTGGCAGGAAAAAGAGGCAATTTGGAGGCCCTTGCACAAACTGGCTTTATTTTACCTAAGTTGCCCCCCCTCCAGTGTGTACTCCGAAAGAGTGTTTAGTGCAGCCGGTCACCATGTCAGCGATTGGCGTAGTGCGTAGGAGGTTACTTCCACTAAATGTGGAGAAGATGATGTTCATCAAAATTAATTATAAATTCCTCCGTGGAGACATTTACCAGCAATTGCCTCCAGAAAGTACACAGGGACCTGTGATGGTGGATTCCAGTGGGGACGAATTAATACTCTGTGAGGAGGAGGATGTACACAGTGAAAGGGGTGAGGAATCGGACGATGAGGTGGACATCTTGCCTCTGTAGAGCCAGTTTGTGCAAGGAGAGATTGATTGCTTCTTTTTTGGTGGGGGCCCAAACCAACCAGTCATTTCAGCCACAGTCGTGTGGCAGACCCTGTCGCTGAAATGATTGGTTTGTTAAAGTGTGCATGTCCTGTTTATACAACATAAGGGTGGGTGGGAGGGCCCAAGGACAATTCCATCTTGCACCTCTTTTTTTATTTATCTTTGCATCATGTGCTGTTTGGGGACTATTTTTTTAAGTGCCATCCTGTCTGACACTGCAGTGCCACTCCTAGATGGGCCAGGTGTTTGTGTCGGCCACTTGGGTCGCTTAGCTTAGCCATCCAGCGACCTCGGTGCAAATTTTAGGATTAAAAACAATATTGTGAAGTGTGAGGTGTTCAGAATAGACTGGAAATGAGTGGAAATTATGGTTATTGAGGTTAATAATACTATAGGATCAAATTCTATGATTTAAGCTGTTTTTGAGGGGGGTTTTTTAAAAAAAAACCTGAATCCAAAACACATCGGAATCCGACAAAAATGCGAACGGGTGGTTTTGCCAAAACGCGTCCGAATCCAAAACACGGCCGTGGAACCGAATCCAAAACCAAAACACAAAACACGAAAAATGCCAGCTGGACATCTCTACTAATTAGTCTTTAAGGGGGGTGTTCCAAGAGTTCTGTACCATATCCAAACATTTTTACCTTAAAATAGTGACTTTTCCCAACTTTTCACCTGCTCAGAGTAGGTGAAGTGAAATTAGTGAAAAAATTATCACCGATAAATTTTCACGGAAAATTGAATAGGCTGTAATTGCGTTTCGCAGGAAAAGTCCGGTTTTTCGCACGAAAAACCGGACTTTTCACGCGAAAAGTCCGGTATCGCTGCTAATTGAATATCCCCCTCTGCCTCTATCCTGGCATTTTTGCCAGTTTTGGGGGATATGAGGTGGAGAGAGATATAGTGAAGCAGAAAAATAATTCCATAGTCTTATCGGGCATGAGGGGATTGCAATAGATCTCTGAAAATGAAAGTTTCCAGAGGTTTTCCCAAATTTTATTGCTTAGCACTGTACATACCACCCAGAATCTGACTGGTTGCTTTTTGGCAACTTCTCCATTTTATCTCTCTCCAAGACTTGATACATACCCCCCTCGGACATGTTCACTTCAGTTATCCCTAAGATCTTTCTTTGGCATTTCAGGAGCTAGTGATGACTGCTGGAGGGTACTATGACCTAGTGGCTCTGACCCCAGATCCTGCGTCAGCTCCGCAGGGAACAGTCAGATAGTACATAGTAACGTACCCGGGAGGCAGTGCCGTTTCTTGCGGCGGGCAAGGTGTGCCGTGGCACGGGGCGCCCGCTGTGGCACTTTTACTTGCTCCTAGTGCTCCCCCTCCTCCCTGTCATTAGGACTCTGCTCAGGGGGGCGGAGTTTCATGTAATGACGCGTTTGCATTGTGACATCACGACGCAACACGTCATTTTATGAAACTCCACCCCCGAGCGAAGTACTAATGATGGGGAGGAGGGGGAGCACCAGGAGTAACTGGTGGGGGCAGGAGGAGGGAGATTCAGGCTGGCGGGCGCTGTACACACCTCTGACAACGAGCACTACACAGCCCTGGCAACTAGCATTACACAGCCCTGGCAACTAGCACTACACAACCTTGGCAACTAGCATTATACACCCCTGGCAACGATCATGACACCCGACCCAGAGCATGAAACCCCTGGCAACCAGCATGGATCCCATAGCATGAAACCCCTGGCAACCAGCATGACACCCAGCGCGTGAAACCCTTGGCAACGAGCAGGTAATTTAAAACTAATTAGAAGCTTTACTGTAGGGCATAATCATGTATCAAGGGCATTGCGGTGTGTGGCATGATATGGTGCAGGGGGGCATAATATGGTGCAGGGCGCATTACTGTGTGGGGCTTAATATGGTGGAATTTATTTTTTCCCCTGTGGTGGTCGTGATCGGTTGGAGCAGGGTCAAAAACTGAGGGGTAAGGTAGGCTTTTCAGGCCAGACCACGCCCATTTTAGAGAGACCACGCCCATTTTAGGAGCACGTGCAAATTTGTTTTTTATATCTATGGGGGGTGGGTGCATTTTATTTTAATGTCGAGGGGGGGGGGGGGGGGCACATTTTTAAATCTTGCACTGGGAGCCACATTGGCTAGATACAGCCCTGCCGGGAGGATTCAGTCAGTATAACCAACAAGAATCAAAATGCACTGAGCGGGTTCAAACGCATTATCATAGACTGGAAACACACGGAAATAATACAAGTCCCGGGGATCGTCTGTGCCATCTAGTAACAGATTAATCCACTTATGGGACAGCATGGATTGTGCTAGAGAGAGGCAAACTGGGACATGTATCTACAAGTCAAAAGTACAGGGTTGCACTGAACAGCAGTACAGCTGGAGTTCTCACAAGTGTTCCGGTCGCTCAGTATGAATGATGACAACTCCAAAGCACAATTAAACAGTGAAAAATAATCATTAAAACTTGTTTAAATGAAATAAACTTCTATATTTCAAGAATGGTCGCTTTTCTACAACGTACTGATAAACGTGTACCGCTTTAGACTATGCAGACAGGATACACATGCAATATCTATATTAATTTACATTTGTTGTTTGAATGAGTTTATTTGATCCTCAGTTATCAGTCATTTAGGATCTCCCGCCATTCACACTGGGCAGCAAATAGATAATCACCCATTGTCTACCCTATCTCTTTGAGCGCTGACTTGACCCCTATCACAGTTTCACTTCGACCTGGGTTATTGCTGGGTTATCCTGGGTCGCGGCTCGGTGTGAAAGGGTCCCCGAAAAATAACTTGTGTCTAGTGACCGGGAATACAACCCGGAAAGCTTGCAAGGTTGGACACAGGAAGGACACGGGTTACGGGGCAGTGTGAATGGGTGACCCAGGTCATCTGACCCTGGTCCCATTAACACCCTATGGAGAGCCGTCTCTCGACGCTTGGAGATGATGTTCTCTCCAAACACTGGAAGTGGAGAAGCCCTGGCAATTACTGGGTCCAGCCTGTGATGGGAAAAGGTTTAAATCAGCAAAGAGGGTGGGTCTGAGCTACACAATGGGGGCGAGGCCAACCGCAGTGCTCACTGCCGCGGGAAAAAACATGCATGCAGATACAGTACATGGAATTTTGGTGGTCCTTTCTGGATGGTAACTGTGGTGGTGGTGTTGGGTGGGGGAGGGGCTAGCCAGGCGTAGGTCTAAAGAAGACGCAGTTGCACTGACATTGCGGCAACGTGCCGACGAAGATTCTGCACTTCCACAGTGGTGGTGCGGCGTTGCACGCAGCAGATTAGCGCCACAGCTGCTGGCCATCTCATTAGCATAGAGTAGCGTCGGTGCAAAAATCTGCAGCCGGGCTGTAACTGTATCCACCCACTGAATAGGGCATTATACGTCGCTTTATGACACAAATGCAGCCCATCTGATCAGCACCTTGTCGTTTGTCAATTCTACCCGATGTTTATTGCATTCATTAACCTGGGGATTCCTGAGATTCCCAGATAAAATAAAATGGTGGGTTTATTTATTCCTGTTATTATTTCCAAGTGGAATAACACAGGGAAGGGGGGGGGGAATAAGCCCCTGATAGCGAGTTATATAGTTATTCTATCACGGCTCCGGCCATTGTCCCTCGTTATCAGAGCAGAGTGTGTTCAAGCAAGGACCGAGCGTGTTCCTAAATTTATGTCTCTGTGTGTGTGCGCCACAATGGCGGTTTTGTGCCTCTCTCCCTGACACACTGACACCTCTGGCTCCGGCTCTTTAATGTGTATTAACATCATGAACTGATACCCGCTGGCGAATTCTTCTCAAATGCCTCAATAAGGTGCTAACCTCCTCTTCTCTTTCTCTCTCTTCCCTGTTACCTATAATCTTGATTTTGACTCACACAAAAGTGTCACAGTGAGGAGCCACACTCCAAAAGGCTTTCATGCAGAACAATTGGGAAAGCAACCTACATGGAAGCTGAAAGGCAGCATTTAGAAGAGGGGGGGGGGAAATCTATTAAAATTTAAAGATGCCGCGGACAGCACCAGATAAGATGTTGGTTTTTTATGCGGCCACACAATGAGAATACACCATGGAGTTATGTTTGTTAAGGGAGAAAGGTAAAATAAAGTTCTTTTCATCCGCTCACCGGCGGTAATAACAAGCCCTGTCCCTCTGTGCTTGGATATACTGTGGGGGTCTGGATAATTCTTCATAGTTATGTGTCTGCGACAATGACTCTGACAGGAGTACAGTGCTGCCGGAACCGCTGGCTGGGGGAACATGAATGGGACACGGAATCAAAGGCAATAGCGCTGACATCACAGCGAGACAAGACAAATAAGACTTTCTTTTGTTGCAGAGGTGAAAGGGGTTAACTTAATGATTCCCAATTATCCTTCCATGGCCAGCGACATTTATAGGAGAACACTTTATCAGGATGACAAAAAGGCGCCTTATGTATTATGGTGTATATATATATATATATACATATATATACATATATAAAGGCAAAAAATGGGAGCACTCACCAGTCTTCGTTTAAGCAGAGTTTTAATTTACAATCTCATACCAGACAGAGTAGTACTATCGACGTTTCGGTCCTCACTTGGACCTTTGTCAGGATTAATACATATTGAAAAGGACAGACATATATACCCAGTACGTGCCCACCCACCAATTAACATCCACCAATCACATTAAAATCCATTTTAACCGTTTAAGTGTCACACTAGTGAGTAGTCAAATGTTTACAGCTGACACAGACCATAGCAAAAAATGTAAGCTCACCTATAGATGTGAATCTGCTATCTGCATCCCTATGTCCATGAGACCATGAGATCATGTAGCTCCACATGCTGGGCGGCGTGCGTTCCAGCCGCCATCAATCCCCCTGATGGAGCCCAAAAGGCCTGGAGTGTATACAGCCCAGCTCACGGCTGTATTCTCCACCGCCGTCATCACTTCCTGTGAATGGAACGCACTTCTGCTCCCGATACCGGAAGCGAGTGCGTTCCACCGCATAGCGATGTGTCTACAAAGCGGGGCATGTGTATAGAGTGGCTCACAGTGATGCGTTCCCCCACCGCTGTCTTATCCTGTAAATGGAACGCACTTCCATCACCCGAACCCGGATGTAAGTGCGTTCCAGACCCTATTTTTATCTTCCTGTGTGGCCAATAGTATCCGTATCAAAGTATTAGCTTAAAGGAGGCTATTTGTATGAAGTGGTGGACATGGACACAGGGTGCACATGCAGTCACATCATCTAGGTGGCTCTAAAATCATCCCCATGTTGTGTATTGAAATACACAGCATGGGATCCAATATATATAAAGACTTATTTTGTTTTTTATTTTGTTTTTATATATTCTCTATATATATATATTTTTGTGTTTTATTTTTTTTAAATAGTGATAAGATAACCTCTATTGTGCTAAAAACAGTCCCAATAATATCCTAAAAAATGCTATAAACCACTCATGGAAGCGTACCTTATTGCACAGAGCCCAAAAACAAAAATAAAAATAAAAATAGAAAGAAACGTGTTTAATTAAAAAAAACACTATATTGAATACCATCATTTAGGCCTCTTGGTCGTGTTGTATCCAGTTGGTAAATCCAGCTTGCTTCCCGTTTCAGAAGCATTTTACCACGGTCACCACCCCTTCTCGGTTGATCCACCCGATCAATGATCATGCTCCTTAGCGATGCTAATGAGTGACGGGCTTCCACAAAGTGTCTGGCAACTGGTTTATCGGAGCCCCCACTCTCCAGTGCAGATCTAATCGATTGGCGGTGATTCGCCATCCTCTCCCGGAATGGGCGAATAGTCTTACCCACATATATCAAAGAACAAGGGCAAGTGAGGATATATATCACAAAGTCAGAAGTACAGGTGACCCTGTGTCGTATATATATCTTTTTTCCGCTATGAGGGTGATGGAAGAATTCACCAGTCATCATGCTCCTACACGTGGTGCAGTTAATGCATCTATAGCATCCCATCTTCTTAGGTTGTAACCACATGACTGGGGATTTTGGGGGTACTCTGTCTGGTTGCATCAGAATATCTTTCAAGTTTCGTGCTCGTCTAAAACTCATCAATGGTTTCTCCGGTAATTTTTTAGTGAGCATCGGGTCGGTCTTAATTACGGGCCAGACCTCCCTAAGGGCCTTCCGTATACTCGGACCAGCAGTGTCAAATGTGGCGGTGACCACAAAGGGATTTTTAACTTTATGTTTGTTGATATTTCCTTTGTTAAAGATTGTCTTTGCTTTTCTCAAACATCTGTTTACCGTCCGTAGATTGTAACCACGAACCAAAAAGCGATCCTTCATTTCTCTTAGTTGGGTTTGAGCCATATGTTCATCAGAGTTATTGCGTAAAACCCTCAAAAATTGAGAGATTGGTAAATTTTGTTTTAAAGGGCCAGGATGATGGCTCTCAAAGTGCAATAGAGTATTTCGGTCCGTAATCTTCCTGAATAGTTTATAGCCATATCCCAGTTCAGTGGCATAGACGCTTACATCTAAAAAATCAATAGTCTCCTTATGATATTGCATCGTTAGGCGAATAGGAGAATCTAAATCATTCAGATGTTGTATCATTGTTAGTAAGGACTCCTCAGAGGAGGTCCAAATTAGAAATATATCGTCGATAAATCTACGATAAAAAGCGATACTATCCCCAAACGGCGGGATGATGTTTTAATTTTCATAAGCATCCATAAATAAATTTGCATAAGATGGCACTATATTGCTACCCATCGCGGTTCCCGCCGTTTGGAGATAGTACCGCCCCCCAAAAGAAAAGTAGTTATTAGTTAAAGTTAATCTAAGTAACTCAATCAAAAAATCAATAGGAGGTCCCCCTCTATGTTTATCCATCAAAGCTCGTCTGATTGTGTCTATACCAGCTCCATGGGGGATTACGGTATAAGAAGAGGTGACGTCCATGGTGACCAAGATCCCGTCTGGTTCATGAGGCATCAATTTCAATAGTCTCAGGAAATCATCAGTGTTCCGTAAATAGCTCTTAGTCTGTTTAACACAAGTCTGTAGAAAACTGTCCACAAATTGTGCTATTGGTGAAAATAATGAATTCCGTGCCGAAATTATTGGGCGGCCCGGAGGCCTGTCCAATGTTTTATGAATTTTCGGTAGTAGGTAAAGAATTGGACAAATTGGATATTCCGTTTTGAGGAAGTCCAGTGTGTCCTCATCTATCCAATTATTGTTCAAAGCACTGTGTAGCAATGAATCCAATTGGTTTTTAAAGAGTATAGTGGGATCACAGGAGAGTAGTTTATAAGTATCCTGATCTGCCAGTTGTCTATATGCCTCGGCCTCATAGTCACAGGTATCTAAAACTACCACGGCGCCACCCTTATCAGCCGGTCTTACAGTGATAAGTGGATTGTTCTTAATATCACCAATTGCTTTTCTCTCTAAAGGGCTCAGATTATATCTAATCCTCATCTGTCTTCTCATGGAGTCTCTTATATTATGATCCAACATTCTCGTAAACGTTTTTATACTAGGGTTGTATGATGGAGGATCATAAGTGCTCTTCTTCTTAAAAGTTCTAATTTCCATTGGTAATGGATCGGTCTGTTGAAACTTCTCAGTAAGTCTTAACTTACGGCCAAGTCTGTATTTATCCACAGACCAGCCGAAGTCGTTAAACTTAGGGGTAGGGATAAAACTAAGTCCCTTAGATAACAGGCTCCTTTCAGCCTCCGTAAGTCTATGAGTAGATAAGTTAATCACTGACCCTTCTGATTTTTGTTCTGCCTCTTTTTCTCTTTTATATTTTCCCCGCCGGAAGTGGGGCCTTCTGCGTTTAAAGACTGTCCCCCTGGTTTTGCTCGGGTACTCGCCCGTGGGAGTGGTGGTTTAGTATTAACTTGGGAGTCAGATGAGTTCCTTTCTGAGGATGAGAAGCTATCAAATTGAGATTGATTTTGTTTATATCTGGTGTTTCTAAATCTAAATGAGGAAGATTGTTCATTCCCCGTAAGCCATCTATATACCCTGTGATCTTTATAATCACGGTCAACTTTCTCTAATTTTGTTCTCTTAAATGTAACCAGTTCTTTCCGATATTTGTCTATTTGCTGCTTCAATTTAGTAACCCATTGTTGTGATAGATCACCCTGTAGGGCCTCAATTGCATTCGGTTTAAATTGAGCTATCTCACCCCTCACTTTTTTCAAATCCACACCTACCACCTATATATATAATTTATTACCAGTTATTTATATAGCGCACACATATTCCGCAGCACTTTGCAGAGAATATTTGGCCATTCACATCTGTCCCTGCCCCAGTGGAGCTTACACTCTATATTCCCTATCACATGTACACACACACACATTCACACTAAGGTTAATTTTTGTTGGAAGCCAATTAACCTACCAGTATATTTTTGGATTGTGGGAGGAAACCAGGGTACCCGGAGGAAACCCACCTAAGTACGGGGAGAATATACAAACTCCACACAGGGCCATGGTGGGAATCGAACACATGACCTCAGTGCTGTGAGGAAGTAATGCTAACCATTACACCATCCGTACTGCTATATATATATATATATATATATATATATTAGTGATGAGCGGGTTCGGATCCTCGGGATCCGAACCCCCCCGAACTTCACCCATTTTACACGGGTCCGAGGCAGACTCGGATCCTCCCGCCTTGCTCGGTTAACCCGAGCGCGCCCGAACGTCATCATCCCGTGGTCGGATTCTCGCAAGATTCGTATTCTATATAAGGAGCCGCGCGTCGCCGCCATTTTTCACTCGTGCATTGGAGATGATCGTGAGAGGACGTGGCTGGCGTTCTCTCAGTTTCTATGTTCAGTGGGATGCAAATATCTGTGCTCAGTGTGCTGCAAATATCTGTGCTCAGTGTGCTGCAAATATCTGTGCTCAGTGTGCTGCAAGTGCAAATATCTACGTTCTCTGCCTGAAAAACGCTCCATATCTGACTGTGCTCAGTGTGCTGCAAATATCTGTGCTCAGTGTGCTAATTGCTTTATTGTGGGGACTGGGGACCAGCAGTATTATATAGTAGGAGGACAGTGCAGAGTTTTGCTGACCAGTGACCAGTGACCACCAGTATTATACGTTCTCTGCCTGAAAAACGCTCCATATCTGTGCTGCATTGTAGTATATAGTAGGAGGACAGTGCAGAATTTTGCTGACCACCAGTATAACTATATATATAGCAGTACGGTACAGTAGTCCACTGCTCTACCTACCTCTGTGTCGTCAAGTATACTATCCATCCATACCTGTGGTGCATTTCAGTTTTGCACAGTTTGCTGACCACCAGTATATACTATATAGCAGTACGGTACAGAAGGCCACTGCTCTACCTACCTCTGTGTCGTCAAGTATACTATCCATCCATACCTGTGGTGCATTTCAGTTTTGCACAGTCTGCTGACCACCAGTATATACTATATGGCAGTACGGTACAGTAGGCCACTGCTCTACCTACCTCTGTGTCATCAAGTATACTAGTATCCATCCATACCTGTGGTGCATTTCAGTTGTGCACAGTTTGCTGTCCACCAGTATATAATATATAGCAGTAGGGTACAGTAGGCCACTGCTCTACCTACCTCTGTGTCGTCAAGTATACTATCCATCCATACCTGTGGTGCATTTCAGTTTTGCACAGTTTGCTGACCACCAGTATATACTATATAGCAGTACGGTACAGAAGGCCACTGCTCTACCTACCTCTGTGTCGTCAAGTATACTATCCATCCATACCTGTGGTGCATTTCAGTTTTGCACAGTCTGCTGACCACCAGTATATACTATATGGCAGTACGGTACAGTAGGCCACTGCTCTACCTACCTCTGTGTCATCAAGTATACTAGTATCCATCCATACCTGTGGTGCATTTCAGTTGTGCACAGTTTGCTGTCCACCAGTATATAATATATAGCAGTAGGGTACAGTAGGCCACTGCTCTACCTACCTCTGTGTCGTCAAGTATACTATCCATCCATACCTGTGGTGCATTTCAGTTTTGCAGTTTGCTGACCACCAGTATATACTATATAGCAGTGCGGTACAGTAGGCCACTGCTCTACCTACCTCTGTGTCGTCAAGTATACTATCCATCCATACCCGTGGTGCATTTCAGTTTTGCAGTTTGCTGTCCACCAGTATATAATATATAGCAGTACGGTACAGTAGGCCACTGCTCTACCTACCTCTGTGTCGTCAAGTATACTATCCATCCATACCTGTGGTGCATTTCAGTTTTGCACAGTTTGCTGTCCACCAGTATATACTATATAGCAGTACGGTACAGTAGGCCACTGCTCTACCTACCTCTGTGTCGTCAAGTATACTATCCATCCATACCTCTGGTGCATTTCAGTTGTGCACAGTTTGCTGTCCACCAGTATATAATATATAGCAGTACGGTACAGTAGGCCACTGCTCTACCTACCTCTGTGTCGTCAAGTATACTATCCATCCATACCTGTAGTGCATTTCAGTTTTGCACAGTTTGCTGTCCACCAGTATATAATATATAGCAGTACGGTACAGTAGGCCACTGCTCTACCTACCTCTGTGTCGTCAAGTATACTATCCATCCATACCTGTGGTGCATTTCAGTTTTGCACAGTATATATAGTAGTAGGCCATTGCTATTGATCTATTACTGGCATATAATTCCACACATTAAAAAATGGAGAACAAAAATGTGGAGGGTAAAATAGGGAAAGATCAAGATCCACTTCCACCTCGTGCTGAAGCTGCTGCCACTAGTCATGGCCGAGACGATGAAATGCCATCAACGTCGTCTGCCAAGGCCGATGCCCAATGTCATAGTAGAGAGCATGTAAAATCCAAAAAAATAAAGCTCAGTAAAATGACCCAAAAATCTAAATCAAAATCGTCTGAGGAGAAGCGTAAACTTGCCAATGTGCCATTTACGACACGGAGTGGCAAGGAACGGCTGAGGCCCTGGCCTATGTTCAAGGCTAGTGGTTCAGCTTCACCTGAGGATGGAAGCACTCATCCTCCTGCTAGAAAACTTAAATGAGTTAAGATGGCAAAAGCACAGCAAAGAACTGTGCGTTCTTCTAAATCACAAATCCCCAAGGAGAGTCAAATTGTGTCGGTTGCGATGCCTGACCTTCCCAACACTGGACGGGAAGAGGTTGCGCCTTCCACCATTTGCACGCCCCCTGCAAGTGCTGGAAGGAGCACCCGCAGTCCAGTTCCTGATAGTCAAATTGAAGATGTCACTGTTGAAGTACACCAGGATGAGGAAATGGGTGTTGCTGGCGCTGAGGAGGAAATTGACAAGGAGGATTCTGATGGTGAGGTGGTTTGTTTAAGTCAGGCACCCGGGGAGACACCTGTTGTCCGTGGGACGAATATGGCCATTGACATGCCTGGTCAAAATACAAAAAAAATCACCTCTTCGGTGTGGAATTATTTAAACAGAAATGCGGACAACTGGTGTCAAGCCGTGTGTTGCCTTTGTCAAGCTGTAATAAGTAGGGGTAAGGACATTAACCACCTAGGAACATCCTCCCTTATACGTCACCTGGACCGCATTCATCAGAAGTCAGTGACAAGTTCAAAAACTTTGGATGACAGCGGATGCAGTCCACTGACCACTAAATCCCTTCCTCTTGTAACCAAGCTCCTGCAAACCACACCACCAACTCCCTCAGTGTCAATTTCCTCCTTAGACAGGAAAGCCAATAGTCCTGCAGGCCATGTCACTGTCAAGTCTGACGAGTCCTCTCCTGCCTGGGATTCCTCCAATGCATCCTTGAGTGTAACGCCTACTGCTGCTGGCACTGCTGTTGTTGCTGCTGGGAGTTGATCGTCATCCCAGAGGGGAAGTCGGAAGACCACTTGTACTACTTCCAGTCACTGGCGTGCGCAGCACATTTTATTAGGGGGTGCACCGTCGGAGGGGTGTGTCTAGCACCGCCTTTTGGGCGTGTCTAGCACCATCTATTGATGGTCAA
The DNA here is from genome assembly GCF_028390025.1 of Pseudophryne corroboree. Classification (NCBI taxonomy): domain Eukaryota; kingdom Metazoa; phylum Chordata; class Amphibia; order Anura; family Myobatrachidae; genus Pseudophryne; species Pseudophryne corroboree. Next base: position 780,117,604 of record NC_086446.1, on the reverse strand, counting down.
CGCATATAAAATATCCACCTTTGTACCAATCATAATAAAGCAGATACATTGTCAAATGTTGTGGTGTGCACCAAAGAAACACCCCTGATGGCACTCATGCAATTACACTGCTCCTCCTCAGCCTGGTCTGGCTCCCCCTCTCTTTCCCCTGCAAACTGCAGCAGCTTACTTAAAGTCAGTAAGTAAACTGACACTGACAGTCACAGACTAGTTACTGCTGCTGCTGGAAAAACGAGTGACCTGTCAATGCTGCTGCCGGCCACCTGCCAGTATTGAATTTGTCTTCCTAAGAGGAATGCTGGCTGCATGCTGCTCCTCATCAGTGGCTGGCATTGGCATAGCATAGAAGGAGAGAGGTGGGCATGTGGTGGGTGGGCATGTGAGCAGCATGACGTAATCACGTTACATCACACTGTTTTTGTACATGGAGGTGGAGCTGGGAATTTGAAAGCCGGTGGCAGTGGCACCCTTGATTAACCCAGGCGTCCGGTCAGTAATGCAGTCCTGCAGGGTGCAGCGCAGAGGGGACAGTAATCAGCCTGCTCGGCGATCCCTGCATCAGGCATGTGAGATCGGGGTGCCAGACATTAGGGGGTGCCTGTGCGCACCAGGCACCCCCCCTGCGCACACCTATGCTTCCAGTAAGCAATTGACTGTCCAACAGTCCTTTGCGAGGAAGATGAAATATCACAGCAGTCATCCTGCTGCAAAGCGGATAACTCAGGCCTTGGCAGCCTGGGTGGTGAGAGAAACGTGTTTCCGGTATTGACCGTTAATTCACAGGCAACTAGAGACTTGATTGAGGTACTGTGTCCCCGGTACCAAATACCATCTAGGTTCCATTTCTCTAGGCAGGCGATACCGAAAATGTACACAGACGTCAGAAAAAGAGTCACCAGTGTCCTAAAAAATGCAGTTGTACCCAATGTCCACTTAACCAAGGACATGTGGACAAGTGGAGCAGGGCAGACTCAGGACTATATGACTGTGACAGCCCACTGGGTAGATGTATTGCCTCCCGCAGCAAGAACAGCAGCGGCGGCACCAGTAGCAGTATCTCGCAAACTCGTTCCTAGGCAGGCTACGCTTTGTATCACCGCTTTCCATAAGAGGCACACAGCTGACAACCTCTTACGGAAACTGAGGAACATCATCGCAGAATGGCTTACCCCAATTGGACTCTCCTGGGGATTTGTGACATCGGACAACGCCACCAATATTGTGCGTGCATTACATCTGGGCAAATTCCAGCACGTCCCATGTTTTGCACATACATTGAATTTGGTGGTGCAGAATTATTTAAAAAACGACAGGGGCGTGCAAGAGATGCTGTCGGTGGCCAGAAGAATTGCGGGCCACTTTCGGCATTCAGGCACCGCGTGCCGAAGACTGGAGCACCAGCAAACAGTCCTGAACCTGCCCTGCCATCATCTGAAGCAAGAGGTGGTAACGAGGTGGAATTCAACCCTCTATATGCTTCAGAGGATGGAGGAGCAGCAAAAGGCCATTCAAGCCTATACATCTGCCTACGATATAGGCAAAGGAGGGGGAATGCACCTGACTCAAGCGCAGTGGAGAATGATTTCAACGTTGTGCAAGGTTCTGCAACCCTTTGAACTTGCCACACGTGAAGTCAGTTCAGACACTGCCAGCCTGAGTCAGGTCATTCCCCTCCTCAGGCTTTTGCAGAAGAAGCTGGAGACATTGAAGGAGGAGCTAAAACAGAGCGATTCCGCTAGGCATGTGGGACTTGTGGATGGAGCCCTTAATTTACTTAACCAGGATTCACGGGTGGTCAATCTGTTGAAATCAGAGCACTACATTTTGGCCACCGTGCTCGATCCTAGATTTAAAACCTAGGTTGTATCTCTCTTTCCGGCAGACACAAGTCTGCAGAGGTTCAAAGACCTGCTGGTGAGAAAATTGTCAAGTCAAGCGGAACGTGACCCGTCAACAGCTCCTCCTTCACATTCTCCCGCAACTGGGGCTGAGAGGAAAAGGCTCAGAATTCCGTGCCCAGCCGCTGGCGGTGATGCAGGGCAGTCTGGAGCAAGTGCTGACATCTGGTCCGGACTGAAGGACCTGCCAACGATTACTGACATGTCGTCTACTGTCACTGCATATGATGCTGTCACCATTGAAAGAATGGTGGAGGATTATATGAGTGACAGCATCCAAGTAGGCACGTCAGACAGTCCGTACGTATACTGGCAGGAAAAAGAGGCAATTTGGAGGCCCTTGCACAAACTGGCTATATTTTACCTAAGTTGCCCCCCTCCAGTGTGTACTCCGAAAGAGTGTTTAGTGCAGCCGCTCACCTTGTCAGCAATCGGCGTACGAGGTTACTTCCAGAAAATGTGGAGAAGATGATGTTCATCATAATTAATTATAATCAATTCCTCCGTGGAGACATTTACCAGCAATTGCCTCCAGAAAGTACACAGGGACCTGAGATGGTGGATTCCAGTGGGGACGAATTAATAATCTGTGAGGAGGGGGATGTACACAGTGAAAGGGGTGAGGAATCGGACGATGAGGAGGAGGTGGACATCTTGCCTCTGTAGAGCCAGTTTGTGCAAGGAGAGATTGATTGCTTCTTTTTTGGTGGGGGCCCAAACCAACCAGTCATTTCAGTCACAGTCGTGTGGCAGACCCTGTCGCTGAAATTATGGGTTCGTTAAAGTGTGCATGTCCTGTTTATACAACATAAGGGTGGGTGGGAGGGCCCAAGGACAATTCCATCTTGCACCTCTTTTTTCTTTCATTTTTCTTTGCATCATGTGTCACACAGCTACCTCATTGCGCCTCTTTTTTTCTTTGCATCATGTGTTGTTTGGGGACTATTTTTTGGAAGTGCCATCCTGTCTGACACTGCAGTGCCACTCCTAGATGGGCCAGGTGTTTGTGTCGGCCACTTGGGTCGCTTAGCTTAGTCATCCAGCGACCTCGGTGCAAATTTTAGGACTAAAAATAATATTGTGAGGTGTGAGGTGTTCAGAATAGACTGGAAATGAGTGGAAATTATGGTTATTGAGGTTAATAATACTATGGGATCAAAATGACCCCCAAACTCTATGATTTAAGCTGTTTTTGAGGGTTTTTTGTAAAAAAAACACCCGAATCCAAAACACACCCGAATCCGACAAAAAATTTTCAGGGAGGTTTTGCCAAAACGCGTCTGAATCCAAAACACGGCCGCGGAACCGAATCCAAAACCAAAACAAAACCCGAAAAATTTCCGGTGCACATCACTAATATATACAGGTTGAGTATCCCATATCCAAATATCCGAAATACGGAATATTCCGAAATACGGACTTTTTTGAGCGAGAGTGAGATAGTGAAACTTTTGTTTTTTGATGGCTCAATGTACACAAACTTTGTTTAATACACACAGTTATTAAAAATATTGTATTAAATGACCTTCAGGCTGTGTCTATAAGGTGCATATGAAACATAAATGAATTGTGTGAATGTACACACACTTTGTTTAATGCACAAAGTTATAAAAAATATTGGCTAAAATGACCTTCAGGCTGTGTGTATAAGGTGTATATGTAACATAAATGCATTCTGTGCTTAGACTTGGGTCCCATCGCCATGATATCTCATTATGGTATGCAATTATTCCAAAATACGGAAAAATCCGATATCCAAAATACCTCTGGTCCCAAGCATTTTGGATAAGGGATACTCAACATGTATATATATATATATATATATATATATATATATATATACTTACAGGGAAGATTCCCGGTGGGCCGGCGCACCCGTGGGGCCTGTTTTGTTTGAGGACATGTGGTCCTTTTTATAGACATAATGAATAAGATGCTAAATAATTTGCATATATGAAAATGACTTTGCCACTTAGCCTGTGATTGCAGATGATCTAGTGGATGCTCTGTCTGCCTGCTTGGCTGACATATAAGATTGAGTGAATAGTGATAGGGATACGGTTGGTGTAATAAGCAAGAAAATATATCTTTCTAAAGAATGATATAGTTTCCTAAATTCTGAAAGTGTATCATATAATGTGCTCATAATATTTAATTTTATTTCTTTTTAACTTTCCCCTTGATGCTGGACCCAGGGACGTGCAGTCAGGGGAGGCAGTGCCTCCCCTATCTTTAATTATGAAAATAATACAAAGAAGATACTTATGACACATATTCTGTGTCATAAGTATCTTCTTAATATTATGGCAATCATAAATACCTTTTTAACTTAATGTCAGCGGCACCGAGAGCGGTGCCTCACGCTGGCCATTGTATATGGCCGGAAGCAGGGGGCGGGTAGGTGGCGGGACCAAGCAGAGGGCTGTAAAAGCCCATTAAAAAATCCACAGAAAGCGGCACCTGTACAAGTGCCTCGACTGGCTGACTGGTGCATGGAGCCGCCTGTCATCTGTGGCGCCGCCCCCCTTATGTGTCACCCGGCCACAAGTTGTGCATGACAAATTCCGTGACCTGGTGACGTGCTATTGGGGGCGGGGCCACAAATGATAGGCGGCCCCGCACACTAATCAGAGCTGACTTCCCCCGCCACTGCCTTCACCCCAGGGAACCGGCACTGTTCCCCCCTCCTGCAGCGTCATCTAAAGGCAGCCGAGCTCCACTGGTGGAGCGGCCGGAGCCAAAGCAACGGGGAGACCACATGGACCGGGATGCGGCCACTATCTTGCCGCCTGCACGCCTCCGCACAGCAACACCGTCGGCTTCCCACCTGCCTCCGTCACCGGATCCATGGGGCTATACAGCGAGGCTCACCCCATCCTGCCACTCGCTCTCCTGCCTGGCTGCTTCCCCTGCTCTGGAGCTGCTCCTCCCACCAGGCATTGGCAGTCCATTTCACACCGGGTCATCATCCAGTGGAGAGAGCACGGGGATCAGGCCTCCTCCAGCTCCAGGCCCACCCCTCCTACTGAGACCACCTGGTCTGGGCCCAGCTCTGGATGTGCTCCTGACCTAATCCACAAGGTGAGCGGGGAGCTGAGGGGGGTAAACACTAGGACTGCCCTGGGTTCTGAATAGGTTTAAAGATAGTTCCCTCACTTCTGAGGTTTAGTGACCACCATCGATGCTGCAGACGACATACCATAAGCTGTGTGGTATGTCACGGTGTGCTGTAATGTGAATTTCGGCTCATACCGTGTGCTGTAGTGTGAATTTTGGGTCATACGGTGTGTTGTAATGTGAATTTCGGCTCATACCGTGTGGTAAAATATGAATTTCAGGTCATACGGTGTGCTGTAATATGAATTTCGGCTCATACCGTGTGCTGTAGTGTGAATTTCGGGTCATACGGTGTGTTGTAATGTGAATTTCGGCTCATACCGTGTGCTGTAGTGTGAATTTCGGGTCATACGGTGTGTTGTAATATGAATTTCGGCTCATACCGTGTGCTGTAGTGTGAATTTCGTGTCATACGGTGTGTTGTAATGTGAATTTCGGCTCATACCGTGTGGTAAAATATGAATTTACGGTCATACGGTGTGCTGTAATGTGAATTTCGGCTCATACCGTGTGCTGTAGTGTGAATTTCGGGTCATACGGTGTGTTGTAATGTGAATTTCGGCTCATACCGTGTGCTGTAGTGTGAATTTCGGGTCATACGGTGTGTTGTAATATGAATTTCGGCTCATACCGTGTGCTGTAGTGTGAATTTCGGGTCCTACGGTGTGTTGTAATGTGAATTTCGGCTCATACCGTGTGGTAAAATATGAATTTCAGGTCATACGGTGTGCTGTAATGTGAATTTCGGCTCATACCGTGTGCTGTAGTGTGAATTTCGTGTCATACGGTGTGTTGTAATGTGAATTTCGGCTCATACCGTGTGGTAAAATATGAATTTACGGTCATACGGTGTGCTGTAATGTGAATTTCGGCTCATACCGTGTGCTGTAGTGTGAATTTCGGCTCATACCGTGTGCTGTAGTGTGAATTTCGGCTCATACCGTGTGCTGTAGTGTGAATTTCGGCTCATACCGTGTGCTGTAATGTGAATTTCGGCTCATACCGTGTGCTGTAATGTGAATTTCGGCTCATACCATGTGCTGTAGTGTGAATTTCGGCTCATACCGTGTGCTGTAGTGTGAATTTCGGCTCATAACGTGTGCTGTAATGTGAATTTCGGCTCATTCTGTGTGCTGTAATGTGAGTTTCGGTTCATACTGTGTGGTATCAGGTGAAAGGGGCACAAGTACTAGATAATATAAGGGGTCCTACTACACTGAAGGACACGCCCCATTTGAGTGGCCACACCCCCTTTTCCGGAGGCACGCGCATAATTGCAACCTTCACTTTTCCATACCCCCACTTCAAAATTTCCACTTCGACCACACTATATATATATATATATATATATATATATATATTATATTCTCAGTGCCTCTCCAGCCAATGACCTCACCGCACGTCACTGCTGGACCTGCCCACTATCTGGAAAGTCTTGGGGGGAGGGTGCTGCTGCCATGGCCCATGGCTAGATCTTACACCTCTGGTGCTGCCCATGTGGGGCCACTAGTACAAATTTTTCCAGGGCCGCTTTATGTTCCCAATCCGCCCCTGTATATATAGTGTTCCCGGCAGAATGGGGGAAGGGCAGAGCGTGCGGGGTGGGAAAACCCATTGACCATCAGTGGCAAACACGTACCATAAACGGTCACTGTGGCTACTTCACATGTGATTGGTGTGGCAGTCACTTCCTTGGAAGCAGCAGGGATAGCGCTGTATAATGATGCACCAGGAGGCCATACTGTACCTCCCAACTGTCCCGATTTCGCGGGACAGTCCCGATTTTTGGGGACTGTTCCGCTGTTTCATCCGCGGGCCGCAGTGTCCCACTGTGGGGGGCAGTTGGGATCCTCACTGTCATTCGCTGCTCTGCTGTAGAGCAGCGGGGGATAGACGCTGTGCGCATGCTCACACAGCGTCTATTCATGGAGACGGACTAGAGGCATAACAGCAACTCATAGAGCGCTGGTCACGTCCCCACAGTGACGGGAAACAGGGGCGTGGCTCGTGATTGCAGCATCACGGCGAAGCCACATTCCCATCCCCTCTGAAGCCACACCCCCTTTTACGGTGGGCGCGGTCTTGCCGCGCAGGAGTCCCTCTTCACACTACACAAGGCACCTATTAGAAGTAGACACCTCCTGCTGCGGTAGTGATCCCACTTGCGTCCTAGGACACAGGCATCAGATCACTGCGACACCAATGCGCGGCTTGCGGCACCCATGCAGTGAGTATTTCCATTTAGTTCCATACATGCAATGCAGGAGCGATTACGCCTGACTTATATTCAACTAAGCTTCATGCACCGTGTAAAGGGAAGATCCAAACTGTTTTTGCAGTGAACACCTCTCCTTCCAAGCAGTGTAAGGGGGTAATTCAGATCTGATTGCTGAGCTGTGTTTTTTGCTGCCCTGCGATCAGATAGTCGCTGCCTACAGGGGGGAGAGGGAAATCGCTTTGTTAGCAGAGCTGCACAAACATCAGCTTGTGCAGTCTCTGCGCAGCCCAGGCCTTACTCAGCTGCTGCGATTGAATCCTGCTGATCGGGGCCGTAGCTGACGTCAGACACCTTCCCTCAAAACGCCTGAGCCCCCCTGCGTTTTTCTGGACACTCCCGGAAAAAACGGTCAGTTCCCACCCACAAACGGCCTCTTCCTGTCAAACTCCTTGCGAACGCCCATGCACCATCGTGCAAGGCGCCGATCACCGTAGCAGCCATCCGTCGCGCCAGCGCAGTGCGGCATCTCCAACTCTCAACAGTCTGGAGAAGACTGAATTTAATCTGCGCTAATTGTAAATCGGTACAGCGGATTGGATGACTCATTTCATCGAAGTAGACAATAGGTGGAAGAGAAAAGAATGTTGGATAAACTCAACTGTGATTCATCAGTGGGGGCTCGGATCCCTCTTCACTATAGAAAAGAGCGGGGCTCTGGGTACCAACGCCATCCAAAGATGGCGTTAGTTCCCACAGGCAAGCGCCAAAAACTTTTAGTCTTCAGAGTTTGCTGAATACTAGGTGGCCCCATTGGTCCCTTAATAATGAATGAGCCCGTCACTTTAAACAACTGGAATACTAGCGTTACCATGTGTGTAAAAGGCCCATTAAGGGTGTGTGTTTTGTGGAGCCAGCTAGGGCAGACAAGGCAGTGGGTGGCGTCCTACAGGAGGGTGGTATTCATGTCACCGGCGGCCGGGAGACCGATGGTCACATGACCTCCACCGACATCCCGCCCCCTCACTATCCCGATGGTCGGCATGCCACTCGTGGGTGTCCACGACACCCATAGAGTGGGAATACATAGTAACATAGTAACATAGTATCTGAGGTTGAAAAAAGACAATTGTCCATCGAGTTCAACCTATTTGTGGTCTCCAATGCATGATGATTTGACTAAAATTTCTGACTGATGCTGCTATCAGCCGTTGCATTTTATCCCTATTTATAATAACTATAATGCATGACTATGCACCATACCCCTGGATATCCTTATCCATTAGGAATTTATCTAACCCATTCTTAAAGGTGTTGACAGATTCCGCCATTACAACTCCCTCGGGCAGGGAATTCCAAACATGTATTGTCCTTACCGTGAAAAAGCCTTTACGCCGTATTGTGCGGAATCTCCTCTCCTCTAACCTGAGCGAGTGTCCACGAGTCCTCTGTGTTGATCTAACCAAAAACAGGTCCCGCGCAAGCTCTGTGTATTGTCCCCTTATATATTTGTAGACCGCAGGTCGCCACCGAGCCCGCAAGGGGCTTGCTGCACTGGCCCCTCCCCGCTGGGATCCCGGCGTCGGTATGCTACACCCCATACAGGAAGCCAGCTCTCTGCCTGGCAGTCCCGAAGGGAAGAAACACCTCCCAATAGGACTGCCTGTAGTGTCTGTGACTGGCAGGTAGGGCTTCCAATAGGAACTGTGACAGTGAACCCAGTGCAGTCTCAGAGGTGGCAGATTTTACCTGGGGCGGGGGGGGGGGGGGGGGGTGCTGCTGTCCTCCAGCCCTTAGGTAATCACAACCACTGGTCCTGAGATGTGTTATGTCTCGCTTCTCCTCTTACTTCTGCTATACCCGGAGGAGGACTAAGATTGGTCATTCCGAGTTGATCGCTAGCTGAAAATGTTTGCCGTGCAGCGATGAAGCAAAAAAAAGTCACTTCTGCGCATGCGTATGCGGTGCAATGCGTAGACACGACGTACTTTCACAATGGCCGATGTAGTTTCACACAAGGTCTAGCGAAGCTTTTCAGTCGTACTGCTGGCCGCAGAGTGATTGACAGGAAGTGGGCGTTTCTGGGTGTCAACTGGCCGTTTTCATGGAGTGTTCGAAAAAACGCAGGTATGCCAGGAAAAACGCAGGCTTGGCTGGGAGAATGCAGGGCGTGTTTGTGATGTCAAATCCGGAACTTAACAGTCTGAATTGATCGCAAGCGCTGAGTAGGTCTGAAGCTACTCTGAAACTGCACAATTTTTTTTTGTAGTCGCTCTGCGATCCTTTCGTTCGCAACTTCTGCTAAGCTAAGATACACTCCCAGTGGGAGGCGGCATAGCGTTTGCACGACTGCTAAGAACTGCTAGCGAGCGATCAACTCGGAATGACCCCGTAAATTCCCACACACATTGTAACTCCTACAGAAAACTTCAGCATTGCTCCTGTCCCCCTTTTCATCTTCCAGCGTCAGTGGAACAAGCTGTGAGAATTAACATCAAACAGCACTATAATTAGATTGTGCTTATCATGGGGGTTATTCAGAGTTAGCAAACCAAAAAAGTTAGCAATTGGGCAAAACCATGTGCACTGCAGGTGGGGCAGAGGTAACATGTGCAGAGAGAGTTAGATTTGGGTGGGTTATATTGTTTCTGTGCAGGGTAAATACTGGCTGCTTTATTTTTATACTGCAATTTAGATTTCAGTTTGAACACACCCCACCCAAATCTAACTCTCTCTGCACATGTTACATCTGCCCCCCCATCCTGCAGTGCACATGGGGGTTCATTCCGAGTTGTTCGCTCGCAAGCTGCTTTTAGCAGCTTTGCACACGCTAAGCCGCCGCCTACTGGGAGTGAATCTTAGCTTATCAAAATTGCGAACGAAAGATTAGCAGAATTGCGAATAGACACTTCTTAGCAGTTTCTGAGTAGCTCCAGACTTACTCGGCATCTGCGATCAGTTCAGTCAGTGTCGTTCCTGGTTTGACGTCACAAACACACCCAGCGTTCGCCCAGACACTCCTCCGATTCTCCAGCCACTCCTGCGTTTTTCCCAGAAACGGTAGCGTTTTTTCGCACACACCCATAAAACGGCCAGTTTCCGCCCAGAAACACCCACTTCCTGTCAATCACATTACGATCACCAGAACGAAGAAGAAACCTCGTAATGCCGTGAGTAAAATACCTAACTGCATAGCAAATTTACTTGGCGCAGTCGCACTGCGGACATTGCGCATGCGCATTTGCGACTAATCGCTCCGTTGCGAGAAAAAAATAACTAGCGAACAACTCGGAATGACCCCCATGGTTTTACCCAATTGCTAACTTTTTTAGTTTGCTAACAAACCTGAATCAGGCCCTATAACAGCATTTCACACAAAACCTTAATAAATCTGAGCAGAGCAACATTTTATTAGAGATGAGCGCCGGAAATTTTTCGGGTTTTGTGTTTTGGTTTTGGGTTCGGTTCCGCGGCCGTGTTTTGGGTTCGACCGCGTTTTGGCAAAACCTCACCGAATTTTTTTTGTCGGATTCGGGTGTGTTTTGGATTCGGGTGTTTTTTTCAAAAAACCCTAAAAAACAGCTTAAATCATAGAATTTGGGGGTCATTTTGATCCCAAAGTATTATTAACCTCAAAAACCATAATTTCCACTCATTTTCAGTCTATTCTGAATACCTCACACCTCACAATATTATTTTTAGTCCTAAAATTTGCACCGAGGTCGCTGTGTGAGTAAGATAAGCGACCCTAGTGGCCGACACAAACACCGGGCCCATCTAGGAGTGGCACTGCAGTGTCACGCAGGATGTCCCTTCCAAAAAACCCTCCCCAAACAGCACATGACGCAAAGAAAAAAAGAGGCGCAATGAGGTAGCTGACTGTGTGAGTAAGATAAGCGACCCTAGTGGCCGACACAAACACCGGGCCCATCTAGGAGTGGCACTGCAGTGTCACGCAGGATGTCCCTTCCAAAAAACCCTCCCCAAACAGCACATGACGCAAAGAAAAAAAGAGGCGCAATGAGGTAGCTGACTGTGTGAGTAAGATAAGCGACCCTAGTGGCCGACACAAACACCGGGCCCATCTAGGAGTGGCACTGCAGTGTCACGCAGGATGGCCCTTCCAAAAAACCCTCCCCAAACAGCACATGACGCAAAGAAAAATAAAAGAAAAAAGAGGTGCAAGATGGAATTGTCCTTGGGCCCTCCCACCCACCCTTATGTTGTATAAACAAAACAGGACATGCACACTTTAACCAACCCATCATTTCAGTGACAGGGTCTGCCACACGACTGTGACTGATATGACGGGTTGGTTTGGACCCCCCCCAAAAAAGAAGCAATTAATCTCTCCTTGCACAAACTGGCTCTACAGAGGCAAGATGTCCACCTCATCATCATCCTCCGATATATCACCGTGTACATCCCCCTCCTCACAGATTATCAATTCGTCCCCACTGGAATCCACCATCTCAGCTCCCTGTGTACTTTGTGGAGGCAATTGCTGTTGGTCAATGTCTCCGCGGAGGAATTGATTATAATTCATTTTAATGAACATCATCTTCTCCACATTTTCTGGATGTAACCTCGTACGCCGATTGCTGACAAGGTGAGCGGCGGCACTAAACACTCTTTCGGAGTACACACTTGTGGGAGGGCAACTTAGGTAGAATAAAGCCAGTTTGTGCAGGGGCCTCCAAATTGCCTCTTTTTCCTGCCAGTATAAGTACGGACTGTGTGACGTGCCTACTTGGATGCGGTCACTCATATAATCCTCCACCATTCTTTCAATGTTGAGAGAATCATATGCAGTGACAGTAGACGACATGTCCGTAATCGTTGTCAGGTCCTTCAGTCCGGACCAGATGTCAGCATCAGCAGTCGCTCCAGACTGCCCTGCATCACCGCCAGCGGGTGGGCTCGGAATTCTGAGCCTTTTCCTCGCACCCCCAGTTGCGGGAGAATGTGAAGGAGGAGATGTTGACAGGTCGCGTTCCGCTTGACTTGACAATTTTCTCACCAGCAGGTCTTTCAACCCCAGCAGACTTGTGTCTGCCGGAAAGAGAGATCCAAGGTAGGTTTTAAATCTAGGATCGAGCACGGTGGCCAAAATGTAGTGCTCTGATTTCAACAGATTGACCACCCGTGAATCCTTGTTAAGCGAATTAAGGGCTCCATCCACAAGTCCCACATGCCTAGCGGAATCGCTCCGTGTTAGCTCCTCCTTCAATGTCTCCAGCTTCTTCTGCAAAAGCCTGATGAGGGGAATGACCTGACTCAGGCTGGCAGTGTCTGAACTGACTTCACGTGTGGCAAGTTCAAAGGGCATCAGAACCTTGCACAACGTTGAAATCATTCTCCACTGCACTTGAGACAGGTGCATTCCACCTCCTATATCGTGCTCAATTGTATAGGCTTGAATGGCCTTTTGCTGCTCCTCCAACCTCTGAAGCATATAGAGGGTTGAATTCCACCTCGTTACCACTTCTTGCTTCAGATGATGGCAGGGCAGGTTCAGTAGTTTTTGGTGGTGCTCCAGTCTTCTGTACGTGGTGCCTGTACGCCGAAAGTGTCCCGCAATTCTTCTGGCCACCGACAGCATCTCTTGCACGCCCCTGTCGTTTTTTAAAAAATTCTGCACCACCAAATTCAAGGTATGTGCAAAACATGGGACGTGCTGGAATTTGCCCATATTTAATGCACACACAATATTGCTGGCGTTGTCCGATGCCACAAATCCACAGGAGAGTCCAATTGGGGTAAGCCATTCTGCGATGATCTTCCTCAGTTGCCGTAAGAGGTTTTTAGCTGTGTGCGTATTCTGGAAAGCGGTGATACAAAGCGTAGCCTGCCTAGGAAAGAGTTGGCGTTTGCGAGATGCTGCTACTGGTGCCGCCGCTGCTGTTCTTGCGGCGGGAGTCCATACATCTACCCAGTGGGCTGTCACAGTCATATAGTCCTGACCCTGCCCTGCTCCACTTGTCCACATGTCCGTGGTTAAGTGGACATTGGGTACAACTGCATTTTTTAGGACACTGGTGAGTCTTTTTCTGACGTCCGTGTACATTCTCGGTATCGCCTGCCTAGAGAAGTGGAACCTAGATGGTATTTGGTAACGGGGGCACACTGCCTCAAGAAATTGTCTAGTTCCCTGTGAACTAACGGCGGATACCGGACGCACGTCTAACACCAACATAGTTGTCAAGGCCTCAGTTATCCGCTTTGCAGCAGGATGACTGCTGTGATATTTCATCTTCCTCGCAAAGGACTGTTGGACAGTCAATTGCTTACTGGAAGTAGTACAAGTGGGCTTACGACTTCCCCTCTGGGATGACCATCGACTCCCAGCAGCAACAGCAGCAGCGCCAGCAGCAGTAGGCGTTACACGCAAGGATGCATCGGAGGAATCCCAGGCAGGAGAGGACTCGTCAGAATTGCCAGTGACATGGCCTGCAGGACTATTGGCATTCCTGGGGAAGGAGGAAATTGACACTGAGGGAGTTGGTGGGGTGGTTTGCGTGAGCTTGGTTACAAGAGGAAGGGATTTACTGGTCAGTGGACTGCTTCCGCTGTCGCCCAAAGTTTTTGAACTTGTCACTGACTTATTATGAATGCGCTGCAGGTGACGTATAAGGGAGGATGTTCCGAGGTGGTTAACGTCCTACTTATTACAGCTTGACAAAGGGAACACACGGCTTGACAAATGTTGTCCGCATTTCTGGTGAAATACTTCCACACCGAAGAGCTGATTTTTTTGGTATTTTCACCAGGCATGTCAACGGCCATATTCCTCCCACGGACAACAGGTGTCTCCCCGGGTGCCTGACTTAAACAAACCACCTCACCATCAGAATCCTCCTGGTCAATTTCCTCCCCAGCGCCAGCAACACCCATATCCTCCTCATCCTGGTGTACTTCAACACTGACATCTTCAATCTGACTATCAGGAACTGGACTGCGGGTGCTCCTTCCAGCACTTGCAGGGGGCGTGCAAATGGTGGAAGGCGCATGCTCTTCACGTCCAGTTTTGGGAAGGTCAGGCATCGCAACCGACACAATTGGACTCTCCTTGTGGATTTGGGATTTCGAAGAACGCACAGTTCTTTGCGGTGCTACTGCTTTTGCCAGCTTGAGTCTTTTCATTTTTCTAGCGAGAGGCTGAGTGCCTCCATCCTCATGTGAAGCTGAACCACTAGCCATGAACATAGGCCAGGGCCTCAGCCGTTCCTTGCCACTCCGTGTGGTAAATGGCATATTGGCAAGTTTACGCTTCTCCTCCGACAATTTTATTTTAGGTTTTGGAGTCCTTTTTTTACTGATATTTGGTGTTTTGGATTTGACATGCTCTGTACTATGCCATTGGGCATCGGCCTTGGCAGACGACGTTGCTGGCATTTCATCGTCTCGGCCATGACTAGTGGCAGCAGCTTCAGCACGAGGTGGAAGTGGATCTTGATCTTTCCCTAATTTTGGAACCTCAACATTTTTGTTCTCCATATTTTAATAGGCACAACTAAAAGGCACCTCAGGTAAACAATGGAGATGGATGGATACTAGTATACAATTATGGATGGACTGCCGAGTGCCGACACAGAGGTAGCTACAGCCGTGGACTACCGTACTGTACTGTGTCTGCTGCTAATATAGACTGGAAGATAATGAGATGTAGTATGTATAAAGAAGAAAGAAAAAAAAAACCACGGGTAGGTGGTATACAATTATGGACGGACTGCCGAGTGCCGACACAGAGGTAGCTACAGCCGTGGACTACCGTACTGTGTCTGCTGCTAATATAGACTGGTTGATAATGAGATGTAGTATGTATAAAGAAGAAAGGAAAAAAAAACCACGGGTAGGTGGTATACAATTATGGACGGACTGCCGAGTGCCGACACAGAGGTAGCTACAGCCGTGGACTACCGTACTGTACTGTGTCTGCTGCTAATATAGACTGGATGATAATGAGATGTAGTATGTATAAAGAAGAAAGAAAAAAAAAACCACGGGTAGGTGGTATACAATTATGGACGGACTGCCGACACAGAGGTAGCTACAGCCGTGGACTACCGTACTGTACTGTGTCTGCTGCTAATATAGACTGGATGATAATGAGATGTAGTATGTATAAAGAAGAAAGGAAAAAAAAAACCACGGGTAGGTGGTATACAATTATGGATGGACTGCCGAGTGCCGACACAGAGGTAGCTACAGCCGTGGACTACCGTACTGTACTGTGTCTGCTGCTAATATAGACTGGATGATAATGAGATGTAGTATGTATAAAGAAGAAAGAAAAAAAAACACGGGTAGGTGGTATACAATTATGGACGGACTGCCGAGTGCCGACACAGAGGTAGCTACAGCCGTGGACTACCGTACTGTACTGTGTCTGCTGCTAATATAGACTGGATGATAATGAGATGTAGTATGTATAAAGAAGAAAGAAAAAAAAAACCACGGGTAGGTGGTATACAATTATGGACGGACTGCCGAGTGCCGACACAGAGGTAGCTACAGCCGTGGACTACCGTACTGTGTCTGCTGCGACTGGATGATAAATAATGATATAAAAAATATATATATATCACTACTGCAGCCGGACAGGTATATATTATATAATGACGGACCTGCTGGACACTGTCTGTCAGCAGAATGAGTTTTTTATTTTATAGAATAAAAAAACACCACACAAGTCACACGACGTGTGTTTAACTTTTACAGGCAGGCAGTCAATCACAATACAATATAGTATACTATACTGGTGGTCAGGTCACTGGTCAGTCACACTGGCACTGGCAGTGGCACTCCTGCAGAAAAAAAGTGTGCACTGTTTAATTTTAATATGTACTCCTGGCTCCTGCTATAACCTAACTGCTCCCCAGTCTCCCCCACAATTAAGCTGTGTGAGCACAGTCAGATATTATACATAGATGATGCAGCACACTGGGCTGAGCACAGATATGGTATGTGACTGAGTCACTGTGTATCGTTTTTTCAGGCAGAGAACGGATTATATTAAATAATATAAAACTGCACTGGTGGTCACTGGTCAGTCACTAGTATAACTAACTAATACTATCAGCAAAATTCTGCACTCTCTGTCTGAGTACTCCTCCTAAGCTCCTGTAAATGAAGTGTCACTGTCTCACTCTCACTCTCCTATCTATTTCTTCTCTAAACGGAGAGGACGCCAGCCACGTCCTCTCACTATCAATCTCAATGCACGTGTAAAATGGCGGCGACGCGCGGCTCCTTATATAGAATCCGAGTCTCGCGATAGAATCCGAGCCTCGCGAGAATCCGACAGCGTCATGATGACGTTCGGGCGCGCTCGGGTTAACCGAGCAAGGCGGGAAGATCCGAGTCGCTCGGACCCGTGTAAAAAAACATGAAGTTCGGGCGGGTTCGGATTCCGAGGAACCGAACCCGCTCATCTCTACATTTTATATAATCTGTGTACTGTACACATACAGCCACCATTAGTCATTGTCATAAAGGTCTTACAGACATCTGCTAATCACAAAATACACATATTGATCACATGCGGCTAATAAAATGCATCACGTGTGTAATTAATATTCCCTCCTCGATACGGTGTTGGGAGGCCGGGTGAGCAGGGGCGGGCTGAGAACATTTTCGGGGTGGCTGCGTGACATCACACGCAGCAGCGCCGATAAAAAAAATGTCCGCTTACCGCCCGACAGCGAAGCCAGACTTCGCTGCCAGGGGTCAACCTTAGTTCCGATGCATCCGCCATTAGATAGCGGACGCATCAGGAGGCAGCCTCACACATACTGTGCGGTCTTGCCCTGTGCTGGCCGGCCCCCAGCATGTGCGGAGATGAAAGCAGATCTGACTGCGTATGCGGCAATCTGCGTTCATCTCTGAATAACCCCCTGTATGCCCAGTTGAGATGGGCTGAGGAGCTGTAACACAGATAATGAGCTTTCTGCTGAATTACCCAGAGCACGCCTAGTTAGACACAACTGTATGAATACTATATTTCCAACAAATGCCGTTAATAAAAAAAAGATACAATGTCAATATTATCATCTCCGATCACATCAGCCTAGAACAAAAAACATCAATAGTGTACCATCTGCCATTAACAGACCACCAATGATTATTACCATGTTACCTAACCACGTATACAACCAGTCATCAGATCACCCTACAGTTATACTGTATAATCTCCCCTACCAACCGGTCATCATCTACCAACCCATCATTAGATCAACCTACAGTTATATCATCTCACCTACCAACCTGTCATCAGATCACCCTACAATTATACTGTATAATCTCACCTACCAACCATCCAGTCATCATCCAGTGATACCATATCCTCTACCAACCCGTCATCAGATCACCCTACAGTTATAACATCTCACCACTAACCCATCATCAGATCACCCTAGTTATATCATCTCACCACTAACCCATCATCAGATCACCCTAAAGATATATCATCTCACCTACCAACCCGTCATCAGATCACCCTACAGTTATACTGTATAATCTTACCTACCAACCCGTCATCAGATCACCCTACAGTTATACTGTATAGTCTTACCTACCAACCCATCATCAGATCACCCTACAGTTATATCATCTCACCTACCAACCTGTCATCAGATCACCCTACAGTTATACTGTATAATCTCCCCCTACCAACCGGTCATCATCTACCAACCCATCATCAGATCACCCTACAGTTATATGATCTCACCTACCATCCAGTCATCAGATCACCCTACAGTTATACTGTATAATCTCCCCCTACCAACCGGTCATCATCTACCAACTCATCATCAGATCACCCTACAGTCATATCATCTCACCTACCAACCTGTCATCAGATCACCCTACAGTTATATCATCTCACCACCAATCAGTAATCAGATCATCTTACAGTTATACTGTATAATCTCCCCTACCAACCAGTCATCATCTACCAACCCATCATTAGATAAACCTACAGTTATATCTTCTCACCAACCAACCTGTCATCAGATCACCCTACAGTTATACTGTATAATCTCCCCTACCAACCGGTCATCACCTACCAACCCATCATCAGATCACCCTACAGTTATATCATCTCACCTACCAACCTGTCATCAGATCACCCTACATTTATACTGTATAATCTCACTTACCAACCCATCATCAGATTACCCTAAAGTTATATCATCTCACCTACCAACCCGTAATCAGATCATCCTACAGATATACTGTATAATCTTACCTACCAACCCATCATCAGATCACCCTACAGTTATACTGTATAATCTTACCTACCAACCCATCATCAGATCACCCTACAGTTATATCATCTCACCTATCAACCCGTCATCAGATCACCCTACAGATATACTGTATAATCTTACCTACCAACCCATCATCAGATCACCCTACAGTTATATCATCTCACCTACCAACCTGTCATCAGATCACCCTACAGTTATACTGTATAATCTCCCCTACCAACCGGTCATCATCTACCAACCCATCATCAGATCACCCTACAGTCATATCATCTCCCCTACCAACCTGTCATCAGATCACCCTACAGTTATATCATCTCACCACCAATCCGTAATCAGATCACCCTACAGTTATACTGTATCATCTCACCTACCAAACAGTCATCATCTACCAACCCATCATCAGAACACCCTACAGTTATACCATCTCACCTACCATCCAGTCATCAGATCACCCTACAGTTATATCATCTCACCTACCAATCCGTAATCAGATTACCCTACAGTTATACTGTATAATCTCATCTACCAACCCGTTATCAGATCACCTTACAGTTATATCGTCTCACCTACCAACCCGTCATCAGATCACCCTATAGTTGTATTATCTCACCTACTAAACCGTCATTAGATCACCCTACAGTTATACTGTATCATCTCACCTACCAACCAGTCATCATCTACCAACCTGTTATCAGATCACCCTACAATTATATTATCTCACCTACCAACCCGTCATCAGATCACCCTACAGTTGTATCATCTCTCCTACCATTCAGTCATCAAATCACCCTACAGTTATATAATCTCACCTACCAACCTGTCATCAGATCACCCTACAGTTATATAATCTCATCTACCATCCAGTCATCATCCAGTGATACCATATCCTCTACCAACCCGTCATCAGATCACCCTACAGTTATATCATCTCACCACTAACCCATCATCCGATCACCCTATTTATATCATCTCACCACTAACCCATCATCAGATCACCCTACAGTTATATCATCTCACCTACCAACCAGTCATCAGATCACCCTACAGTTATATCATCTCACCTACCAACCAGTCATCAGATCACCCTACAGTTATATCATCTCACCTACCAACCTGTCATGAAATCACCCTTCAGTTATATCATCTCACCTACCATCCAGTCATCATCCACTGATACCTTATCACCTACCAACCCGTCATCAGATCACCCTACAGTTATATCATCTCACCTACCAACCCGTCATCAGATCACCCTGCAGTTATATAATCTCACCTACCAACCCATCATCAGATCACCCTACAGTTATATCATCTCACCTAACAACCAGTCATCATCCAGTGATACCGTATCTCATACCAATCTGTCATTAGATTACCCTACAGTTATATCATCTCACCTAACAACCAGTCATCATCCAGTGATACCGTATCACCTACTAACCAGTCATCAGATCACCCTACAGTTATATCATCTCACCTACCAACCCGTCATCAGATCACCCTACAGTTAAATCATCTCATCTACAATTCAGTCATCAAATCACTCTACAGTTATATCATCTCACCTACCATCCATCATCCCATCATCCAGTGATACCGTATCATCTACCAACCCGTCATCATCCAGTGATACCATATCACCTACCAACCCGTCATCAGATCACCCTACAGTTATGTCATCTCACCTACCATCCAGTCATCATCCAGTGATACCGTATCATCTATCAACCCGTCATCATCCAGTGATACCGTATCACCTACCAACCTGTCATCAGATCACCCTACAGTTATATCATCTCACCTACCAACCCGTCATCATCCAGTGATACATATCACCTACCAACCTGTCATCAGATCACCCTAGTTATATCATCTCACCTACCATACAGTCATCATCCAGTGATACCGTATCACCTACATACAGTATGTGTATACAGTTAGGATAGTTCACACCCTGTAACTATATAGTAAAAAAGTATCATACTTTAGAGATAATATGTTCTAAAGTATGATAAATGAGATAGGTTGTCATTAGCATAAAATATAAAAATATATATATAAATAATAACTTTTATGAATGATACATTACTCATTGTGTGCTATCAATTGTTGAGGTAAAATATAGTGTGCTTTTTGTCTAGTACTATTTGATAGTGATGTATTTATGTGATATATCAGGTCTGGATTCGAACCGGGGTCTTAATGGATGCTAGCCGAGGTTGCTTACCACTAGGCTATAGATTAAGATGATGATTCTATGTGCTTTTGTTGCCAATTAATTAATTAATTAATTATTATTTTTAAGTATATGTACAAATTGTATTATTAAAATATATGGTGTCATTAGATTTAATTATTAATAGTCATTATCTTGCTCGTTTTTCTTAAAAACATATTTTTAAATGTTTATATATTGATTGTGTTAAGAATGTCGAATGTAGACATTTGAATTCTATATGCATTTCCTTTTAAGTGCGGTTAATATCATGGGTGTTTGCAATAATCAATTAGTCATGATTGGTTCACATGGGTTTAAATAGAAAGCCAGGATGGCAGACAACATATCCTCTGACGAAACCGCCGTGAGATAGGGGTGGAGAAACGCGTAAGGACCATCTAAACGACCCATTCATTGAAAGTGTCTCCAAGGCTGTGGTGCAAAATAAGCCGTTCACGGACTTCACAGAGCTGCCGCTGCTATGGGAGTTTGCTGCTAATACTCCGCGGTTTATGAGAACTTTACAAGTCCGGTAAGAGGGATCCTCTTTTTGCTGCACACTACGATACAGGACACTTACAGCTGCGGTCAGACGGGGGTGTAGCATAGCGCCGGGATATCTTACTGGCGCCCTCCCTCCGTCTGTTCTCCTAAGTGTGCTCATTGCAACAATTGACGGAGGAAACACTGCATGTTGGCGTGCCAGCCACTATAATCCTCATGTTGCTAATAAACTGACTAACAAAAGGAGACAAGTGCAATACGGGCTAATTATTTCAAGACCCCACAGCAACTAATACTAATCATTATAATGATCATTGTCATTATGGACTAATGCAACATTGGAGACACGAGTGAGAAAGTTAATGATTTAGTTATATTATGTTTACAATTTTGATATATTAAATTGCATATTATTGATTTTTAATAAATTATAAAAAATTGTTTTGATCGAAGCGCTTCCTGATATATATTTATTTATATCCTCCATCTATATTCATAACAGTTGTTGGTATTCCAGCACTACCACATTTGGGAGCAGCTTCAATCTTAATAATATAATTATCATAACGAGCAGGTTAATTGACTATACAAGCGCTAGGAGATTGTATATATATATATATATATATATATATATATACATATATTGGTTATACCATATCACCTACCAACCCGTCATCAGATCTCCCTACATTTATACTGTATAATCTCACCTACCAACCAGTCATCATCCAGTGATACCGTATCACCTACCAACCTGTCATCAGATCACCCTACAGTTATGTCATCTCACCTACCATACAGTCATCATCCAGTGATACCGTATCACCTACCAACCTGTCATCAGATCACCCTACAGTTATGTCATCTCACCTACCAACCTGTCATCAGATCACCCTACAGTTATACTGTATAATCTCACCTACCATACAGTCATCATCCAGTGATACCGTATCACCTACCAACCAGTCATCAGATCACCCTACAGTTATATCATCTCACCTACCAACCAGTCATCATCCAGTGATACCGTATAATATACCAACCAGTCATCAGATCACCCTACAGTTATATCATCTCATCTACCATACAGTCATCATCCAGTGATACCGTATCACCTACCAACCAGTCATCAGATCACCCTACAGTTATGTCATCTCACCTACCAACCTGTCATCAGATCACCCTACAGTTATACTGTATAATCTCACCTACCATACAGTCATCATCCAGTGATACCGTATCACCTACCAACCAGTCATCAGATCACCCTACAGTTATATCATCTCACCTACCATACAGTCATCATCCAGTGATACCGTATCACCTACCAACCAGTCATCAGATCACCCTACAGTTATATCATCTCACCTACCAACCAGTCATCATCCAGTGATACCGTATAATATACCAACCAGTCATCAGATCACCCTACAGTTATATCATCTCACCTACCATACAGTCATCATCCAGTGATACCGTATCACCTACCAACCAGTCATCAGATCACCCTACAGTTATATCATCTCACCTACCAACCAGTCATCATCCAGTGATACCGTATAATATACCAACCAGTCATCAGATCACCCTACAGTTATATCATCTCATCTACCATACAGTCATCATCCAGTGATACCGTATCACCTACCAACCAGTCATCAGATCACCCTACAGTTATATCATCTCACCTACCAACCAGTCATCATCCAGTGATACCGTATAATATACCAACCAGTCATCAGATCACCCTACAGTTATATCATCTCACCTACCATACAGTCATCATCCAGTGATACCGCATCACCTACTAACCAGTCAATGGACCATAACACAATCCTATAGAATGATAATCTCACCTATCAACCAATCTCAGAAAACATACAACTGTATTATATCAACTACCAACCAGTCATTATACTACCCTTCAGCTAGATCATCTCACCTAACAATCAGTCATCAGGCCGACCTTCAAATGTATATTCTCACCTACTGTCCAGGCACTAGATCATGCTACAACTATATTATTATTATCTTTTATTTATATGGCGCCACAAGGGATCCGCCACGCCCATTACAGGGTACATATACAAATGAGCGAAACAAGAAAAAAGCTCTTACAGTTTTAGACAATATAGGACTAGCACATGATATATTCAGAAAACCAGCGGTTAGGTGCCAAGGGAGTATTCAGTATAAGATAGTGTAAGGAAGAGACGGAAAGGCACATGAGGGGAGAGGGCCCTGCTCTTGTAAGCTTACAATTAGAGATGAGCGGGTTCGGTTCTCAGAGAACGGAACCCTAACGGATTTTGCCTTCCGAGTTCGGTTCCGAGCCCGGCTCGGGTTTTCTCACCTGACTAGGAAACCCAAGCGCGGCAAAACGTCATCATCCCGCTGTCGGATTCTCACGGGATTTGGATTCCATATAAGGAACCGCGCGTCGCGGCCATTTTCACTCCAGTCTCGGAGAGTGTATTGAGAGGACGTGTCCTCGGTGTTCAGTGTCTGTGTGGGGGCGGGAAAGTGGGGTGGCAAGTCTTGTGCTGTCCAGTCCAGTGTAGTCAGTGTATTGTGCTGTATCAGTCCAGCCAGTCACAGTGTTGGTGTTCTCTGCTGCCATATATCCAGTGTAGCTCTGTAAAGTGGTGCTGTGTTGTGCAGACCAGTGGTAGTGTCCTGTCTCATCAGTCATTCCAGTGACGATATACACTGCTGCTATATGTACACTGCTGCAGTATAATAATTATAACAACAACCACAAGTCCCTTACAGTGTTGTTGTGTTGCATCAGACCAGTGGTAGTGTCCTGTCTCATCAGTCATTCCAGTGACGATATACGCTGCTGCTATATGTCCACTGCTGCCATATAATAATAATAACAACAACAACAACAACAACCACAAGTCTCTTACAGTGTTGTTGTGCTGCATCAGACCAGTGGTAGTGTCCTGTCTCATCAGTCATTCCAGTGACGATATACGCTGCTGCTATATGTTCACTGCTGCAGTATAATAATAATAACAACAACCACAAGTCCCTTGCAGTGTTGTTGTGTTGTGCTGCATCAGACCAGTGGTGGTGTCCTGGCCATCAGCCATCAGTCATTCCTGTGCCGCATATTGTCTTATATAACGCCCAAAAAATAATGGAGAACAAAAATTTGAGAATAAAATAGGGAAAGATCAAGAAGAATCACTTCCTCCTAGTGCTGAAGCTGCTGCCACTAGCCATGACATAGACGATGAAATGCCATCAACGTCGTCTGCCAAGGCCGATGCCCAATGTGATAGTAGAGGGCATGTAAAATCCAAAAAGCCAAAGTTCAGTAAAAAGAACCAAAAAAAGAAATTCAAATCGTCTGAGGAGAAACGTAAACTTGCCAATATGCCATTTACGACACGGAGTGGCAAGGAACGGCTGAGGCCCTGGCCTATGTTCATGACTAGTGGTTCAGTATACATGACGATGGAAGCCCTCATAACTGAGGCCTTGACACTCATGTTGGTGTTAGACGTGCGTTCGGTATCCGCCATTAGTGCAGTGGGATTTAGACAATTGATGAAGGTATTGTGTCCCCGGTAACAAATCCCATCTAGATTCCACTTCACTAGGCAGGCGATAGCAAGATTTTGCCATTTAATTCCTGTGATTTGGACGTATAATTACAGCGATTTTGCCAATTAATTTCAGTGATTTATAATTATTAATTACAGTGATCTTGACAATTAATTCCAGTGATTTATAATTATTAATTACAGTGATCTTGCCATTTAATTCCAGTGATTTGGACGTATAATTACAGTGATTTTGCCAATTAATTTCAGTGATTTATAATTATTAATTACAGTGACCTTGCCAATTAATTCCAGTGATTTGGACATATAATTCCAGTTGGAATTGTTTGTGTCGCTTTGCTTAGTCATACAGCTACCTCATTGCACCTCTTCGACATTTTTGCATGAGGTGCTGTTTGGGGCCTAGGTTTTGAAAAGTGCCATCCTGTGTGACACTGCCGTATGAGTCCAGGGGTACTGCTGTATTAGTCCTGGGGTACTGCCGTATAAGTCCACCAACTGCAGATTTTTTTTAAAGTGACTGGAGCGTGCTGGTGATGCTGTCAGTGGATCGAACAATTGCGTCCCACTCTCGAAATTCAGCCACTTCGTCACACTACTAGATGGGCCAGGTGGTTGTGTCGCTTAGCTTAGGCCTACAGCAACCTCGGTGCACCTTTTTTTCTTCTTTGCATCATGTGCTGTTTGGGGCCTTTTTTTTATATCTGCCCTCCTGTCTGACCCTGCAGTGCCACGCCTAGATGGGCCAGGTGTTTGTGCCTCTTAGTTTAGTCATCCTGCAACCTCGGTGCAACCTTTTGGCCTAAAAACAATATTGTGAGGTGTGAGGTGTTCAGAATAGACTGGAAATGAGTGGAAATGATTGGTATTGAGGTTAATACCTCAATACCGTCTGTTCCCCTTGGTCCTTGCGGAGTCCCCGGCATCCACTATGGACTACGAGAAATAGAATTACCGGTGAGTAAATTCTTATTTTTGGGGAGTCACTGTTATTCATTTACTTACCCTGTTATTTCTACAGGGGAGTTCATATGTTTACAAGGCATTTATTAGAGGGGATTTTTCACTACTGTTTGGGTTACTATTAGCTACTTGTAAGAATTGTTTATGGCAATAAGCCGGACGCATTTACCAAAAGAAGCAGGCTCAGTTGTTTATTTGGCCTGTTTCACAGTGCAGCTCCACACTTGTAAGGGCTAACACGGATCCAGATCCCCTCTGTACTGCATGAGTAGGAGCAAAATGACCCCCAAATTCTGTGATTTTAGCTGTTTTTATGGGTTGTTTTTTTTCCAAAAATCATCCAGATCCAAAACCAAAACACGAAAGTGGAATTAGAACCAAAACCAAAACACGAAAAGTGCCCGCTGCACATCTCTACTTACAATCTAAAAGGGGACGGGCTAACAGACCGGGGTGACATAGAAGGGGTAGACCGTCAGCGTGATAGAAAGGGGATCCGGATTGAAAGTCGACAGTAACTAGGTCGACAATGTCTAGGTCGACCACTATTGGTCGACAGTAACTAGGTCGACAGGGTGTCTAGGTCGACAGGGTCTTTAGGTCGACATGTTCTAGGTCGACAGGTCAAAATGTCGACATGAGTTTTTCACAATTTTTTTCTTTTTTTGAACCTTTTCATACTTAACGATCCATGTGAACTACGATTGGAACGGTAATCTGTGCCGAGCGAAGAGGTAGCGGAGCGAAGGCACCATGCCCGAAGCATGGCGAGCGAAGCGAGCCATGCGAGGGGACGCGGTGCACTAATTGGGGTTCCCGGTCACTCTACGAAGAAAACGACACCAAAATAACATTGAAAACTCATGTCGACCTTTTGACCTGTCGACCTAGAACATGTCGACCTAAAGACCCTGTCGACCTAGACACCCTGTCGACCTAGTTACTGTCGACCAATAGGGGTCGACCTAGACATTGTCGACCTAGTTACTGTCGACTTTCAATACCACACCCGATAGAAAGGCACACTACAGCAAGGTTTTCTCACCTAAAAATTGGGTCAGTATGATATACCGGCGGCCACGATGCCGGTCGTCAGAATACTGTCAACGGCATCCCGGCCGCCAGTATCCCGGCAGCGTGGCGAGAGCAAAGAGTCCCCTTGCGGGCTTGTTGCGCTCGCCTCGCTGCGGGCACGGTGGTTTGCTGCACTCGCCACAGGTTCTATTCCCACTCTATAGGTGTCGTGGACACCCACGAGTGGGAATAACTGGAACTATAATAAGTATAATAACTATAATAATATATAATAATAATGACTCCCAAAGTTTTGGGTTGCTATTTTCTCAAAGTTGCTGTATACTAAACTATAAAAAGGTCGAAAAGTGCAAAACATTTTTTTTTAAAAGGTGTCATAATGGCCACCAGCTCCAAACTGGTCAGCCCAGTACCTGGTAAGGACACCCACCCCTGGCTCTTCTCCACACGCTGTGGGCTTTGGATGCAGAGGTAATAGCGCATACTTGCCTCCTGTCCCGTAAGAAGCTGGAGTAGGTGTATCTCCCACATCCTACCCGCTTTCTAGTGAAGGGGACAGGATGGGGAGTAAATCACCTGACTCACGGTGCAGGATAGAGGAGACGGGACGTCTTTCTGCTTCTCCCCCTACCTACAAAACGTGGCAGTTTTCTTGGGGTGGGGGTGGGGCGTAAAGATGTGACAGCCCACACCTCCGAACTGGCCAGCAGCGTCTCTGGGCTTCTCCCAGAGAGGTGACAGAAAATGTAGGTAAGTAAATAATAGTGTAATATAAGTTTAATTAATATTGTTTTTTGCAGGTGGACTAAAGGTCCCAAGAAGCCTGCCCAGGCATAATGGTACTCTGAGAACCACGAGTTCCAGCATGGTCGGACATCAAAGTCCCACTGGCACCTGTAAAAACAGGATTTTAATACCTACCGATAAATCCTTTTCTCGTAGTCCATAAGGGATATTGGGGACACATTAGTACGATGGGTATAGACGTGTGCAAAGGAGCCAGTGCACTTTAAATTTCTTCAACTGGGTGTGCTGGCTCCTCCCCTCTATGCCCCCTCCCACAGGCAGTTATAGGTAAAACAGTGCCCGAAGGAGAAATGACATACTTGAGAGAAGGAACATAACAACAATAAGTGTGGTGAGATTTACACACCAGCACACCATAACATAACCAGCCAGCAACGGCTGGCAACATAACAGCAACAGCTGAACAGGTAACACATAACAGAGAACCTGCAGAAAGTCACCGCACAGAGGCAGGCGCCCAATATACCTTATGGACTAAGAGAAAAGGATTTACCAGTAGGTATTAAAATCCTATTTTCTCTAGTATCCATAAGGGATATTTGGGGACACATTAGTACGATGGGGATGTCCCAAAGCTTCCAGAACGGGCGGGAACGTGCAGAGACATCTGCAGCACCGCCTGCCCAAACTGTGTCTCCTCTTTTGCCAGGGTATCAAATTTGTAGAACTTCACAAAGGTGTTCTTCCCCAACCAAGTAGCAGCTTGGCATAGTTGCAAGGCCGAGACTCCACGGGCAGCCGCCCAGGAAGAACCCACCAATCTTGTAGAGTGGGCCTCCAGAGACTTAGGAACAGGTCAGGCTGCCGACACATAGGCCTGTTGGATAGTAAGCCTAATTCAATGAGCAATGGACTGCTTTGAAGCAGGCCACCCTTCTTCTGCGCATCATAGAGCACGAACAAGGAATCCATCTTTCTGATCCGAGACGTTCTCTTGACATAGATTTTCAAGGCTTGCACTGCATCCAATGCCTCCGGAGGGGCAGAATTGCCAGAACTGGATTGAATCACAATAGGTTGATTCAAGTGAAACGCGGAGACCACCTTCGGCACTGCTGTCTAGTCCTGAGCTCCGCTCTGTCCTCGTAAAATACCAAGTATGGACGTTTACACGATAAGGCCCCCAATTCCGTGACACGTCTAGAAGAAGCCAGGGCCAGTAACATCACGTCTTCCACGTGATGTACTTGTCTTCCACCGTCATCAGAGGTTCAAACCAGGAGGACTGCAGAAAACGTAACACCACATCCAAATCCCAAGGTGCCGTAGGCACAAATGGAGGTTGTATGTGAAGCATCCCTTGCAAGAAGGTCTGAACTTCTGAAATCTGGACCTTAATGGATCCCAGACGTAAGCCTTTATCCATTCCAGCCTGCAGGAAACGAAGGAATCTTCCCAAGTGAAAGTCTGCAGATGGATATGTGTGTTCCTCGCACCAGGAGACATATCTCCAGCAGATATGATGATAGTGTATTGACGTCACAGGTTTTCTGGCTTACACCATAGTGGCATTGACCTTTTTGGAAAGCCCTTTGTGAGGTAGGTTGTTCCGCTCAATTTCCATGCCGTCAAACAAAGCCGCCGTAAGTCCAGGTAGACGAATGGACCTTGCTGAAGAAGATCCCTTCTTAATGGCAGAGGCCAAGCGTCTTCTATGGACATGTCCAGAAGAGCCGCGTACCACGCTCTTCGGGGGCAATAAAGATTGCTTGCACTCCTGGATGCCTGATCCTCTTGAGCACCTTTGGGATCAATGGAATCGGAGGAAATAGGTAGACCAGCTGGTAAGGCTAAGGGATGTCAGCGCATCCACTGCGCTCGACTGAGGGTCTCTGGTTCGCGAGCAATAGCAGTGAAGCTTCTTGTTGAGGCGAGATGCCATCATGTCGATCTGTGGGCATCCCCATCTGTCGATGATCTGTTTAAACACCTGAGGGTGTAGTCCCCACTCCCCCGGGTGGAGATCATGGCGACTCAGGAAGTCCGCTTCCCAGTTGTCCACTCCCGAAATGAAGATTGCAGACAGTGTTCTTGCATTTCTTTCCGCCCATAGGAGTATCCTTGACACTTCTCACATGCAGGCCCTGTTTTTTGTCCCTCCTTGTCGATTAATGTACGCCACAGCCGTGGCGACTGAACCTGGATGTCCGACTGAACCTGGATTGCCAGATTCCTGAGCAGAGGGGAGGCCTGAATCAGAGCATTCTAGGTAGCCCAAAGTTCCAGGATGTTGATTGGAAGTAGGGCCTCTTGGGCAGTCCACCTGAGTGACAGCTCCCCATCCTTTTATACTCGCATCCGTCGTGACGAGGACCCAATCCTGAATCCCGAAGCGTCGACCTTCCAGGAGATTGGAAGACTGTAGCCACCACAGGAGACAAATCCTGGGCTGTGGTGACAGCTGAATCATCCGGTGCATCTGGAGATGAGAACCGGACCACTTGTTCAGGATGTCCAATTGGAACATTCTGGCATGGAACCGTCCATACTTTATCGCCTCGTATGATGCCACCATCTTTCCCAATAAGTTTATGCAAAGATGAATGGACACTCGAGCAGGTCTGAGGACCATGCGAACCATTTCCTGGAGTTTTCTCACTTTTTGCACCGGGAGGAACACTCTCTGTGCTACAGTATCTAGTAGCATACCCAGAAAATAGGATTTGAATTACCTACTGGTAAATCCTTTTCTCATAGTCCGTAGAGGATGCTGGGGTCCACACTAGTACCATGGGGTATAGACGGGTCCCTTGGGAGCCATGGGCACTTTAAGACTTTAATAGTGTGAGCTGGCTCCTCCCTTTATGGCCCTCCTACCAGACTCAGTCTAGAAACTGTGCCCGAGGAGAAGGACATACTTCGAGAGAAGGAAATACACAGATAGTGGTGAGATTCACACCAGCCCACACATAACAACAGAAATCCAAGCTAACCAGCTTGAAACAAGGCAGCAACAGCTGAACAACAGTACTTAACCAAGTAACAATGCAGTACTTAACAAAGGAACAAGGCAGTACTGAACCAAGTAACAATTGCAGGAAAATGAAGCGCTGGGCATGCGCCCAGCATCCTCTACGGACTACGAGAAAAGGATTTTCCGGTAGGTAATTAAAATCCTATTTTCTCTTACGTCCTAGAGGATGCTGGGGTCCACATTAGTACCATTGGGATGTACCAAAGCTCCCAGTACGGGAGGGAGAGCGCAGAGGCTCCTGCAGAACCAGTTGACCAAACTTTAGGTCCTCAGAGGCCACAGTGTCGAACTTGTAGAACTTAGCAAATGTGTTCGCTCCTGACCAAGTAGCCGCTCGGCAAAGTTGTAAAGCCGAGACACCCCGGGCAGCCGCCCAGGAAGAACCCACCTTACGAGTAGAGTGGGCCTTAACAGATTGTGGACACGGCAAGCCTGCCGTAGAATATGCATGCTGGATAGTACACCTGATCCAGAGAGAAATCGTCTGCTTAGAAGCAGGACACCCAATCTTGTTGGGATCATAAAGGACAAGCAGAGCGTCTGACTTTCTGTGACAAGAAGTTCTCTTCACATAATCTTCAAAGCCCTCACAACAGCCAAGGACTTTGAGGTAATTGAGGAGTCAGTAGCCACTGGCACTACAATAGGTTGGTTGATGAAAAGCCAATACAACCTTCAGAAGAAATTGCTGACCTGTCCTGAGCTCAGTTCTATCTTCATGGAAAATCAAGTAGAGGCTCTTGCAGGACAATGCCCCCAATTCTGACACATGTCCAGCAGATGCCAATGCCAATAGTGTAACCGCCTTCCAAGTAAGAAACTTGACCTCAACCTCCTGTAAAGGCTCGAACCAATCCGAGTGCAGGAACTGCAGCACTACATTAAGATCCCAAGGTGCCTTGGGGGGCACAAAGGGAGGTTTGATAAAGCTAAATATTTATCTTATAACATTCACTATATATGGGTAAGAGACTCAGTACGCAATTGGCGTATGGGGTACCGTAAGGGTACGCACTTAGTGTAACAGACGCTTAGCCGTGGTCGAGACGCACATGAGGCACGCTCGCTCACAGCTTAACGCTTGGTGTCGAGCACGCCATAGGCGGCCGACTACCGTAATGCTACGTTACCAGCGTAGCGGACGCTCGTGACCACGAGGGGAATACGAGCGGCGCAGACGCTCACGGGATGACCCTCAGTAAACCTTGTATGCAACACAATGAAAGGCTGAGCCTATACTGTAAACCTTGGTTTTGTAATGTGAGCACAATGCAATGCTAATTAACCTCTATTGTATGAAAGCCTCTTGAGCGATTGAGACGCTCTGAATACTCTCAGCAATGTAATAAACACACAATACCTTGCTAAGGTTCCAAAACCTTTACTAACAATATCTAGCTATGTAAAAAAGGGAAAAACAGTTAACAATTCATACACTACAAACTAACATCAATATCTAAGCAGAATAACTACACATAAATATACAATAGCGTCACAATCTTATACAATAACAGAGAGAGAGAATATGGCAAATACAAACAGGGAATAAGTTGGTTACAGAGAATAACTTACACACACTGGGGAATGATCGCAGCGCAGTCCTGGTACCAGCTCCGAGTTAGTCAATGATGAAAACCGTTTGTGGAGAGAAGACTGAGCTGGCCAGGCTGGCTGTCCTTATATACACTGCGTACAGTATACTACAAAGGGACCTATAATCTCATTGTTCATTGGACACAGGAATGTCTCCTCGCATCATAACAAAAGGTCATAGGTTAGTTTGAACAGGTGGGCTGTGACTATATCAAACTGCTCAGGTGGGAGGGAATCTCAGAATTCCCGCCGCATGGATAATGAACCGCAAATATAGTAAATGTCCAGAAACTACTAATAGACATAACTATACGCAGGAGCGATTAATCTTTACCTAACCAGCACCGGATTGTTTCTAATAAAATGTTCTTTAGTTAGGTACCAAACACAACTGCTCAAACCCTGTCTGACCCTTCGTACCATGCAAAGAGGAATTCCTCTGTCCAGCGACCAGTTACATTAAACAAACTTACTGTTATTATTAAGGGGAACATTACCTATAAAACCTACTATTTGAATTTATTATGTAACAATTGAGGCGCCCGCTAGACGCACACAAACTCTACCGTAAATGCACATACCATGCGCTCGAGCGCATGGCCGAGGAGGCGCCGTCACGCAACTGCAAATATGCACACGCACGGGAGAGAATGTGTACGTGCAGCGGGCAAGCGCATGGGGTGAATATATGGCAGCGTGTAGCATGATATTTTTCCGACTTTGACAGTCCACCCTTTGGCAGTCATCAATAACTGCCACTTCCTAAAACAGTTCAAAATGAAAAATATATGTCATCATGTAAATACCATTTTATGATTGGGTAAAGGGAGGAGAGGAGCAGGTGGGAAAAAGTATGACCTAGTGAGATAGTAGAAGAATGTGTGTATGAATCCATGTTTGAGGGGTCATGTATCATCGTGCCGTACGTGTTTTAAATCAAGCTTCGAGGTATTGCGAAGTATACATTTGAATTCCTTCTTATCCCGTATCAAGGGTCTGTGGATGGGCTGTCAAACTTTACCGAGCTCTTTTCGGCTTTTGGTTGCAATAAATGGGGAGCACATTTAGTTGATGATACATGAATGGGGGGGTATGTGAGTGCTGGTATCTGTGTCTATATTCCCTAACGACTATGTGTGGCCGCCTCATTACCTGGAGGTTGTAGAGATGAGGATAAGAAACAATCGTTATAAATGCAGTCGTAAACTATGTGAGTTTATATAAATAGTCGCCGATTGAGGTCTTGTCTGATGTCTTGTCTTGATGTACATGTTGTCTGATGTGTCTCTGTGCTTTTGCTATAAATAGCGAGCAAAAGTTGTTCCATTGTCCATAAAGTTACAGTCTCTAAAGTATTGGGCTATCGTAAAAGTTAGTCACTAGGGATATTGGGGGTCTGTGGCATAGTCCATCAATGGTCTGTATAAAAGAGGTTGTCAAATTCTTCTTCCAAGCGGATGTCTTTGTACCTTGGAGGAAAACAAAGGAGAAACGGGTGAAAGAAACGGACCGTGGAATCACATTTTCATCACAACATTGTCTCTATCGTTGGGTCATAAATCAAATTAGTTGTTGTTATTACAGTGTCTCCGCTCCTCAGACTCATCACTCTAGTACTACCTTTACACTTCGTTAAAGCCCGAACGCATCTAAATATCAGGCCAACCAATATGACGACTCCTAGAATACACAAAAGAAATTTCCCTACATCCATAATAATACCTTGGGCCCATTCTCCTAAGCCCGAGAACCAATTTCGTGGGTTCAACCATGACACCCAACTGGTCAGCTCATTACCCACAGCAGCGAGAGTGAGATTATGTCTCCTTCGGAACTCCCATTTTAATTGTAAAATGTCATCCATCTTTTGGTCTATGACCTCGGCCGGGTCCTCCGTGCTGTTTGTGATATACGTGCAGCATTTTATTCCATATTGAGTTGCTAGGGTAACACAATACCCGCCTGTCACAGCTGTGAGGTAATTAAGAATCATTCTATGCTGAACCAGTTCTGTTTTGTAGGCTTGTAACTCTTTCCCAGTGTACCTGAACGTGTCGTCATACATTTCGGTGATATTGTCTAAGAAATTTGCAAGCGCAGATATATATCTATAATTTATCACTCCTCTGGCGGTACGAGTGATATCTAACGCGAGTAGGAATTGAATGGATCAGATCAGAGGCCGAGTGCTCTGTCCTCTCTATCAGGTGCCGTTTAACGATGTGCTCGTAATGAGTGTGAGTATAAGGAGCTTGGGCACCGCGGTGAATGTCTTTCATTTTGTTATGGGATACAGTCATTACTTCAGGCAGTACTTTTCCAATATAACACAATCCCTCTGAGTTTGGGGCAAGCCACTTATACGCCTTTCTCCCGCATATGAAATATGCATCCTCGGGGAGAACATATGGGACAGAGTATGACATAACCATGTTACAAATTTTCCATGTGAAGTCTCCTAACCCTAACTCTCCCATCTGTCTAGTACACGTATCAGGTTGTACGATATGTGCACAATATCCTGGTGATACTTCTCCAACTCGCATGGTCCTACTTCCTAGAGTATACCTATACCGGAAATATTTTCCACTGTTGGCGATCTGTCGTATAAGTTCTGTGTCTATGGGCATTCTATCGGCTCTATGTGAAAATGTCATGGTTTGATTACTCCATGACACTTCCCAATTTCCCGGCTTTCGGGGATTGAAAATGTTAAAGCATACTAAGGACCTATCCACATGATATTGGTGGAGCTTCAAACTAGGAGGACTAGAGATATTAAACCTCTTGTCCACCGGCCTCCCACCACTTAGCTCAAGTACCTCTCCTACAGTTAAAGGGAATGGTACTAGTCCTGATTTGCTATGACCTTGAGGTACTTGAGAGCATACCCAACAGTCTGTCTGGTTTAACACTTTACCCACTAAGGAGTGATAGTCACTCAATGGATGCCGGTCCATGTGGATATTAAAACTGGACTAACATTTCTTGATGCACCCATCCTCAACTATATTGTCACAGTGCCTACAGATGCAGTCCTCTTCAGCTAACAATCCTTCACAATTCCTTCTATTGTCAATGCTATCAGATCGTTTTCTGATACTCGCCTTTACTCGGTGATTGTGCTGCTCTTGGAAATCTACGCCTCCATCCTGGTCATCAGAACCCATTCCAGATCCTTTCTCGACCTCCATGGTACTCTCACCGAAACAGACTGCTCTGGTCAACAACAGGGTCAACAGGAAAATTCGGATCACAGTCTCTTGGGGCAAGTCCATCTTAGAGGAGTAAAAGGAGAAAAATAAGAAGGGGGAAGGAGAATAGGAGGGAGATGGGAACTGGAGAAAATAACAAAAGGGAAAAAGAAATCTGGCTCAACAAAACACCTCCGGTCTTATTATTTCTCAGCGCTCAGGTGTCGTCTCAATCTTCCCGGAACAGACACTCTAGTGATACAACCTCTACCGTCTGTTCTTTATCACGGGACTTCTCTGGATCAGCAACCTTTTTACAATGAGACGAATGGACCCAAGTCTCCCTCTCGGCAACCTTCAACGCTGTTGTGCTGGTCAATAAGACTTGATATGGTCCTTCCCTTCTGTCAATAAGGCAACCTGAGCGTAGAAAATTCCGTATCATTACATAATCCCCAGGTTCAATGTCATGACAATTACTGTCTGGCAGATCAGGAATCATCAACTTTAGATTATCATTCTGATTCCTCAATTGCTTACTCATCTTAACCAAGTACTTTACGGTTACTTCATTGTTACATTTCAAATCATCCTGGGGGTTAATCATAACATGGGGTTGTCGACCAAACAAAATTTAAAAAGGAGGGGACCTGGGAGTGGTTCTGATGCTGTATAATACAATTGGCAAAGCTTCGGGCCATAACAGTCCTGTTTCAGTCATTACCTTGCTCAATTTATTTTTAATAGTGCTGTTTACTCTTTCCACCTTCGCACTCGCCTGAGGGCGGTACGGAGTGTGCAGCTTACTATTAATTCCCATCAACTTACACATTGTTTGAAAGACTTCACCTGTAAAATGGGTACCCCTATCACTTTCAATGATTCTAGGGATACCATACCTACACACAAATTCCTGCACAATTTTCTTTGCAGTAAATACAGCGGTATTTGTGGCCGCGGGAAATGCTTCAACCCAATTTGAGAACACATCAATACAGACCAATACATATTTTAAATTTCTACAAGGTGGCAATTGTATGAAATCAATTTGTATTACCTGAAAAGGGCCATCTGTCGGAGGGATATGGGATGGCTCTGTCGGTATTGTCTTTCCGATATTCTTCCTCAAGCAGGTGAGACATGTCATCGCTCTTTTACCCGCATGGAAAGAAAATCCTGGGGCGCACCAATAAGCTCTTACCAACTTACACATTCCTTCTTTGCCTAGATGGGTCAGCCCATGTGCCGCTTCCGCTAGACTTGGAAGGTATGCTCTGGGTGCCACTGGCTTACCCTGTCCGTCTGTCCAGAGTCCTGAGGACTCCTGGCCATATCCTTTTGACCTCCAAACTGCCTTTTCTTGTGGGGAACACAAATTTTGCATTTCATATAATTTCTGTGTATTTACAGTATTAAATACCATCAGTTGTGTGCTGTCTGTCTGTATGGGGGTGCTGGCTGCTGATTTAGCAGCTTCGTCTGCTCAGCTGTTACCAAGTGATACCGGGTCTTGGCTATACGTGTGAGCTTTACACTTGATAACAGCCACTCTGTCGGGTTCCTGTATCGCTGTTAGAAGTCTTTTGATGTGGGCTGCATGCGCTACGGGTGTGCCAGCTGCCGTCATGAAATTTCTGAGGCGCCATAGGGCCCCGAAATCATGGACTACTCCGAAGGCGTACCTAGAATCTGTGTAGATATTGGCTGACTTGCCCTTAGCCAATTCGCATGCTCTGGTTAGGGTAACCAGTTCAGCAACTTGTGCTGAGTGTGGTGGGCCTAGCGGTTCCGCTTCTATGGTACCTTGGTCATCTACGACTGCGTATCCAGTACACAAGTCTCCCGAGTCCGTCTGTCTGTGACAACTACCGTCAGTGTAGAAAGTAAAATCTACATCTTCCAGTGGGTTGTCACTGATTTCAGGCCTTGCCGTGAAATTTTGGGCCAAATATTCCATACAATCATGTGTGTCGCTGTCCTTACTAAATCCTCCTTCACCATCACTCTCATCCTCCACCCTTTGTGCCTGTCCAGGCACACCTGGGAGATATGTTGCAGGATTTAGTGCGCTGCATCTCCTTATGGTGATGTTTACGGGGGCCATCAATGCCAACTCCCATCTTGTAAACCGCGCTGATGAGACATGTCTGGTTTGGGCAGAATTCAGTAAAGCTGACACTGCATGTGGTGTATGAATTGTGAGGTTGTGTCCTAACACAACATCTTCGGTTTTACTTACTAGCAATGCTATTGCTGCAACGCTTCGCAAGCATGTGGGGAGGGATCGCGCTACCGTGTCTAGCTGGGCGTTATAGTAAGCTACCGGCCTGCTGGCATCACCATGCTTCTGGGTTAAGACACCTGCTGCGCACCCAGCACTCTCTGTTCCGTACAGCTCAAAGGGTTTCCCATAGTCAGGCATACCTAATGCCGGTGCCTGCGTTAGGCACTGTTTAAGTCTCTCAAATGCCATCTCAGACTCGTCTGTGTGCGAAATCCGATCAGGTTTGCTTGATGAGACCATCTCCTGCAAAGGTAGGGCTAGTATGGAAAAACGTGGGATCCAGTTACGGCAATACCCACACATTCCTAAAAATGTTCTAATCTGTTGCTGGGTTTGTGGCAGGGTCATGTCACGAATTACTTGAATTCTATCAGCGGTGAGGTGTCTCAGTCCTTGTGTTAGACAGTGTCCCAAATACTTCACACGGGTCTGGCATAATTATAACTTGTCCTTGGAAACCTTGTGTCCTGTGTCTGAAAGATGAAACAGGAGTTGTTTCGTATCTCTCAGGGACGCTTCCAGTGAATCTGAACACAGCAGTAAATCATCCACATACTGTATCAATATTGATCCACTCTCTGGTTGGAAAGACTGTAAACAATCATGCAGGGCCTGTGAGAAAATACTTGGACTGTCTATGAAACCTTGTGGTAATCGAGTCCAAGTGTACTGAACTCCTCTGTATGTAAATGCGAATAAGTATTGACTGTCAGGGTGCAGAGGTACCGAGAAGAAAGCGGAGCAGAGGTAAATCACAGTGAAAAATTTGGCAGTGGGAGGGATTTGCATAAGGATGACAGCTGGATTTGGCACTACCGGGAATTGACTCTCAACTATTTTGTTGATCCCTCTTAGATCCTGCACTAATCTGTAACCCCTCCCCCCACTCTTTTTAACAGGGAAGATGGGACTATTGGCAGTGCTGGACGTTCTTACCAGAATGCCCTGTTGTAGCAAGCGCTCTATTACAGGGTAAACTCCTAACTCCACCTCTGGCTTCAGAGGGTATTGTGGGATTTTTGGAGCTATCCTACCATCTTTTACTTGTACAACTACTGGGGCTACGTTTGCCATTAATCCAGTGTCTTGTCTATCCTTGGTCCAAAGTGATTCCGGTATCTGGGAAATCATTTCCTCTACCTTGGACGGACACCTATTTACAACAACAGTGTGGGACATTAATCTTGTTGGGGAGTCTAGTATATCCTGCACTTCCTGAGCGTGGTTTTCGGGTATGTCCAAGAACACACCTTCAGGAGTACAATATATGACACATCCCATTTTGCACAGTAAATCTCTCCCTAGGAGATTAGTCGGAGCCGACGCAGCCAGCAGAAAAGAATGCTTGGTATGCAAAGGCCCTATCGTAATCTCTGCAGGTTTGCTTAAAGGGTAGTGCTGTACTACTCCTGTTACTCCCATGGCTGGAATTGTTTTACCAGTGGTTCTCATGCCCACGGTCAAATTTATCACTGACTTGGCCGCCCCCGTATCTACAAGGAAATTTAGAGATTTACCAGCTACATCAATTGTGACCTCGGGTTCACTTCCAAGGCTCGCAATTAATTTCACTGGCTGCAGACTACAGGTGTGGCCCCACCCCTATGGTGCGTGGTGACCTCCCTGCATTGCGCTGGCAGCTATTACCTGTGAAGGGGGTAAATGGGAACTATCAGAGACTTGCCAGTCTCTTCTTGGGGGATACCTTTTTGTTTCCCCTGCGTGTGGCTCATAACTCCGTCTCTGCGGTCCTTGATCCCAATTTCGTGTGTCATGTCGTTGTCTAGGGGGTTGATATGATTTTTGTGCATTTTTCGATCTACAGTCTCGTGCAAAATGTCCCTCTTTATGACAGTAATAACAAGTTACCACATTTGACTTACCCACAGGGGTCGGAGATTTATACTGAGGCGGCCTTGTGGTCAGGGCCTGTATACTTACGGCCATTAACTTATCACTTTGTGACTCCCTGTGTCTGGTGATATTCCGATCATGATCAATAGCGGCCTCTCTCAAAGTAGCTACCGACAGACCTCGCCAACATGGTTGGGTGGTCTGTACCCTCGTCCTCAATACTTCCTTTAAACCATCCATTAACACAGATACTGCTACTTCTCTATGATTCACATTTGTCTTAATGTCTTCTATTCCTGTATACTTAGCCATTTCCTGTAGTGCCCGATGAAAATAATCAGCAGCTGTTTCTCCCTCATTTTGTTTGATGGAGAAAATTTTGTTCCATTTGGCAACAGCTGGGAAATACTCTTTTAACTGTAAATTTATTCTCTTTACATTATCTTGGTTGTACACATCCGTAAGGGGTACATCTTCATCTAATTTACAGTCAGCTAAAAATCTCGCTGAGTCGACATTGGAGGGTAAACATGCCCTCAGCAATATCTGCCAGTTTTTGTTATTGGGCTCCACAGTATTTCCTAGCTCTCTAATGTACTTCTGGCTTGCAACTAGATCTTTCCTAGGATCAGGGAATTCAGACACCATTGATCTTAATTCCGTTCGGGAAAAGGGGCAGTGCATGGCGATGTGTCTGACAGGAGTGACTCCTGAAGTGTCAGTTTTCCCATTTGGCACTGCAATTTACCCTAACGGGATTAAGTTCAATAACATCATTCTGAGTAGATTCTACGGCATGTGGTGAAATGGTTTCAGCATAGTGTACAGTGCCGTACTTACCAGTTGATACGACCTCACCTGTCCCTCCACTAGGGGCCTTTGATACTGCTCTTACTGGTTGGGACGTGCCCACTGTTGTTTCTGCTATGGTGGCTGCTAGAGAGAGTGCCGATATTGTTGTTGGTTCATCCTCTTGGTCACAATCCTGGGGAAAGTTTAAAACAGGGTACAGCTTGCATGGGTTAATATTAGCATCAACAATCTTAGTTACATTATTCTTAACATTTATACAGTTACTAAGTGCATGTTTATCATACACCAGTGTGCCATTCTCTGTAACCACCTTCTCTCCCGTTATGTATGGTGGTGGTGGCGCGGTGGCTATCAGTTTCCTGATAGGGTTAGATCCAGCCGCTTGAGCCAATCCTCTTTGTATTTCACCTTCCTGTTGCCATAACTGTAAATAATCATAATGTTTGATCCGTCTCTTTGCAGATTTAATGAGACATATCCTTCTCCTTAGATTTTGTAACACCTCGGGGCTAAAACTGCCTACCCGTGGGAACTTTTCCCCGTCATGCACAGTCATTCTTTCCCATTCATCGCACAAAACCTCTGTGTGTGAACCGTATTTCTCACACATGATATACCTTGCCGACCCGATTGGTCGGTTTACTAAGTCAACCTGAACCGAGGTTGATCGCCCCCTACCTCAACAACTGGCCCCCATCTTTGCAGGTGTTGCTTTCACTACCTCTGACCTTCAAATCAGGGTCTTCAGCGTACCCTTACAAAAACCAAGATGTCCGGTAGGCCGGCGGCGGAAGTTTACCGAGTACCTCCACTCACTCCTCGCCCACGTTGGCCAGTACTGCAATCACTGACTCAGAGCTGCTGTACCCAACCTAGGGCCCCTATGAACCTTTATTTACTGGGGCGTGTTGGACCTACCAGTCCCCAGCAAGTATCGGTTGTTAGAGAATTCCCGAGTGACCAGCGAACCTCCCTTAAAATAAAAAAAATTACACAAATCACGTTAGAATGTACAAATAGCGTTTATGACCCCTCTAGCGTACGCAAATGGTACTGGGTCAAGTTACTAACTAATGCACACAATTACGTGCGGTACAATCGTTCTGCACATAAGCAACTAATCTTATGTGCGGAGCGACCGGTGGAATCGAAAATTGCGGCTGCGAATTCCTTCAGCCAGAGCTTAATGCCTTCCTGGTGTTGTGCTCCTTTACTCTTTATCTATAGCGGACTTCCTAGTCTGCTGTACCTAGACCTCCTGGTCTGTTTCTGGACCTCCTGGTCCGTGACCTCCTGGTCTGTGCTACAGTAGACCTCCTGGTCTGTGCTACAGTAGACCTCCTGGTCTGCTATACTCTAATGCTCTTCTTTTAATATGTTTAACAAGGGATGCCTCCCAAGCCACCGTGCCGTCACTTACACGTATGTACCTCACGAGAACTCGATGATTTCCTGTGGTTCCACCCAAAAATTAGAAACTTATATATGTATACACACACTTTCACCTCATATACTCTTTACTTTCGTTTCTGCGCAGAAATCCCTTTCATTCAGTATCGCAGGCTAATCCCGAGGAGTTGCAACTAGAGAAGGATCTATTAGCTTAAAATTTAGGACACTGAGATTGACTTGCGCTATTATCTCGTTTCCTCCATATCGCCTACTAAAACAATACTATCGTGTGATTTGTATTATGTGGGCGTACCCAGACGCTCCGTTGCGTAATATACGCTCCGTGCGTCGGCCCTTGCGTCGCGTACGCTAGTCCCGCCCTTTGTTAGAGACACATGTACGCAAGCCAGGTATATCCACAGAAATACAACTAACACGTTTATATCAATGTAGATGATCTTTAACTGTAATCATCTACCGAGCACCACACAGATCTTTCCTTGTATCTTTAGGCAAAGCCGTGTGCGTGTTTTTTACAAATTACTCCTTAACGTATTAATATTACTTTTAACTACCAATAGCAACAAATCTTTCTCAGCACGTTATCAATTGTGAAATGGCAAACAGGAAAGTGAGGTGTGAAAATACACAAATGAAAAGAAATGCAGGTGTGTGCGTGTGTTGCGTACGCAATGTGTACCAAACAGAAATTAAACAGTTTTAAAAGACAATAGCGTACTGTTCTTACCTTCCGGTTCCGGATTCCACCAGCACTCCTACAGCGTAGCGATGCAGACGCTTATCTAGTCAGCACTACTGTATCCCTCACCACCAATACGGATACGAAGGGATACTGCCTTCCTGCCCTTGCTGACAGATAAAGTCTGTGTTCGCTAGTGCGGATATGTGGAGGACGGACGAGCCCCAATTGATAAAGCTAAATATTTATCTTATAACATTCACTATATATGGGTAAGAGACTCAGTACGCAATTGGCGTATGGGGTACCGTAAGGGTACGCACTTAGCATAACAGACGCTTAGCCGTGGTCGAGACGCACATGCGGCACGCTCGCTCACAGCTTAACGCTTGGTGTCGAGCACGCTATAGGCGGCCGACTACCGTAATGCTACGCTACCAGCGTAGCGGACGCTCGTGACCACGAGGGGAATACGAGCGGCGCAGACGCTCACGGGATGACAGTCAGTAAACCTTGTATGCAACACAATGAAAGGCTGAGCCTATACTGTAAACCTTGGTTTTGTAATGTGAGCACAATGCAATGCTAATTAACCTCTATTGTATGAAAGCCTCTTGAGCGATTGAGACGCTCTGAATACTCTCAGCAATGTAATAAACACACAATACCTTGCTAAGGTTCCAAAACCTTTACTAACAATATCTAGCTATGTAAAAAAGGGAAAAACAGTTAACAATTCATACACTATAAACTAACATCAATATCTAAGCAGAATAACTACACATAAATATACAATAGCATCACAATCTTATACAATAACAGAGAGAGAGAATATGGCAAATACAAACAGGGAATAAGTTGGTTACAGAGAATAACTTACACACACTGGGGAATGATCGCAGCGCAGTCCTGGTACCAGCTCCGAGTTAGTCAATGATGAAAACCGTTTGTGGAGAGAAGACTGAGCTGGCCAGGCTGGCTGTCCTTATATACACTGCGTACAGTATACTACAAAGGGACCTATAATCTCATTGTTCATTGGACACAGGAATGTCTCCTCGCATCATAACAAAAGGTCATAGGTTAGTTTGAACAGGTGGGCTGTGACTATATCAAACTGCTCAGGTGGGAGGGAATCTCAGAATTCCCGCCGCATGGATAATGAACCGCAAATATAGTAAATGTCCAGAAACTACTAATAGACATAACTATACGCAGGAGCGATTAATCTTTACCTAACCAGCACCGGATTGTTTCTTAGAAAATGTTCTTTAGTTAGGTACCAAACACAACTGCTCAAACCCTGTCTGACCCTTCGTATAATGCAAAGAGGAATTCCTCTGTCCAGCGACCAGTTACATTAAACAAACTTACTGTTATTATTAAGGGGAACATTACCTATAAAACCTACTATTTGAATTTATTATGTAACAATTGAGGCGCCCGCTAGACGCACACAAACTCTACCGTAAATGCACATACCATGCGCTCGAGCGCATGGCCGAGGAGGCGCCGTCACGCAACTGCGAATATGCGCACGCACGGGAGAGAATGTGTACGTGCAGCGGGCAAGCGCATGGGGTGAATATATGGCAGCGTGTAGCATGATATTTTTCCGACTTTGACAGGTTGGATGTGCAGAACCCATTTCAAGAAAGTCTGAACCTCAGGGAGGGCAGCCAATTGTTGCTGGAAGAAAATGGATAAGGCCAAAATCTGGACTTTTATGGAGCTTAGGAGTGGGCCCACATCCACTCCTGCTTGCAGGAAGAGGAGAAACCGTCCAAGTTGAAACTCCACCGTAGGAAACTTCTTGGATTCACACCAAGACACGTACTTTTTCCAAATCCGATGGTAATGTTTTGACGTTACTCCTTTCCTAGCCTGTATCAGGGTAGGAATAACTTTGTTCGGAATGCCCTTCCGAGCTAAGATCTGGCGTTCAACCTCCATGCCATCAAACGAAGCCGCGTTAAGTCTTGATAAGCAAACGGCCCCTGTTGCAGAGGGTCCTCTCGAAGAGAAAGAGGCCTCGGATCTTCCAACAGTAACTCCAGAAGATCTGCGTACCAAGCCCGTCTTGGCCAGT
The DNA here is from genome assembly GCF_028390025.1 of Pseudophryne corroboree. Classification (NCBI taxonomy): domain Eukaryota; kingdom Metazoa; phylum Chordata; class Amphibia; order Anura; family Myobatrachidae; genus Pseudophryne; species Pseudophryne corroboree. The sequence continues at coordinate 780,073,109 of NC_086446.1, read as the reverse complement.
CTGGAGCAATGAGGATCACCTTAATACTTGTTCTCTTTATTAGTTTGAGAATCCTTGGGATGAGTGGAAGTGGAGGGAACACATACACTGACTTGAACACCCACGGAGTTACCAGGGCATCCACCGCCACTGCCTGTGGGTCCCTCGACCTGGAACAGTACCTCCAAAGCTTCTTGTTGAGGCGGGAGGCCATCATGTCTATTTGAGGCACGCCCCAAAGACTTGTCACCTCTGCGAACACCTCTGGGTGTAGGCCCCACTCTCCTGGGTGGAGATTGTGTCTGCTGATGAAGTCTGCTTCCCAGTTGCCCACTCCCGGAATGAAGATTGCTGACAGCACCACCACGTGCTTTTCCACTCAGAGGATGATCTTTGTTACCTCTGACATTGCAGCTCTGCTCTTCGTTCCAGAAAGGAGAAATTTTAACCGAAGTTAAAATCGGGCGCAGGTTGGGCTGGTGTTCTAATTATAGCAGCTGCTATGTAACAGGTATAGTCAATCCTGTGAACACTATAAACAATAAACAACAAACAAAGTAGCAGCGCTGTGTGATAAATATTAAAAAGATCAACAATTACATTCGTTAATCATGGTGGAGATATGGACACGGGGAGCTGAATGGATTAAGGTGAAAAAGGCAATAGTTTAATAAAAATACATACAATGTATCGATAAAAATAATATTAAATGAGAATTGTAATAAAATTACAGCAAAACAGAATCACCATGGAGCTGCCTTTGTTGTGCTATCCGTTTTTCTTAATTTATGTGGACTATTACTGATAGTATTGGAATTTGGTAACACCTGGGCTTTTTAGCACAGTCCTGATGGCTGCAATGCCACATATATTACCGCTGGAGGAGGGGGTTCTCTGGGTAGCGTCCCTTTTGGCGGGTAGAACCAAAACACTCTTGTATCCTCACCAGTATGCGGAGTCCTCAATGCTGAGTAGCAGGGCTGTGTTGCCAATTGGCAAGTTGTTCGCCTGTTCCTTTAAACGTAGTTCGTAGAAGTCCACTAAAGATCCGGATATGATAAGTGCAGCTCCCAGTTGATGAAGGTGATCCAAAATTCAAAACATCTGACGCGTTTCGCTGCAGTACCTGCAGCTTTCTCAAAGATCAGAAAGATTGAGAAAGCTGCAGGTACTGCAGCGAAACGCGTCAGATGTTTTGAATTTTGGATCACCTTCATCAACTGGGAGCTGCACTTATCATATCCGGATCTTTAGTGGACTTCTACGAACTACGTTTAAAGGAACAGGCGAACAACTTGCCAATTGGCAACACAGCCCTGCTACTCAGCATTGAGGACTCCGCATACTGGTGAGGATACAAGAGTGTTTTGGTTCTACCCGCCAAAAGGGACGCTACCCAGAGAACCCCCTCCTCCAGCGGTAATATATGTGGCATTGCAGCCATCAGGACTGTGCTAAAAAGCCCAGGTGTTACCTAATTCCAATACTATCAGTAATAGTCCACATAAATTAAGAAAAACGGATAGCACAACTAAGGCAGCTCCATGGTGATTCTGTTTTGCTGTAATTTTATTACAATTCTCATTTAATATTATTTTTATTGATACATTGTATGTATTTTTATTAAACTATTGCCTTTTTCACCTTAATCCATTCAGCTCCCCGTGTCCATATCTCCACCATGATTAACGAATGTAATTGTTGATCTTTTTAATATTTATCACACAGCGCTGCTACTTTGTTTGTTGTTTATTGTTTATACTGCTCTTCGTTCCGCCTTGTCGGTTTCTGTAGGCCACCGTTGTTACATTGTCCGACTGAACCTGAATGGACTGATCTTTTAGAAGATGTGCCACTTGTAGAAGACCGTTGTACATGGCCCTTAGTTCCAGAATGTTTATCGTAAGGATGGATTCCAGACTTGACCACCTTCCTTGGAAGTTTTCCCCTTGGGTGACTGCTTCCCAACCTCTGAGACTTGCATCCGTGATTAGGAGGATCCAATTCCAAATCCCGAACCTGCGGCCCTCTAGTAGGTGAGAAGTTTGCAGCCACCAGAGGAGCGATATTCTGGCTTTCGGTGACAGACGTATACTCTGGTGCATGTGAAGATGAGATCCCGACCATTTGCCCAGGAGATCCAGTTGGAAAGATTGTGCATGAAATCTTCCGTACTGTAGAGCCTCGTAGGAGGCAACTATCTTCCCCAGAAGGCGAATGCACTGATGAACCGATACCCGGTCTGGCTTCAGGACATCCCGGACCATTGTTTGTATCACCAACGCATTCTCTTCTGGCAGAAACACCCTCTGAACTTCCGTGTCAGTGATCATCCCCAGGAAGGACAGCCTCCTTGTCAGCTCCAAGTACGACTTTGGAAGGTTCAGGATCCATCCATGATCCCAGAGCAGCTGAGTTGAGAGAGCAATACTCTGTAACACCTACTCCCTGGAAGATGCTTTTATTAGTAGATCGCCCAGATAAGGAATTATGTTCACACCCTGCTTGCGGAGGAGTAGCATCATCTCCGCCATTACCTTGGTGAACACTCTTGGTGCCGTGGAGAGGCCAAACGGCAGCGCTTGGAACTGATAGTGACAGTCCAGCAGCACAAATCTGAGATAAGCCTGGTGAGGCGGCCAGATCGGGATATGAAGGTAGGTATCCTTGATATCCAGAGATACCAGGAATTCCCCCTCCTCCAGACCTGAGATCACCGCTCTCAGAGACTCCATCTTGAATTTAAATTCCCTCAAGTAGGGGTTCAATGATTTTAGGTTTAATATCGGTCTTACCAAACTGTTCGGTTTCGGTACCACAAACAGGTTTGAGTAATAACCCTTGTGTTGCAGGTGAGGTGGAACTGGGATAATGACATTTGACCTTAGTAATTTTTGAATGGCTTCCTGGAGGATAGCACTTTCTGTCAGCGAAGCTGGCAAGCCTGATTTGAAGAATCTGTGAGGTGGGAGTTTTTGAAACTCCAGTCTGTACCCCTGTGTAACAATATCCTGTACCCAGGGATCCAGGCATGAGGACACCCAAACAATACTGAAATTTCTTAGCCTTGCTCCCACCTGCCCGATCTCCAGGCTGGGAGGTCCACCGTCATGTCGAGGATTTTGAGGAAACCAAACCAGGTTTCTGATCCTGGGAACCTGCGGGTGCAGGTTATCTGGATTTCCCCCAACCACCTCTAAAGAAAGTGGAGGGGGATTTTGACTTTTTAACTTTACCGGTCCGAAAGGACTGCATTGCAGACGTAGGATATGATTTCCTAGTCTGTGGTGTAGCAGAGGGAAGAAAAGTTGACTTACCCGCAGTTGCCGTGGAGATCCACGCATCTAACGCTTCCCCAAACAGGGCCTGACCTGTGAAGGGTAGGTTGTCCACACTCTTCTTGGATTCCGTTTCCGCAGACCACTGGCGCAGCCAGAGTCCTCTGCGTGCCCAGACAGCAATGGAAGAAGCCCTCACGTTCAGATGTCCAAGGTCTATCATGGCTTCCACCATGAAACTTGCAGAATCCTGTATGTGACGTAAAAACAATTCAATGTCACTTCTATCCATAGAATCTAAATCCTCTAGTAAAGAGCCTGACCACTTTAGTATGGCTTTAGAAATCCATGCACAAGCAATAGTGGGTCTTAAAACTACGCCATTTGCTGTGTATAAAGATTTGAGTGTTGTCTCAATCTTGCGGTCGGCCGGCTCTTTTAAAGCGGTGGACCCAGGGACAGGTAAAACCACTTTTTTAGACAACCTAGAAACAGAAGCGTCTACTACCGGCGGGTTTTCCCACTTTTTCCTATCCTCCTCAGGGAAAGGAAAAGCAATTAGGGATCTGGAACTTTTTCTCTGGGTTTTCCCAGGATTTTTCAAACAATGCGTTTAATTCCTTAGATGCAGGGGAGGTAAGGGAGGGTTTCTTATTGCCAGTAAAGTAAGCCTCCTCTACCTGCTCAGGTACCTTATCAGTAATGTGTAAAATGTCCCTTATAGCCTCAATAATGAGTTGCACCCCCTTCGCAAGGGATGCATCACCCCCCAGTACACCCCCCTCATCGTCTCCTGTATCAGAGTCGGTATCCGTGTCGACTTGCATTATTTAGGCACGCTTTTTAGGATATATATCAGTGGTCTTGGATGAGGTAGCGGGAGCAGAATATGACAAAGCCTCTACAGATATTTTCAAAACCTGTGTTTCAGTCTCATTATGAGCTATCCTAGATGAAATCTGGGATATCCTTCCCTTAAGAGAAGCCACCCATGGGGGTTCGGATTCAGAAGGCTGAGACAGTACATTGCATTCCTGAGTACATGGAATAGACTCCTCTGGAGAGGACACACACTCTGCAGCACAAGACACAGAGTCCCTAGACATGTCAATGTGAGATATATAACACACACACACACACACACACACACACACACACACACACACACACACACACACACACACACACACACACACACACACAGGAAAATGTCAGACACAGTTTCCCCCAAGTACCTTCAGAGAGACACAGAGCATAAGGAGCCAGCACACACAGCGGCCCAGCAGGCAGTTATTATGATAAATACGTGATGCTGACTGAGTAACCTTAATAGTTTAAACAGTGAATAACAGTGAATAACACTCTCCCCTCCCCCTTATATAACACCCTGGTTCCGCAGAGGATAAGTGGAGTTAAGTGGAGGGCAGCGCTCCCTGTCAGCGTCTCTGTAGTGTTATCTGCAGGGAGAAAATGGCGCCGGTGAGTGCTGGATCCGCACTGAGGAGATGCCCCACCCCTGTAATGGCGCGTCTTCCTGCATTTATTATTTTATACTGGCCTGAGGTGTGTTTGTTGCTAACAGTGGAATTAGCCCCTGTCAGCTCAGTGACCAGTGTTAGGGTATTACGCTGGCCAGGGCGCCCCTCACAGCACCGCACAACTATACCTCTGAGCCTTCCGGAGTGCAGCATCACCCTTGTGCTGCCATTCCCGCCGGTGCCCCACTTACCGGGGCACCGGCATCATACTCACCACTGCATCTTCTGGCTCTGTTAGGGGATGGCGGCAGTGCTGCGGGAGCGAGCAGTAGCCTCGGGGGCTTGCGATTAACACCTTCAGGAGCTCAAGTGTCCTGTCAGCAGAGATAGGAGCCATTAACCTGAAGGGTTGAATCCTACTCCCCCCCTAAGTCCTAAGTCCCACGAATCAGGGAAGCTGTTGCCAGCAGCCTCCCTGTACCTAACTCTTTAAAAAACAATAAAACCAAAAGAACTTCTAGGAGCTCTCCTAGCTGTGACCGGCTCCACCGGGCACATTTTCTAAACAGAGTCTGGTAGGAGGGGCATAGTGGGAGGAGCCAGCCCACACTATTAAACTCTTAAAGTGCCCATGGCTCCCAAGGGACCCGTCTATACCCCATGGTACTAATGTGGACCCCAGCATCCACTAGGATGTAAGAAAAACAGGAGCTGCTGAGACGGTTCCAGGTGGTACTTCTGTAGATTGAGGATCCACCCGTGGTGAGACAGAAGTTGGATAGTGCAATCTATATGGAGCAGTAGAAGCTCCTGGAAACTCGCTTTTATCAGGAGATAGTCCGGGTAAGGGACTATATTGATGACCTGGACTCTGAGTTGAAACATATTTTCCGCCATCACCTTCGTGAGCACTCTGGGAGCTGTAGACAGGGTAGTGATCGTTCAGCAGGGCGAACCTCATATAGGCCTGATGATGAAGCCAAATTGGGATATGGAGGTAGGCATCCTTGATATCTAGAGACACTAGGAACTCCTGGTGTTCCAAGCCTGCGATCACTGCTCTCAAAGATTCCATCTTGAATTTGAAAACCTTCAGGTAAGGATTCAAGGACTTCAGATTCAAAATGGGTCTCACAGACCCGTCTGGTTTTAGTACTACGAATAGGATTAAGTAGTAACCTTGTCCTTGTTGATGCAGGGGCACCGGAACAATGACCTGGGACTGAACTAACTTTGTGATGGCCAGTAGCAGCGTTACACACATATTTTCCAAAGATGGTAAGTCTGATTTGAAAAATCGCTGAGGAAGAACAATGGCGAACTCCAGCTTGTAACCCTGAGAGATGAGGTCCTTACTCAGGCATCCTGGCAGGAACCTTCCAGATATGGCTGAAGCGACGTAACCGAGCTCCCACCACGAGATCCTCTCGGGGTGGGTGGGCACTGTCATGCTGAAGCTTTTGCGGAAGCTGAACTGGTGCTCTGTTCCTGAGAGCCGGCAACGGCTGGTTTCTTAGGCTTACCTCTGTTGCCTCTAGCTGCGTTGGAGGCACCCCTGGCCTTAGATCGAAATCTGGTGGACCGAAAGGACTGGGTAGGCAGTCCCGGGTAGGTACGTCTAGCAGGCGGAGCCGTAGAGGGAAGAAACATGGATTTTCCAGCAGTAACCTTGAAAATCCATGCGTCCAGTTCACTTCCGAAGAACCATTCACCTGTAAAGGGAAGAGATTCCACATTTCATTTGGAGTCAGCATCTGCAAACCACTGACGCAACCATACGGCTCTGCGTGCAGACACAGCCATCGTAGTGGTCCTAGCATTAATATTGTCAATCTCCTTTACGGAGTCACAGAGGACTCTAGCCGTGTCCTGAATGTGTTTCAGGAAAGTAACTGTAGTAACCAGGGTCATATCCCCCGAGAGACCCTCCTGAATTTGAGTAGCCCAGGAAGGAATTGCATGTGTCATCCAGCAGCCTGCAATGACTGGTCTTTGAGATACACCTGCAGCAGTGTAGATAGAGTTCAGTGTGGCCTCAATTTTTCTATCCCCTGGGTCCTTTACCATAAAGGATCCTAGGGCAGGGAGTACCGCCTTTTTGGAAAGGCGAGAGACAGAGACATCTACACCTGGAGATTCTATCCAGAACTTTCTGCCTTCAGGGGTATGCAAAAATCGTTTTGACACCTGATATTTTTTATCAGGAGTTTTCCAGGCTAATTTAAACAAATCATCTAATTCCTTGGAATCGGGGAAAGTGACTGTCAGTTTGTCTTGTGGGAGGAAAAATGACTGCTGATTTGTAGTGTCCTCCAGGGGGAGATTTAGCACATCCCTTATACGCAAAATGAGGGGTTCAATACCCTGTGCAGGGGTGGAGTCCCCACTTATGGGGTCCAGATCATCCCCATCATCCTGTATATCATCATCAGTATCTGATAGGAGTGCAGGTAAAGCAAGTTTATGTGCACCTGTAGTAGACAGTGGGGGATGGGGGGCATCAGCCCTGGCAGCCACACTTGCTACTGCTTGTTGCAGTTCTTGTCTTTTGTTGGCATAAGCAGTTAATTGAGAGGACATATCAGACATCATATTTTTGATAGTCCCCATCCAGGAGGGCTCGTGACTCTCCACCCCATTGTCAGCATTTTGTGGTGGCTGACTACGCTGCTCACATGATAAGAAGCCAGATGAGGGAGGGGAGAATCTGGTATTACACACACTGCATAATTTTAGTTTCACAATAACACATACAACACAGACTGAGTTACAAACAAGCCTGCCCTATTGCATGTGAGAGGAGTCAAGGATTTAGAGAGGACACCAGTGAGGCTGTCAGCGTTTTTTATATAGATATACCAGTTAAACTGTTTGTAACTAGGATTCCCCTAGAGGAATATGGTGGTCATTCCGAGTTGATCGCTAGCTACCGTTGTTCGCAGCGCAGCGAACAGGCTAAAAATTGGCACTTCTGCGCATGCGTATGGTACGCAGTGCGACGTACTTTCACAAAAGCCGATGCAGTTTCACACAAGGTCTAGCGACGCTTTTCAGTCGCACTGCTGATCGGTGAGTGATTGACAGGAAGTGGGCGTTTCTGGGAGGTAACTGTTTTCAGGGAGTGTGCTGAAAAACGCAGGCGTGTCAGATACAAACGCAAGCGTGCCTGAGGAAACGGGGGAGTGGCTGGCCGAACGCAGGGCGTGTTTGTGGCCTCAAAACAGGAACTAAATAGTGTGAAGTGTTCGCAAGCGCTGAGTAGGTAGGTCTGGAGCTACTCAGAAACTGCTCGAAAAATTTTTGGTGCCGTTCTGCGATCCTTTCGTTTGCACTTCTGCTAAGCTAAGATACACTCCCAGAGGGCGGCAGCTTAGCGTTTGCACGGCTGCTAAAAGCAGCTAGCGAGCGAACAACTCGGAATGAGGGCCATGGTGCACAAATAGCATCTCTCCCCCTACTCAAACACCCTGTACCAGTGATCCAGCGTGTGACAGGCCGGAGGAGCTGTGTGAGGCTGCTGCTTATGCAAAGGAAGGTGACAAAATGCCGATGAGCCCGCTCTGATTTAGCTCCGCCCCCCCTCCCCGTAATGGCGCCGGAGCTACTGTACATATTTATACTGACTATGGCCCTCATTCCGAGTTGGTCGTTCGCTAGCTATTTTTTGCAGTCGCCACCCACAGGGGATCTTATTTTGGCTTTGCAAGTGTGTGAACGCCTTTGCAGCCGAGCTCTGCAAAAACATTTGGTGCAGTTTCAGAGTAGCTCTGGACTTACTCATCCCTTGCGATCACTTCAGTCTTTTTGGTTCCGGAATTGACGTCAGACACCCGCCCAGCAAACGCTTGGACACACCTGCGTTTTCCCAAACACTCCCAGAAAACGGTCAGTTGACACCCACAAACGCCTTCTTCCTGTCAATCTCCTTGCGATCCACTGTGCGAATGGATTCTTTGTTAAATTCATTGCTCAGCAACAATCCGCTTTGTACAGTGACCTGATCGCTGCACTGCGAAAAACGTCAGCGAGCGATCAACTCAGACTGATCCCCTATGTCTCCTAAATGCACTGTAGTGTTACATAAATGTTAAGTACAGCAAATGTCAGCCAGTGTCATGCAGGGGCTACAGCCAGTCCCCCCCCAAGAGGGACCCGTATGCCTCCCCCGCACTTTTGCCGCACCATGATGCGGGGGACCCCCCTAGTGGGATCCCCGGTTTGTACTCACCACCAACGATCACCTTCAGGCAGCGTTAGGGGTGTACGGCATGTTGCAACTGCGACAGCTAAGGCACAGTGTCCCGCTGAACAAACAGCCCCTCAGGACGGTGGTCTTGGAGCGGGGAAGCGTCTCTGCACCTCACGAGGCTGGTGACCATCCCCCCCCCCCCCCCCACTCCCATGACGCAGCTATGCTGTTGCTCAAACAGCATGCCGAAAATAATAAAGTTTTAAAAGAAACTGAAGAAATCTCTCTGGAGCTCCAGTGTGTGCATCCTCTCCTGAGGGCACTTTTTTCTAAACTGCCTGTGGTAGGGGGCATAGAGGGGAGGAGCCAGCATACCCAGTGGAAGAAATTTAAAGTGCACCGGCACTTTTGGAGCCCGTCTACTATACTCCATCGTACTAATGTGTCCCCAATATCCCTTATGGATGCTAGAGAAAAAATATTGCAAGAGGGTTTTCGGGACACCTTTAAATAATACAACACTACAATATGAGGTGTGTGTACTGTCTTTTGTGCAATATTTGTATTACAAATGGCTGTCCTTCGCGGTGTGTGTGTGTGTGTGTGTGTGTGTGTGTGTGTGTGTGTGTGTGTGTGTGTGTGTGTGTGTGTATGGGGGGTGGCATTTATTTCATTTATTTATTCCCTAGGGATTCCAGCCCTGGTTGTGACCAGTCATGGGCTAGTTATTAGATAAAACGGGTGACACCATACCATTGGCTGCTTCTCTTTTTTTAGGGTGATTCTGGACGCTGTTTCCCCCCCCCCCCCCCATATTTTACAGTTTTTTACTATTTTTATACAAAGCAAAAGAGCAGAATCTTGTGTTAGTTGCAGCTAGGGGCTTCTAAACCGCAGACCACCGCCGAAGGTTTACAAAGGACAGCCAAAACCGATGCCTAGTAAACGCTGTATACTGAGGGTAAAGCCTCTGGAATGCCAATCAGTTTGGAAACTAAGCCCATACCACTGCTTAGTGAATTTCCCGCTTGGACTATGGTGGTCATTCCGAGTTGATTGCTCGCTAGCTACTTTTAGCAGCCGTGCAAACGCTTTGTCGCCGCTCACCGGGGAGTGTATTTTCGCTTTGCAGAAGTGCAAACACTTGTGCATCAGAGCGCCTGCAAAATAATTTTGTGCAAAACAAGACCAGCCCTGTAGTTACTCTTCGTGTGCGTTGATTCTAACGACGGAGGGACGGTTTTTGACGTCACACACCCGCCCAGACATGCCAGCGTTTTTCTAAACACTCCCTAAAAATGGTCGGTTAACACCCAAAAACGCCCACGTCATGTCAATCTTCCTGCGTTCTGCCGTGCGTCTGAAAGCTTCGGTAGAACCAGTGCAAAACCACAAAGGACTTTGTACCCGTACGTCGCGCGTGCGCATTGCGGTGCATACGCATGCGCAGAAGTGCCGATTTTTAGCCTGATTGCTGCGCTGCGGACATCGGCAGCTAGCAATCAACTCGGAATGACCCCCAATGTGTACTATAAAACCTACAGGCTTTTTGTAACATCTTCACTATCAAGTTTTAGCATACTGGCACAGAGATCTGAGGAGTTGTGCCCATTTCAACCTTTGCCAATGCTGCACTGCACCACCAAAGCCCCATCAGCTTGCAGCAGTATTGTCCATGGAGACCACAACAGGTGAACCTGTGTGCTTTATATGCCAGGGCCGATGTTTACTACCAGTCTGACACAGGCTACCACCATATAATAATCACCAACTAGTGTAAGTGTTCCGGGCGAGTATTGCTTTTGCTGTTATTTGCTCTTTAAAGCCAGACAAGATAAAAATCTGACACGCATGGGTGATTGCAGGCATAAGTGATTAGTATGTTTACACACCTTTCAGACTGGGGACCTTGCTCCTTCTAAATCTCTATCTGTAACTATCTGCACCCATCCATTCCTCCCATCACTACTCTGTGCTGCTGGGAACCCTGCTCCTCCCACTATATAACTCTCAGTCTGTGGCTTCCTGCTGCCTCCATTCCTCTCCTCACATCATGTCACTGCTCCTGTCACATGCAGCCCTGTCCTCACTGACACATCACTCATATCCTGATATACTCTGTGCTGCTGGGGACCCTGCTCCTCCCACTATATAACTCTCAGTCTGTGGCTTCCTGCTGCCTCCATTCCTCTCCTCACATCATGTCACTGCTCCTGTCACATGCAGCCCTGTCCTCACTGACACATCACTTATCTCCTGATATACTCTGTGCTGCTGGGAACCCTGCTCCTCCCCCTATATAATTCTCAGTCTGTGGCTTCCTGCTGCCTCCATTCCTCTCCTCACATCATGTCACTGCTCCTGTCACATGCAGCCCTGTCCTCACTGACACATCACTCATCTCCTGATATACTCTGTGCTGCTGGGGACCCTGCTCCTCCCACTATATAACTCTCAGTCTGTGGCTTCCTGCTGCCTCCATTCCTCTCCTCACATCATGTCACTGCTCCTGTCACATGCAGCCCTGTTCTCACTGACACATCACTCATCTCCTGATATACTCTGTGCTGCTGGAGACCCTGCGCCACCCACTATATAACTCTCAGTCTGTGGCTTCCTGCTGCCTCCATTCAACTCCTCACATCATGTCACTGCCCCTGTCACATGCAGCCCTGTCCTCACTGACACATCACTCATCTCCTGATATACTCTGTGCTGCTGGGGACCCTGCTCCTCCCACTATATAACTCTCAGTCTGTGGCTTCCTGCTGCCTCCATTCCCCTCCTCACATCATGTCACTGCCCCTGTCACATGCAGCCCTGTCCTCACTGACACATCACTCATCTCCTGATATACTCTGTGCTGCTGGGGACCATGCTCCTCCCACTATATAACTCTCAGTCTGTGGCTTCCTGCTGCCTCCATTCCCCTCCTCACATCATGTCACTGCCCCTGTCACATGCAGCCCTGTCCTCACTGACACATCACTCCTCTCCTGATATACTCTGTGCTGGTGGGTGACCCTGCTCCACCCACTATATAACTCTCAGTCTGTGACTTCCTGCTGCCTCCATTCCCCTCCTCACTTCATGTCACTGCCCCTGTCACATGCAGCCCTGTCCTCACTTACACATCACTCATCTCCTGATATATTCTGTGCTGCTGGGTGACCCTGCTCCACCCACTATATAACTCTCAGTCTGTGACTTCCTGCTGCCTCCATTCCCCTCCTCACATCATGTCACTGCTCCTGTCACATGCAGCCCTGTCCTCACTTACACATCACTCATCTCCTGATATACTCTGTGCTGCTGGGGATCCTGCTCCTCCCACTATATAACTCTCAGTCTGTGACTTCCTGCTGCCTCCATTCTCCTCCTCACATCATGTCACATGCAGCCCTGTCCTCACTTACACATCACTCATCTCCTGATATACTCTGTGCTGCTGGGGATCCTGCTCCTCCCACTATATAACTCTCAGTCTGTGGTTTCCTGCTGCCTCCATTCCCCTCCTCAAATCATGTCACTGCCCCTGTCACATGCAGCCCTGTCCTCACTAACACATCACTCATCTCCTGATATACTCTGTGCTGCTGGGGATCCTGCTCCTCCCACTATATAACTCTCAGTCTGTGACTTCCTGCTGCCTCCATTCCCCTCCTCACATCATGTCACTGCTCCTGTCACATGCAGCCCTGTCCTCACTTACACATCACTCATCTCCTGATATACTCTGTGCTGCTGGGGACCCTGCTCCTCCCACTATATAACTCTCAGTCTGTGGTTTCCTGCTGCCTCCATTCCCCTCCTCAAATCATGTCACTGCCCCTGTCACATGCAGCCCTGTCCTCATTAACACATCACTCATCTCCTGATATACTCTGTGCTGCTGGGGATCTTGCTCCTCCCACTATATAACTCTCAGTCTGTTACTTCCTGCTGCCTCCATTCCCCTCCTCACATCATGTCACTGCTCCTTTCACATGCAGCCCTGTTCTCACTTACACATCACTCATCTCCTGATATACTCTGTGCTGCTGGGGACCCTGCTCCTCCCACTATATAACTCTCAGTCTGTGGTTTCCTGCTGCCTCCATTCCCCTCCTCACATCATGTCACTGCCCCTGTCACATGCAGCCCTGTCCTCACTTACACATCACTCATCTCCTGATATACTCTGTGCTGCTGGGGACCCTGCTCCTCCCACTATATAACTCTCAGTCTGTGGTTTCCTGCTGCCTCCATTCCCCTCCTCAAATCATGTCACTGCCCCTGTCACATGCAGCCCTGTCCTCACTAACACATCACTCATCTCCTGATATACTCTGTGCTGCTGGGGATCTTGCTCCTCCCACTATATAACTCTCAGTCTGTTACTTCCTGCTGCCTCCATTCCCCTCCTCACATCATGTCACTGCCCCTGTCACATGCAGCCCTGTCCTCACTGACACATCACTCATCTCCTGATATACTCTGTGCTGCTGGGGACCCTGCTCCTCCCACTATATAACTCTCAGTCTGTGGCTTCCTGCTGCCTCCATTCCCCTCCTCACATCATGTCACTGCCCCTGTCACATGCAGCCCTGTCCTCACTAACACATCACTCATCTCCTGATATACTCTGTGCTGCTGGGGACCCTGCTCCTTCCACTATATAACTCTCAGTCTGTGGCTTCCTGCTGCCTCCATTCCCCTCCTCACATCATGTCACTGCCCCTGTCACATGCAGCCCTGTCCTCACTGACACATCACTCATCTCCTGATATACTCTGTGCTGCTGGAGACCCTGCTGCTCCCACTATATAACTCTCAGTCTGTGGCTTACTGCCTCCTCCATTCCCCTCCTCACGTCATGTCACTGCCCCTGTCACATGCAGCCCTGTCCTCACTAACACATCACTCATCTCCTGATATACTCTGTGCTGCTGGGGACCCTGCTGCTCCCACTATATAACTCTCAGTCTGTGGCTTACTGCCTCCTCCATTCCCCTCCTCACATCATGTCACTGCCCCTGTCACATACAGCCCTGTCCTCACTGACACATCACTCATCTCCTGATATACTCTGTGCTGCTGGAGACCCTGCTGCTCCCACTATATAACTCTCAGTCTGTGGCTTGCTGCCTCCTCCATTCCCCTCCTCACATCATGTCACTGCCCCTGTCACATACAGCCCTGTCCTCACTGACACATCACTCATCTCCTGATATACCCTGCGATCAGTCCACCTCTGACCCACGCTCTGTTATAAGGTGTGGGGGCGGGGCTATTTTGGTGGGTAATAGGGGAAGGGGGGATTCATCTTTTGGCACTGGGGGTGGGTAGGGGGGGCGGTGGGACTGCTGCCTCACTATAAGTTTTTTGGGCTGGGAGGGGGATATATTTAAATTAATGACATGTATAGTGACGCAAGAGGGGGCACTAAACAGTGGAGGTTGGGAAGGAATTTTACAATGGGGGCTTATGGACACGGGGGATGGGGGGTGCAAAACACCTTCTAGTTATATATTTTTTGAAAAATAAAATATTTAAAGATATTAAAAAAATACTTTTTAAACTTTATTAAAAAAATACAACTTCAGAGCGGTTTTTGGAAAAAAAATCCTCATTTAAGTGGTTAATGGACTTCAATCGTCCAGGGGCCGGAGGGCAGTGCTCATAGGGGTACATGTCAGCCATGAAGCGGCGGCGTTATATAACCTCGCTGTCAGCCCGAGCGTGGCTCTGACTCACAGACGCTGTTGCTTCACTTGTGTTGTTGCGTGTGATACAACAAGCTGCGCTTATTTTACTTTCTACTCAATTACCTGCTAATGAAGAAAATCTGGACGCGGCACCAGGGAGGAAGGCATGACATCACTCCAGCGGAGGCCTCCTTCTCTCGGAGGCTCGTTCAACAAGCAGCGCATTATCAGGCGTTTCTATAACCCATTCAGGCAGAGCCCTGTGTGAGCGCAGAGCAGCTTGGAATCTGCTGCAGGCCTCAGCACCTCTCCAGGGAGGAAAGCAAATGATTATTGGCAGGGCTGCCTGGCTCCGGGACCCCATCCACTCCCCTGACTCGCTAAGCTAGGAATGCGGCGATAATTGGCTGCAGGGGGTGGTCTACTCTAAATGCAGCTTTTATTTCTGGTAATAAGTGTGCAAATCTGCAAAATGCACTACAGTCACCTGCAACTGTACGCTTGTAGCGATAGGCGGCTACTTGCAGGGCCGACGCAACTTTTTAAGGGTTTTTTGCATATTTTTTTTAAAAGCAGTACACTAACTGGGATTCCCTGTACTTTGACGGCGAAAATGACGCACAAAAAAAAGTTGTCAACCATTTCCATTGTCTACCTTTCACCTGTCAACTTTTTCCATATCGACTATATGGGGTCGCCAAATTGAACCTGGCACACAACACCTCTCAGGGCGGGATTGCAGGATTGACTTTACCAGAAGATTAAGGGGGTAATTCCGAGTTGATCGCAGCAGCAAGTTTGTTAGCAGTTGAGCAAAACCATGGGGGTCATTCCGAGTTGTTCGCTCGCAAGTGAATTTTAGCAGATTTGCTCATGCTAAGCCGCCGCCTACTGGGAGTGAATCTTAGCATCTTAAAATTGCGAACGATGTATTCGCAATATTGCGATTACACACCTCGTAGCAGTTTCTGAGTAGCTTCAGACTTACTCGGCATCTGCGATCATTTCACTGCTTGTCGTTCCTGGTTTGACGTCACAAACACACCCAGCGTTCGCCCAGACACTCCCCCGTTTCTCCAGCCACTCCTGCGTTTTTTCCGGAAACGGTAGCGTTTTTTCCCACACGCCCATAAAACGGCCTGTTTCCGCCCAGTAACACCCATTTCCTGTCAATCACATTACGATCGCCAGAACGATGAAAATGCCGTGAGTAAAATTCCTAAGTGCATAGCAAATTTACTTGGCGCAGTCGCAGTGCGGACATTGCGCATGCGCATTAAGCGGAAAATCGCTGCGATGCGAAGATTTTTACTGAGCGAACAACTCGGAAATGACCCCCAATGTGCACTGCAGGTGGGGCAGATGTAACATGTGCAGAGAGAGTTAGATTTGGGTGGGTTATTTTGTTTCTGTGCAGGGTAAATACTGCCTGCTTTATTTTTACACTGCAATTTAGATTTTAGTTTGAACACACCCCACCCAATCTAACTCTCTCTGCACATGTTACATCTGCCCCCCCCCTGCAGTGCACATGGTTTTGCCCAACTGCTAACATATTTGCTGCTGCGATCAACTCGGAATTAGGCCCTAAGTACACTGCAGACGTTCTCAGCCCAGCGCCCCTGGTACACTGACAGGTGGTGTTTCGCTGCGCCTGCGATGTGAATGAAAAGCAAAACGTATACGCTACTCCTCTCGCAGAGGCTCAGTCGCCCCAGACGTCTTGCGCCGTGTGGAGTATAGATGCTTGGTGTATGAGAACACATCTGTATCTGATGAAGTTGTGTCGAGGGAGTGATTCGGCCATGCAGAGATCCCGATGGATCTTTAGCACCTAGAATGGTCTGTTCCAAGCGCGCAGTGATGATCACGACAAGCAGCGAAACCAATATGGCAGAAAGATGGCAACGTGACTCTGTGTACTGGCCAATGTATGAATTAGTTTGTGCCCAGAATGCATTTAATTTGCGTCTTGCTCAGCATCAGGGCCGCATATGTTTTAGAGAAAACAGGAATATACTATTTAAGACTTATGGGCACAGATTTATCAAGTCTTGGAGAGTGATAAATTGCACGAGTACCAGCCAATCATCTCCTAACTGTCATGTCACAGGCTGCGTTTGAAAATGACAGCCGGGAGCTGATTGGTTGGTACTTTATCACCGTGTAATTTATCACTCTCCGAGGCTTGATAAATCTGGGCCATGGGTAGACATATTCTTAACTTTATGTTGCAAATTGCAACGTTCCCCTCTGAGGTTCCAGATATGTTGCTGTGCCCAAGGTTCTCGTTTAATCAACCTTCTGGCCGTGTAATGCCAACCCATCCTGTGTTAAGGATTCGCAACTCGTGATAAGATGTCACAAGCTAGTACAGTAGAGTTCTACGAGTGACACCTCAGCATGTGTTGTGTTCTTGTCACGAGATGTTTTTCTTTATGCATTAGCATATACTGTACTAAAAAGAATACTCAAGGCGCTTTACAGAAATCATGAACCTACGGCCTGATTCAGCGTTGTATGCTACTGCAATTGTGATTTCTAGGCTATGGAACTACTAATGTTAGCTGCCGTCCGGAAATTAAGAGACAACCATTTTTTCTGTGCAAGGTAAATACTGGGTGCTTTTGCATGTAGCCCACAGATGTGAGCTTTATTATTACATTGCAATTTAGATTTCAGTTTGAAGACACGCCACCCAAATCTAACTCTCTCTGCACATGTTACATCTGCCCCCCCCTGCAGCCAGGGTTGGACTGATCCATAGGGATGCAGAGGGGAATACCGGTAGAGCCACTGCCATCCTCCCTCTAGGGATCAGGTTCCAGACTATGTACTTTAATTATACATTATTTATACGTTATCTTGTGCTGCACAGGACTACTGTATGGTGTAGTTTCTACAGAGCATTGCTGTTATTAATCTAGTACATAATCATCATGCACTAGCAGTATATTTGTTATCTATATGCACTCTCTAATGGTTAGCCAAGCCTCGCTGGCAGCTGGCCACACCCTCTCTAGATTGGCCACACCCATAAACATGGGTCCCTACCAACGAAGCAGCTGGCCACACCCCTAAACACGGGCTCCTACCTCCGAAATCCCCCCGGTGGGCACTTCATGCCCCATTCCGACACTTCCTGCAGTGCAGCATGGATTTGCCCAGTGGCTTGCTTTTTTGCTTTACTTACATACATTCAGGTCACATGTAGGCTACAATGCGCGATACAAGCAATATATGGAAATAAGACATACAAGAGTAAAATGAAAAGCAACTAAGAGGATACACACTGTACAAGTAATTCCAAGTCTTGCTCAGCTTCCCCATGAAAGCAACAGGAGAAGCAGCCACCTTTAGGCGCACAGAATAAGTTAAAGTAGGATGGGTGAGCAATTTGTATAAGTCTAATAAACAGTGGGGATTTACAGAACAGTTAGAGGGAAAAAACACAGCACACAGACACACACAACACACACACACATACACACACACACAACACACACACACACACGAACTAGTCAGGTAAACTCAGGTAAGTGTCCAGACAGGAATAGGGGAAGGGGCATGATGGGGTATTATGGAGAAATGTGGCAACAAAAGATTGCAATAGTAGTATAACAACGTTGTACAATAAAGGAGTAGGATTGCCAAGCGGAGTATTAGCATGCATAGGGTGCAGAGCCTGAGAACAGGCCAGAGTCAAACATATCATCCTAGCTATATATATATATATATATATATATATATATATATATAAAAGTATATTAAAGTGAAGACACTTGTGTCGTTAAATCATTCCTGACGTATTTGGTCTGGACTGAAAGCGCGAGTTCTTATGGTAACCTCTAAATAGCTTAAAGACGTTAAAAACTTCAGCAGGACATTAGACGGGGTTTACAAGCTCATCTTAGACCAAATTAACCTACTCTTTCCACCCTGTTTCAGAGTAAGCAGCAATTTTGGCCAAAATTATGCAATATAAATAAAAATAAAGAAACACTCAAAACGATTTAACAAAACTGTTTTGATTTCTCTACTTTCACTAAGCATCTTCCAAAAATGTGATTGAGTCATGTATCACCTGACAGAGGACTGCGGATTACCTTAAGGTGCCCATACATCAGCAACGGACTGACAAAATTTCCTGATCCACCTACGGCCGGATTGGGGAATCAGGTATATAAAACATGTTTAAAAATCTCAATTCCCCAATCTTGACCGAAAACATTTTTATCAAAACGGAAATTTTTAAAATGAATTTCCCTGGCAAATTGCTGATCGATCGGTGGGGCCGCTGGATTGGGGAATTTGTTTCCAGATGTATGGGTGCCTTTACATACATAGGGGATGCACCTATAGATGTAGAGAAATACGGGACACAGGAAACGGTGCACATACTAAGTTGCTTTTATTAATCCAGAACTGCATGCTACAGATACTGTACAGCATGAACATGAATTCATTACAAAAAAATTTGCATGGTTTTGAAAACCACCTTGAAATTAAATTGGAATAAAAGCAGAGAACTGAACAGTAACATCACAGCTGTTAGGAAACATTCAAAGTATTCACAAAAAATGGTATAGTTATTAATCAGCATCTTAATAAACCAGAGGAAACCAGAGACAGATTTACAATTGCGTCATGTCAAATACAATGGCACTCAATGAACGGATGAAGAGTTTCTCAGTTTTTCTCTTTTTTTTTTTTTCATTTTTCTCTTTTTTAATTTTTTTTTGCAACACCAACATGCCTATTTGTGATTTTTTTTTTTCTTGGTTGCCTGCTACCTACTTACACATAGCAAGCATAAAAAGTGGCAGTCTTTTCCTTTATAAGTAACCTAATGTACAGGATTTTGGCCCATCAGGGGTTGGAAGGGGTGAGGGGAAGGGGGGTAATTATTTTTTGTACCTCATTGTTTTTAAATGCTGCCCAGTCACCCTTCTATAAAATACTTCTGTTAAAGATGATATAAACTACATACATACCTACCAAGCTATGTAACATCACAACAAAACATGAGGAACGGAAATACGGCATCAAAAACGAGGGGATGGGGAGGGTAGGTTATTCACCGGGAATTTTGGCACATCAATTTGTACACAGTCTACAGACAGGCTGGTCTCCTGTTTTCTTAAGTCATTTACAAGGTGACGTTGGTGAAACAACGCAGTTCGCTTTCCCTTGTTAATTTCAAGTCTTCTTTTGATGGCTTTTAAAGCAATTGTTATTTTTGTACAATATTGATCCTTTAAATGCAGCTACGAAATGTCCATTTGGTGGCAACTGAGTTTCATACAGCACATAAAATAAAAAAAATTATATATATATATATATATAAATTTATATATAAACTTAAAAACCTTGTACAAATTATATATATATATATATATATATAAGATGCTTACACTGAGAAAAGAAAACTTTATACAATGTTGAGAAATGGCAAACAGACATTGGATTGAAAATAGACAACATACAAGTAGGACACAAGCAATTTCTAGGCAATAAATACTACTTACTGGTCCAATGGCTCCAAAATATTTAACGCACCCACCCACATATTCCATGTAGCATCCCATTACCCCATAAAAAAAAAAATGGCAAAAAAAATAAAATGGCAAAAAAATAAAAATAAACAGGCAAAAAAAAATGAAAAACAATAAAATAATAATAATGAAGACTGCCACCATGGAACAAGGCATATTAATACATTTGTTCAGTTTAACCCTTGTGTTCTGTACATTTAAACAATAACAATAACATCACAATAAAAGTTGTTTCACAAGAGAGCACTGCATTCATTGTGCCCAGGAGGGTATAAAGTGGATGTAAAATGATTGGTTCGCAAGCTCGTATTTAATACAAATAATCAAGAACCAACTCTTGTGAGGGCTGCTTCAAAATTGCTTGTTGCTATTTTCTTATTATTCTTCTTTAAATCAGTCTTTTCAAAGTAACCTATCAGAACTACATAAGTTATGTATTTTTTTATTTTCATATATTTATATATATATATAATTTCCCCCTTCTTCCGATGCTAAAAAGATGTTGTTGTTTTTTGTTTTTGTTTTGTTTTTTTTAACGCTGATGATACAAATTTTGGCAGGACCTTGATGCTCGTAGAGGTCTGCACAGTCAAATCGGAAAGGCAGAGATAAAAGAGAGGTCAAATATTGACCAATGAACTTCATAAACATCTACTAAAGTAGCCACTTGGCACAAATTAAAAATACAAAAAACCATGGAAAACGAGACATACTATTTCTTTAAAAATGAGGAGGCGTCGGTGTTGGGCTTCACTACTCTAATGGCTTGGTTACAAGTGAGAGGGGCTGAAGTTGTGTTCCAGCCAAAGACCGATGAGAAGGTAGGAAGGATGTCGACGGCTGTGCTAGTGACAAGGAGTAGGGTGCTGAAGACTGTAAGGAGCTGGGTTGGTGACTGTGATCTCTTCCATTCTGACAAATGGTAGTTGGCAGGTTGCTGGACTTTCGGGCCGGACTTTCTGTTGGAGGGGACTGTGGAATGCACAGCCGCGCTAGAGGGTCACGCTTCAATGTCAGAGATAGAGGTTGCGTTTGTTCAGTTTGTGGAGTGGAGTCTCTTGTGGGGGAGTCGAGCATTGTGGGAGAAGAAGGAGGAGAGTCTAGTAAGCTTCCGTCTGAAGAGGGCGGGCTGACGCAGCTGCCTTCACCTTGTATGTAGCGAATGCACTTTTTTTTTCTCCTGGAAAGGGGAAAAACGTTAGCTGTGAATGAGGGGGTGAGGGCACTGGTGAAGAAACATCAGAAACACAAGACATGGAGGCACAACGTTGTATTAGGCTCTGAGCTGTACAAGTATATGTGAATTCTATTTTTAATAAAAATTGCTGCATCTGCAGATAGGTCACCTGGGTGGTATCAATATGGTCATTCTAAGCTCCCCAAGTCACCCAGGATGGTATAAAAATAACAATTCTAGACTGCACAAGTGGCCTGGGGTGGTATACATATCATAATTCTAAGCTCTACATGTCACTTGGGGTGGTATAAGTATTATCATCCTAAACTCCACAAGTTGCCTGGTAACTACATTAATATTATTTTGGACTCAAGAAAACAATCGTTTTGTTCTACTCTTAGAGTGAGTGCTGGCTTGTATTAAGTTCTCAACACTCCATAATTTATCAGTCATAGCTTGCTTCTTGATATTAATTACGGGTTTGGTTATGACAAAGATAACACTTTTGTCGGTTATCTAAAGACTCATGTAACACTGTGCACATATATATAGTTTTAAGACATAACGCTAAAAAGCGAGGACTAAGACAAGAGCAGTAGCTCTAAATCAGTTGCTGGACCATCTCTGGGTCATCACAAACAAATGGACTATGGTAAGAGCTATGATGGTTGAAAAATGAATATGCAACATGCAAACACTTCCTTGAAGCAATGGACACTGAATATACTTGTTCTACAATAGCTATATCCCTTGTGGGGCCTGAGAATACCGGTGACATGGAGCATGCAGGACTGAAATGCTCATGCAGAGAATGAAAGGTGGATGATGACCTCAGAGGTAAGTCATGTGCTGCACTGGGATCGGAAGATATAGCTTCAAACCCAGTACATTGGTTGAGATGTGGTGAGTGGAAGTCATTCTGGTTAGTGGTTAGAGGTTAGAATGATTTGCAGGCAATAATAATAAGAATTTACTTACCGATAATTCTATTTCTCGGAGTCCGTAGTGGATGCTGGGGTTCCTGAAAGGACCATGGGGAATAGCGGCTCCGCAGGAGACAGGGCACAAAAAGTAAAGCTTTAGGATCAGGTGGTGTGCACTGGCTCCTCCCCCTATGACCCTCCTCCAAGCCTCAGTTAGGATACTGTGCCCGGACGAGCGTACACAATAAGGAAGGATTTTGAATCCCGGGTAAGACTCATACCAGCCACACCAATCACACTGTACAACCTGTGATCTGAACCCAGTTAACAGTATGATAACAGCGGAGCCTCTGAAAAGATGGCTCACAACAATAATAACCCGATTTTTGTAACTATGTACAAGTATTGCAGATAATCCGCACTTGGGATGGGCGCCCAGCATCCACTACGGACTACGAGAAATAGAATTATCGGTAAGTAAATTCTTATTTTCTCTATCGTCCTAGTGGATGCTGGGGTTCCTGAAAGGACCATGGGGATTATACCAAAGCTCCCAAACGGGCGGGAGAGTGCGGATGACTCTGCAGCACCGAATGAGAGAACTCCAGGTCCTCCTTAGCCAGGGTATCAAATTTGTAGGATTTTACAAACGTGTTTGCCCCTGACTAAGTAGCCGCTCGGCAAAGTTGTAAAGCCGAGACCCCTCGGGCAGCCGCCCAAGATGAGCCCACCTTCCTTGTGGAATGGGCATTTACATATTTTGGCTGTGGCAGGCCTGCCACAGAATGTGCAAGCTGAATTGTATTACACATCCAACTAGCAATAGTCTGCTTAGAAGCAAGAGCACCCAGTTTGTTGGGTGCATACAGGATAACAGCAAGTCAGTTTTCCTGACTCCAGCCGTCCTGGAACCTATATTTTCAGGGCCCTGACAACATCTAGCAACTTGGAGTCCTCCAAGTCCCTAGTAGGCGCAAGGCACCACAATAAGCTGGTTCAGGTGAAACACTGACACCACCTTAGGGAGAGAACTGGGGACGAGTCCGCAGCTCTGCCCTGTCCGAATGGACAAACAGATATGGGCTTTTTTGAGAAAAAAAAACCACCAATTTGACACTCGCCTGGCCCAGGCCAGGGCCAAGAGCATGGTCACTTTTCATGTGAGATGCTTCAAATCCACAGATTTGACTGGTTTTAAACCAATGTGATTTGAGGAATCCCAGAACTACGTTGAGATCCCACAGTGCCACTGGAGGCACAAAAGGGGGTTGTATATGCAATACTCCCTTGACAAACTTCTGGACTTCAGGAACTGAAGCCAATTCTTTCTGGAAGAAAATCGACAGGGCCGAAATTTGAACCTTAATGGACCCCAATTTGAGGCCCATAGACACTCCTGTTTGCAGGAAATGCAGGAATCGACCGAGTTGAAATTTCTTCGTGGGGCCTTCCTGGCCTCACACCACGCAACATATTTTCGCCACATGTGGTGATAATGTTGTGCGGTCACCTCCTTCCTGGCTTTGACCAGGGTAGGAATGACCTCTTCCGGAATGCCTTTTTCCCTTAGGATCCGGCGTTCCACCGCCATGCCGTCAAACGCAGCTGCGGTAAGTCTTGGAACAGACATGGTACTTGCTGAAGCAAGTCCCTTCTTAGCGGCAGAGGCCATAAGTCCTCTGTGAGCATCTCTTGAAGTTCCGGGTACCAAGTCCTTCTTGGCCAATCCGGAGCCATGAGTATAGTTCTTACTCCTCTACGTCTTATAATTCTCAGTACCTTAGGTATGAGAAGCAGAGGAGGGAACACATACACCGACTGGTACACCCACGGTGTTACCAGAACGTCCACAGCTATTGCCTGAGGGTCTCTTGACCTGGCGCAATACCTGTCCCGTTTTTTGTTCAGACGGGACGCCATCATGTCCACCTTTGGTATTTCCCAACGGTTCACAATCATGTGGAAAAACTTCCCGATGAAGTTTCCACTCTCCCGGGTGGAGGTCGTGCCTGCTGAGGAAGTCTGCTTCCCAGTTTCCATTCCCGGAATGAAACACTGCTGACAGTGCTATCACATGATTTTCCGCCCAGCGAAAAGTCCTTGCAGTTTTTGCCATTGCCCTCCTGCTTCTTGTGCCGCCCTGTCTGTTTACGTGGGCGACTGCCGTGATGTTTTTCCCACTGGATCAATACCGGCTGACCTTGAAGCAGAGGTCTTGCTAAGCTTAGAGCATTATAAAATTACCCTTAGCTCCAGTATATTTATGTGGAGAAAAGTCTCCAGACTTGATCACACTCCCTGGAAATTTTTTCCTTGTGTGACTGCTCCCCAGCCTCTCGGGCTGGCCTCCGTGGTCACCAGCATCCAATCCTGAATGCCGAATCTGCGGCCCTCTAGAAGATGAGCACTCTGTAACCACCACAGGAGAGACACCCTTGTCCTTGGATATAGGGTTATCCGCTGATGCATCTGAAGATGCGATCCGGACCATTTGTCCAGCAGATCCCACTGAAAAGTTCTTGCGTGAAATCTGCTGAATGGAATTGCTTCGTAGGAAGCCACCATTTTTACCAGGACCCTTGTGCAATGATGCACTGACACTTTTCCTGGATTTAGGAGGTTCCTGACTAGCTCGGATAACTCCCTGGCTTTCTCTTCCGGGAGAAACACCTTTTTCTGGACTGTGTCCAGAATCATCCCTAGGCACAGCAGACGTGTCGTCGGGATCAGCTGCGATTTTGGAATATTTAGAATCCACCCGTGCTGTTGTAGCAGTATCCGAGATAGTGCTACTCCGACCTCCAACTGTTCCCTGGACTTTGCCCTTATCAGGAGATCGTCCAAGTAAGGGATAATTAAGACGCCTTTTCTTCGAAGAAGAATCATCATTTCGGCCATTACCTTGGTAAAGACCCGGGGTGCCGTGGACAATCCAACGGCAGCGTCTGAAACTGATAGTGACAGTTCTGTACCACGAACCTGAAGTACCCTTAGTGAGAAGGGCAAATTTGGGACATGGAGGTAAGCATCCCTGATGTCCCGGGACACTATATAGTCCCCTTCTTCCTGGTTCGTTATCACTGCTCTGAGTGACTCCATCTTGATTTGAACCTTTGTAAGTGTTCAAATTTTTTTGATTTAGAATAGGTCTCACCTAGCCTTCTGGCTTCAGTACCACAATATAGTGTGGAATAATACCCCTTTCCTTGTTGTAGGAGGGGTAATTTGATTATCACCTGCTGGGAATACAGCTTGTGAATTGTTTCCCATACTGCCTCCTTGTCGGAGGGAGACCTTGGTAAAGCAGACTTCAGGAGCCTGCGAGGGGGAAACGTCTCGACATTCCAATCTGTACCCCTGGGATACTACTTGTAGGATCCAGGGGTCCTGTACGGTCCCAGCGTCATGCTGAGAGCTTGGCAGAAGCGGTGGAAGGCTTCTGTTCCTGGGAATGGGCTGCCTGCTGCAGTCTTCTTCCCTTTCCTCTATCCCTGGGCAGATATGACTCTTATAGGGACGAAAGGACTGAGGCTGAAAAGACGGTGTCTTTTTCTGCAGAGATGTGACTTAGGGTAAAAACGGTGGATTTTCCAGCAGTTGCCGTGGCCACCAGGTCCGATGGACCGACCCCAAATAACTCCTCTTCCTTTATACGGCAATACACCTTTGTGCCGTTTGGAATCTGCATCACCTGACCACTGTCGTGTCCATAAACATCTTCTGGCAGATATGGACATCGCACTTACTCTTGATGCCAGAGTGCAAATATCCCTCTGTGCATCTCGTATATATAGAAATGCATCCTTTAAATGCTCTATAGTCAATAAAATACTGTCCCTGTCAAGGGTATCAATATTTTTAGTCAGGGAATCCGACCAAGCCACCCCAGCTCTGCACATCCAGGCTGAGGCGATCGCTGGTCGCAGTATAACACCAGTATGTGTGTATATAATTTTTATGATATTTTCCAGCCTCCTGTCAGCTGGCTCCTTGAGGACGGCCCTATCTATAGACGGTACCGCCACTTGTTTTGATAAGCGTGTGAGCGCCTTATCCACCCTAAGGGGTGTTTCCCACCGCGCCCTAACTTCTGGCGGGAAAGGGTATACCGCCAATAATTTTCTAACGGGGGGAACCCACGCATCATCACACTTCATTTAATTTATCTGATTCAGGAAAAACTACAGGTAGTTTTTTCACATCCCACATAATACCCTCTTTTGTGGTACTTGTAGTATCAGAAATATGTAACACCTCCTTCATTGCCCTTAACAAATAACGTGTGGCCCTAAAGGGAAATACGTTTGTTTCTTCACCGTCGACACTGAAATCAGTGTCCGTGTCTGTGTCTGTCGACCGACTGAGGTAAAAGGACGTTTTAACGCCCCTGACGGTGTTTGAGACGCCTGGACAGGTACTAATTTGTTTGCCAGCCGTCTCATGTCGCCAACCGACCTTGCAGCGTGTTGACATTATCACGTAATTCCATAAATAAGCCATCCATTCCGGTGTCGACTCCCTAGAGAGTGACATCACCATTACAGGCAATTTGCTCCGCCTCCTCACCAACATCGTCCTCATACATGTCGACACACACGTACCGACATATAGCACACACACACAGGGAATGCTCTGATAGAGGACAGGACCCCACTAGCCCCTTGGGGAGACAGAGGGAGAGTTTGCCAGCACACACCAAAGCGCTATATTTTACAGGGATAGCCTTATAATAAGTGCTCCCTTATAGCTGCTTTTATAAAATCACAATTTCGCCAAATTTTGCCCCCCCCCTCTCTTGATTTAACCCTGTTTCTGTAGTGCAGTGCAGGGGAGAGCCTGGGAGCCTTCCTGACCAGCGGAACTGTGTGAGGAAATGGCGCTGTGTGCTGAGGAGATAGGCCCCGCCCCCTTTTCGGCGGGCTCGTCTCCCGCTTAAAAATGGATTCTGGCAGGGGTTAAATATCTCCATATAGCCCCGGAGGCTATATGTGAGGTATTTTTTGCCAAAAAAAGGTTTTTCATTGCTGCCCAGGGCGCCCCCCCCCCAGCGCCCTGCACCCTCAGTGACTGCCGTGTGAAGTGTGCTGAGAGCAATGGCGCACAGCTGCAGTGCTGTGCGCTACCTTAAGAAGACTGAGGAGTCTTCTGCCGCCGATTCTGGACCTTCTTCTCTTTTCAGCATCTGCAAGGGGGCCGGCGGCGAGGCTCCGGTGACCATCCAGGCTGTACCTGTGATCGTCCCTCTGGAGCTAATGTCCAGTAGCCAAAGAAGCCAATCCATCCTGCACGCAGGTGAGTTCACTTCTTCTCCCCTAAGTCCCTCGATGCAGTGATCCTGTTGCCAGCAGGACTCACTGTAAAATAAAAAACCTAAGCTAAACTTTTCTAAGCAGCTCTTTAGGAGAGCCACCTAGATTGCACCCTTCTCGGCCGGGCACAAAAACCTAACTGAGGCTTGGAGGAGGGTCATAGGGGGAGGAGCCAGTGCACACCACCTGATCCTAAAGCTTTACTTTTTGTGCCCTGTCTCCTGCGGAGCCGCTATTCCCCATGGTCCTTTCAGGAACCCCAGCATCCACTAGGACGATAGAGAAAAATACCTTTCAATCGTCTATAAAATGTACCTCAACTGCCTTTGCACTTAATCCATGACTAACACCCAGACGGTAGTTACTAAGCCAACTGACATTCCTGCACAAAGTCAGTAGCACAACAATGTTTGGTCTTATGGGACTGTGGAGCGGGAACATGATTTCGGTAAGCTGCGGATGTATCGGATATTTACACGTGTAATGGAAGGAGAATAGGTCCCTCATTAATCTAAAGAAGGGCTAACATCCTGCCCACTGGATACATTCATTACAATGGTCTTGGGACTACATACAAAGACCATGAAAACAAGATGAAGTGACATATGTTAAACATATAGACGGAGGAAATATATACCTACCATAGTTACATTCCAAATTCAAAGACTGCTTGCATCAGAATAAAAAAATAACAGATTTAACCAGAGGATCAATAGAAAGGAAGATAGAATTCTTAGACCCTCCACCAAGGTTTCCCTACAATGCCGCTTGGAGCTATCTCATCATTCCTTATTTAACCACACTTTCAAACTTGGTACTGGTACATGCTACATATATGGATGACATCGTATCACAAGCAGTATCATATGATAACAGGACATTGTGCTCCCAATGCAAGGTCATTTTGGGTTTTTCCCTGGCTAAACGGATCAGTCAACTGAGATAATGGCTTGCATAGATGTGAGTAACCACACCCAAAGAAGGATGATCCTAAGACAAAAGTTCCTACTCTTGCTCTTTTATGGAATACTACTTCCTGTAAGGCTGCTGGTCTCTAAAGGTGGGATATACTGTATAGTTTCACACACCCATTCCTTTCCTGATGAGCATTGTATTTTTTGGGACCCTGCCCTAATTGCCATCAATTGGACAAATAAGTAGACTGATGACCCAAGAAGTTGACTTGTACTGAATTGTCCCACTGCCAGGGTTTTATTACTACCTAGTGAAAATAATGTTACTCTGAAAATAAAAAAGGTGAAATAGTTAGGTAGGAGGATTTCTCTGATTCTAGTAGCTGTCAACTAAGCTTTTCACGAGTGACCCCACACTGACGTTGCTGAACTTCTCAAGATTGTTACTAGAAATGGAATGTAAAAATAAAACATTCCAACAATCACTGTCCTCTACAGACTGCAGACTGTAACTGAGAGGGGAGATACGTTTTAAGTAAAAAGAACATCAACGTTCTGAAATCATGTAATCAGTTACATTTACCTCCTCAACCTAGAGGGTATCTTGTGCAGATGTCAAAGAGGGGTTGGTTAATCTTCAATAAAATCTCATAGAACCTATAAAGTAGTCATGACTTCAACAGTCTTTGTATTTCAGCAGATACAGGAAGATCACCTTGTGTATCTCTTATTTATTGGTGACATGTATGAATTATTATAGAAGATTTATGAGAAGGTCACCATTTACAGTGCGTGAATTTGGCACAATTCTGTCATATGACGTTTCAATCAGGACTCTACCATTTAATGTAACTGTTCTGGTCTTTTAGAACCGTTCACCAAGAGGAGGTAAAAGGATGAAGTCCAACCACCAGTAATGACCAGAGGAAAGGAAGAAGGGAGTATCATTGGTAGAGTTGGGTGCAATCATAGAGAGGCTCTAGGAAGGATAGAAGGGATTTCATTATTTCCCAGGGGGTCCTTGTAGTATACCTGCATGGTTTGCACCATAGATTCTGTCGGTCAAGTCCGAATAATGCCCGACACTTCTTTGGAGCATTTGCATCTGTTAGCACAATGTAAACACACAGAAATACAACAATATGGTGGATACTGCTCATATGGAGGCACTTTCTTAGCTATGGTTACCTACAGTACACTCAAGTTTGTTTTTTATTTGGTAATTCACCCTCCACTCCATTGCCAACACACACAGCGTCCATAGCAGTCAATACGGCCCATACCAGGTGAAGTTGGGGTTTAATCAGACACTGGTTCACTCTGATACACATGGGATATATATATATATATATACAACAGCCATTGATAGGCACTGAAGTCAGTGAAAGTCTTGAGTATGAACTGAGAATGAAACCACTGCACTATGGCTGATGGAATAAACCAATGACTTTGCATGTACACAGTGTAGTACTGGAGAAGCCACCAACCTACTTATCTACTGATAGTGACAACTGCCCACAAAGTGTATGGAGGTAGAAACATGCCTGAAGAGTCATCACCTCGTGCTTGAGAGGGTAATGGGTTGACATTAGTAAGACATAGTGTAATGACCAATGCACGAATGGATGGAAGGAAATCTCATACTTCCACAGTCAATAAACAGGCTTTTCTTGGACCCGGAAAATTGCATTGCAAATTCTGCAGTAGTTTTGTACTGTTCTGGCATATTTACAACAAAAGTTAAGTGTTTTTACTGCAACATGAATGCCTAGTTTATTGGGGTGTTAATTATGGTCAATAAATGAAGATGAGAAGCAGACAGCCATGATTGCCAGCGAGCTTGGTAAATACTTTGGTGGATAAGAGATCACCGACTACAGAATATCAATGAATGAGAGAAGTTTGGAAAAATATTGGTTTTACCGCTAAAGTAAACTTTCTTACCACGCACCTGTTGCCTACACAAGGCACAAATAGCTATTTTGTGGGCTCAACTAAAATAGCATATCTATTCCATAGGAATCAGTGACATCACTAAGAGTACCGCCTATCCATTCACTAGGAGTGAGTGACATCACTGAGAATGCAGCCTACCATTCACTAGTAACTGGTGACATCACTAAGAATGCAGCCTATCAATTCACTCAGATCCACTGACACCACTATGAATGAAGCCTCTCCATTTTTTCGGACATTACTGTGAATGCAGCCTATCCATTTATTAAGAACCAGTGACAACACTGGAAATGCAGTCTATCCATTCACGAATAACCAGTGACATCACTGTGAATGCAACCTAACCATTCATTAGGAACCAGTAACAACACTGAGAATACAACCTATCAACTCAATAGGAACCAGTGATGTCACTGAAAATGCAGCCTACCCATTCACTAGAACCAGAGACATATTTGAGAGTGCAGCCTATCCAATCACTAGGAGCCAATGAAATTACTGATAACAGATCCTATCCATTCACTAGGAACCAGTGACATCTCTGAGAGTGCAGCCTACCCATTCACTAGGAACTACTGCATCACTGAGAGTGCAGCCTATACAATCACTAGGAGCCTATGATATCACTGATAGTGCAGCCTATCCATTCACTAAGAACCGGTGGCATCACTGACAGTGCAGCCACCCATTCTCCAGGAACTAGTGACATCACTGAGAATGCAGCCTATCCATTCACTAGGAACCAGTGACATCACTGACAGTGCAGCCACCCATTCACTAGGAACTAGTGACATCACTGAGAATGCAGCCTATCCATTCACTAGGAACCGGTGACATCACTGAGAGTGCAGCCTATCCATTCACTAGGAACCAGTGACATCACTGAGAGTACAGCCTATCCATTCACTAGGAACCAGTGACATCACTGTGAGTGCATCCTATCCATTCACTAGGAACCAGTGACATCATTGACAGTGCAACTACCCATTCACTTGGAACTAGTGACATTACTGAGAGTGCAGCCTATCCATTCACTAGGAACCGGTGACATCACTGAGAGTGCAGCCTATCCATTCACTAGGAACCAGTGACATCACTGAGAGTACAGCCTATCCATTCACTAGGAACCAGTGACATCACTGTGAGTGCATCCTATCCATTCACTAGGAACCAGTGACATCATTGACAGTGCAACCTACCCATTCACTTGGAACTAGTGACATCACTGAGAATGCAGCCTATCCATTCACTAGGAACCAGTGACATCACTGAAAGTGCAGCCTATTCAGTCACTAGGAGCCAGTGACATCACTGAGAGTGCAGCCTATCCATTCACTAGGAACCGGTGACATCACTGAGAGAGCAGCCTATCCATTCACTAGGAACCAGTGACATCACTGAGATAGCAGCCTATCCATTCACTAGGAACCGGTGACATCACTGAGAGTGCAGCCTATCCATTCACTAGGAACCAGTGACATCACTGAGAGTGCAGCCTATCCAGTCACTAGGAACCAGTGACTTCCTAGATGCCTGAAGCTGTCTAATACTGACAGCAGTGTCTTGATTACTTATAGCTTTTGTGTGTAGACAACAGGTGACGATAAATCCTTTAAAGTATTTCTACAAACCTCTGAACATCTAACACAGGTACACTGATTTACAGAACAGTGTGCCTTGTGTCACTGGGTCTTCATTCTATGACATCTGGAATTTTTCATAGGGTGGCAGGAGATAATCCATCTACCGTACTGTACTCCCCAGATCACCACCATCTTCCTAAACCCTGGAGAGATAGGTTTCATTCCAAAACATATCTGACACACTGACCCAGAAATCTAAATTGAGTCAAGAGCAGGGAGACACAAAGGGTCGCCCGCCGCTCCATGTGACAGCGGCTAGCTTTAGGGACAGAACGGGAAATTACCAAATAAAAATAATAATCGGTAAAACCAGCCATAGCTAAATCCGGAATAACCATACACACCTGCAGGGACCGCACCAGTTACTCTGCTGATCAAGGCCAAAGCGCGCTCTGCATTTCTTAGGAGCGCTGAGGTCTGAATGAGTTCAAGACAGAAGCGAGCAGAAAAAGAAACAGGAAGAGATAATAAAAAATAAATAAAAATAAAAATCAATGAACTGGTTACTAATTGCAAAAAGCGCAGATCTTTAATTTTTTTGTAATTTTTTTTTTTAAATCACAGGGTTAAATAAAATGATTTCACTGATTGTATATTGGCGGATACAAGGAAAGCTGCAGTATATCTGGTTTGTAACGCCAGATCCTCTGGCCGTGCACTTTTCAGCCTCATTTGATGACCATATATAGAGAATAGTGATTTAAAGTGTTCCCATTTTTTTGCAGGTGCCCGTGATGCAGCAAACAAGTAATAATGATGAACTCTTGTCAATTATACGCCACGAAAATCCTCCCGTTACACAACAGGGAGGTTTACCGGCTTCATATCTCCTGTATAATTTTGTCAGCCAATCGGGTGCGGTGAGACTTTACTTCTTGTATATATAAAGCCCGGAGATACTGCAGCTTTATAAAATGCATATCAGTGGTGCATTTATTTGTAAGTTACACATGTGTAAAGAAAAAGAGAGAGATGGAGCGAAGGAGCAAGCAGACAGCGGGATGAACGGGGCTAGGCCGTAGCTATGAGGCATGCCTTTGAAGCGTTGTGCTAGCGTGATACGAAGGGGGGGGGGAGGGAGCAAACAGAAGGCAGAGCATGCTGTAGTGAAAACACTTTCTGGAAGCAATAAAAACAAATTAAGATTAAGGAGGTTTTTCTATGTATTCTTTTTTTTTTTTTTTTGCAGAAATAAAGAAATACTGCATATCCCATTGGCACGGTTAGTGTCTCGCCAATAAGTCTGGTAAGAGCTCTGAAAACAGTTATGAGGAAACACGTTGTTTTGTAACATACAGACAAATAATTAGGATGCATTATAGAACGTGCTGGAAGCGGAGGCATGGAACTCTTATGATGTTTGAAAGTTGACGGGAAAAAAAAGAAACTTATTACCCTGTGTTTGTATGGTCACATATTTACCCAGCATGCTCTGGGGGAGGCCGCAATGCTGCCTCCACAAGGAGCAGGCTGGACTACCCACGCGTTTTGCCGCCCACACACGGATGCTCTGGCTTAAAGCATGTATTTTTACACATGATCCACGCTAGTCACATATGAACACTGCTATAAAAACATGTTACTGATCAGTGATACCTCTAATACTCGGCAAAGCAATGTGCTTACATGTGTAATTGTTGTACCATTCAAGTGATTAACCGAGCAATGTTACAAGTGACTATGGCAAGAGATCGGAGAACCTACTACAGGTTGAGTATCCCATATCCAAATATTCCGAAATACTGAATTTTTGGAGTAGAACTCCTGATGGCTCATTGTACACAAACTTTGTTTAATACACAAAATTATTAAAAAATATTGTATTTACTGACCTTCAGGCTGTGTGTATAAGGTGTATATGTAACATAAATACATTCTGTGCTTAGACTTCGGTCCCATCGCCATGATATCTCATTATGGTATGCAATTATTCCAAAATACGGAAAAATCCGATATCCAAAATACTTCTGGTCCCAAGCATTTTGAATACGGGATACTCAACCTGTAGTAGCATTCACTTTTCAGGAACATATCAGAACTGGATATTTGGGACGGGTAGCCTCGTTTAGGCTGAAACAACAGTGAACAATATCTTGCATACAGCTACAAATGAAATGTGTATGAAGCATCTCAATTCTATCAAGGTATGGAAACGTTTACCAAAGCATTAATGTCACCAGTAGCAATTTTATAAGAGGCCAGTTGTATTAAAAGAGTAAAACACTTTTCCTGCAACCTATAGATGGACCTGTGGCTTACATAGCTTTATATTCTCCCCACACCAACAGACTTCTTACCCTAAACTTGCTGTGTGAAGTCACAGTTTTGAATAACGCCTTTTACGTTCCACTTACCACAAAATACAATCTATTTAAAAAGGGATCATGTAACATCCACAGCTGAGGGTGCGAACGTTCTACTTAAAGGATATGTAACAATGGTGGTCATTCCGAGTTGATTGCTCGCTAGCAGTTTTTAGCAGCCGTGCAAACGCTATACCGCCGCCCACTGGGGAGTGTATTTTAGCTTATCAGAAGTGCGAACGCTTGTGCAGCCGAGCTCTGCAAGAAAAGTTTGTGCAGTTTCTGAGTAGCTCTGAACCTACTCAGCGCTTGCGATCACTTCAGCCTATTCGTGTCCGGATTTGATGTCATACACAACCCAGCGAACGCCCAGTCACGCCTGCGTTTTTTCAGACACGCCTGCGTTTTTGCAAACACTCCCTGAAAACGGTCAGTTGACACCCAGAAACGCCTCCTTCCTGTCAATCTTCTTGCGGCTGCCAGTGCGACTGAAAACTTTGCTAGAACCTGTGCACAACCACAACGGGCTTTGTACCCGCACGACGCGCGTGCATTGCGGCCAATATGCATGCGCAGAAATGCCGATTTTTAGCCTGATCGCTGCGCTGTGAACAACGGCAGCTAGCGATCAACTCGGGATGACCCCCAATGTGCTCCAAATGGGTTACTTACCCGTGGTCCAGTATTCAGGCTATATGGGGGATCCCCCAACATCCTTTATACCCCCTACTGGCTCCTCCTCTCGACCTTATACAAGGGTGTCAAGCGCAGCAGGAGAGAGCGGATATAAGATGGTGATAGCTTGAATGCTAGATCACAGCTAAGTAACCTTTTGGAGTAGAATGTTCTTAGGGGATTCCAGTGGATTTTCAATAGTGGGTGGAAACATAATTTAGTAAAACTGTGCAAGATTTTATACCTATAGCTTACGTGATTACCCTCCGTACGTTTCTGTATACGCCTTGGTGCAGATACAGGTTATGTGATTACCCTCTGTATGTTTCTGTAGGCGGCTCAGTGCACAGATGTATGGTATGTGAATATCCGCTGCACATGTCTGTAGGTGGCTCAGTGCAGAGACGTATGGTATGTGATTACCCGCTGTACATATCTGTAGGCGGCTCAGTGCAGAGATGTATGGTATATGATTACCCGCTGTGCATGTCTGTAGGTTGCTCAGTGCGGAGACGTATGGTATGTGATTACCCGCTGTACATATCTGTAGGTGGCTCAGTGCACAAACGTATGGTATGTATGTACGTTTCTGTAAGCGGCTCAGTACAGAGACGTGTGGTACGTGATTACCGGCTGTACGGTTCTGTAGGCGGCTCAGTGCAAAGACGTGCGATATGTAATTACTGGCTGTACGTTTTTGTAGGCGGCTCAGTGCACAGACATACGGTACGTGTTTACTAGCTGTACATTTCTGTAGGCGGCTCAGTGCAAAAACGTATTGTGATTACCCGCTATACATTTATGTAGGCGGCTCAGTGCAGAGACGTACAGTATGTGATTACGCGCTGTATGTTTCTGTAGGCAGCTTAGTGCAAAGGCATGCGATACGTGATTTACTGCTGTACATTTCTGTAGGCGGCTTAGTGCAGAGACGTATGGTACGTGATTACCAGCTGTACATTTCTCTAGGTGGCTCAGTGCAGAGATGTACGGTAAGTGATTACAGACTGTACGTTTCTGTAGGTGGCTTCGTGCAGAGATGTATGGTAAGTGATTACCCGCTGTACATTTGTGTAGGCGGCTCAGTGCAGAGACGTACGTTTCTGTAGGTGGCTTAGTGCAGAGACGTACGTTTCTGTAGGTGGCTTAGTGCAGAGACGTATGGTAAGTGATTACCTGCTGTACATTTCTGCAGGTGGCTCAGTGCAGAGACGCACAGTATGTGATTATGCTCTGTACGTTTCTGTAGGCTGCTCTATGTAATACATTACTATCCAGGTGTATCCACAGATATGTTGTTAGCGCATCGTGGACAGAATAGGGACAAGGGCTAATGCACAAATGAGTATATACATCAGCAGCGGACAGGTCACTTCCCTCCACACATCATTTTGTTACATCAGATATGTAAGTCTCAATTTGCGTGAAGGGACAGCACTTGCAGAGAAGCCTAAATCTGCACTGGCGAGGAGGTGGGCAGAGTGAGAGCATTCTTCGCTGAGTACGTAAGTCTTTATTGAGTATAATGCACTTTATCTCTCTAAATATTTTGATTTGGATTATTTTTCTGGTCTGACAGCTACATGTACACATTGTGCATCCTAGTATTAAGGACTTCTGAGCAGGGGTGACACGCTCGGTTCAAAAGGGCTGTGTGGCCAAAGCATTAAGGAGGGCGTGGCCAAGCCCCTTGGGGTGTGTCTAGCACTTCTGAAGTGTCCAGGCAATCCCCACAACTGTCCTCTAAACATTAACAAGGGGTCAGGACAAATACTATGGCTGCCAGGATAGCTCCCAAGAATCAAGGCGTTTCCGTGTAAATTAAAGCGTTTCGAAAATATGCTACCTGTGGATATTCTGTTCTCCAGAAAATCTAATATCCCCCCAATAAGTTCAAAAACTTCTCTTTTTATTAAAATCTATTGCGTTCTGGGGTTAAAATAAGCAAATAAACTTGTTTTCCAATTTATCTAGTCCTGAGCTGGAGATTACAGCTGACATTTATTAGTTGTGTTCCGGATGCTGGCTGTCAGGATGATTAGGGTTAGGCTGCGGGAGAGGGGGCAAGGGGGGGTAGAGTTAGGCTGTGGCGAGGGGGTAGGGGAAGGAAGGGTTAAGGTGGTAGGGTAAGTTCTCACAACATCGGAAGCCGCTGTCAGGCTTCTGACCGCTGGCATCCCGAACGCTGGTCAAACGTATGTTACGGAGTTAAAGTGAAACGACAAAGGTGCGTGCTCTTGCTGATTCTATACAGGTGGATGGACGTCAGCCTGGGTTCCTAGGAGTTTTGTTTTACTTTGTTGCAGAAAGCCAACCATGCGCCAGCAGAAAAATGAAATAGTAACGTATGTAAAACATTCTATACTGAAGTGGGAAATGTAAATTTTTTCTTTTTTGCAAATTTGACTGCAAGCTTTGAATAATAATGAATTAAGAATATAAACATGTACATTTGATATAATAGTTAAGCAACATAATCCATTATTGTAGCACTGAAGCACAGTTCGCCCTAAAATCTGCTTCTGGTACAAAGACATCATGAGTACACAGAACAGCGTACATGAACCCAATACCCCTGGTGTAAAGACTTGGCAGAGAAGATTCGTTTGCTCGTACACTAATTTGCAAAGAATCACCGTAGTGTTAATAATTTAGTTAATTAAGGCACCTAGGAAAGCAAAATAACATAAATAGATAATAGACTGAAACCAATCTAGGTGGGGCGCTACCTCTGTGGCGTATCAAATCCTGTAGCTCTCCACCTGTTGTAGAACTAGAAGTACCAGCATGCTTGGCTCTGTTCTACGGTGTTAAGCAGACCAGACCCTACCCGTCCCGGCCAATAACTTCAAGCCAGAGCATCAGCGTACCGGGGGCAGTGACCATTGGCTATACACTATAATAACACTTTCTTTATTTTCCCATCCTCTCTCAGAAGAAGTGGTTGTATGTTAATAAAATTATAATGGCAATAAAATGCATTTTCAGGGAAAAATAAAATGATAATCATAAAAATAATAAAAGGAAGGAAAAAAAACTATAGGAATAAGTCCAAAAATGGCTTAGCACCTGTGATCGGAGGAAGTGAAAGGCAAGGATTTAGGTAACATTCGTTGTGTTCTGAAAAAAAAGAACAAATTACACAGAGTCTGGACATGGAGAAAGCTCTAGAAATATATTTATATATCAATTTGTCTATGCAGTATTTTCAAACCTCCTTAATATCTGAATTAAACACGGGTGTGGGCAGGGAATTACCCCAGTAAAAGCATGCAGCAGGTATCCCGGGCAGCCCTCACACAGGCACACACCGACACACACATGCACGCACACACTGGATAAACACTCATTAAAAACTAATGGCTGGTTGTAAGTACTTTACACTTAAATATTAAGTATATCAAATAAAATATATCTAGAATAACATGCACATATTACTTAACAAAATATTTCATTTATTTAATAAAAAAACAAAAACAGTTCATTAAAATAAAAGTTCCAAAATGGAAGATAAGCAAATCATGGGTACACTTAAGGGAGTACAGAGTGTGAGTGTGGGATCACTAATCACTAGTGCAGGGAGGAGCACTGGGGCCAGAGAACGGACATCTCCCCAAGAACAGGGATTAGTGACCCAGCCGTCCTAGTGTAGTGTGGGGTCACTAATCACTGATGCGGGGAGGAGCACTGGGGCCACAGTACAGACATCTCCCCAAGAACAGGGATTAGTGACCTGGGCCTCCTAGTGTAGTGTGGGGTCACTAATCACTGATGCGGGGGAGGAGCACTGGGGCCTGAGTACAGACATCTATCCAAGAACAGGGATTAGTGATCCGGGCCTCCTAGTGTAGTGTGAGGTCACTAATCACTAGTGCAGGGAGGAGCACTGGGGCCAGAGTACAGACATCTATCCAAGAACAGGGATTAGTGATCCGGGCCTCCTAGTGTAGTGTGAGGTCACTAATCACTAGTGCAGGGAGGAGCACTGGGGCCTGAGTACAGACATCTCTCCAAGAACAGGGATTAGTGACCTGGGCCTCCTAGTGTAGTGTGGGATCACTAATCACTGATGCGGGGGAGGAGCACTGGGGCCAGAGTACAGACATCTATCCAAGAACAGGGATTAGTGATCCGGGCCTCCTAGTGTAGTGTGAGGTCACTAATCACTAGTGCAGGGAGGAGCACTGGGGCCTGAGTACAGACATCTCTCCAAGAACAGGGATTAGTGATCCGGGCCTCCTAGTGTAGTGTGAGGTCACTAATCACTAGTGCAGGGAGGAGCACTGGGGCCTGAGTACAGACATCTCTCCAAGAACAGGGATTAGTGATCCGGGCCTCCTAGTGTAGTGTGAGGTCACTAATCACTAGTGCAGGGAGGAGCACTGGGGCCACAGTACAGACATCTCCCCAAGAACAGGGATTAGTGACCTGGGCCTCCTAGTGTAGTGTGGGATCACTAATCACTATTGTGGGGGAGGAGCACTGAGGCCAGAGTACAGACATCTATCCAAGAACAGGGATTAGTGATCCGGGCCTCCTAGTGTAGTGTGAGGTCACTAATCACTAGTGCAGGGAGGAGCACTGGGGCCACAGTACAGACATCTCCCCAAGAACAGGGATTAGTGACCTGGGCCTCCTAGTGTAGTGTGGGATCACTAATCACTATTGTGGGGGAGGAGCACTGAGGCCAGAGTACAGACATCTATCCAAGAACAGGGATTAGTGATCCGGGCCTCCTAGTGTAGTGTGAGGTCACTAATCACTAGTGCAGGGAGGAGCACTGGGGCCTGAGTACAGACATCTCTCCAAGAACAGGGATTAGTGACCTGGGCCTCCTAGTGTAGTGTGGGATCACTAATCACTATTGTGGGGGAGGAGCACTGAGGCCAGAGTACAGACATCTCTCCAAGAACAGGGATTAGTGACCTGGGCCTCCTAGTGTAGTGTGAGGTCACTAATCACTAGTGCAGGGAGGAGCACTGGGGCCTGAGTACAGACATCTCTCCAAGAACAGGGATTAGTGATCCGGGCCTCCTAGTGTAGTGTGAGGTCACTAATCACTAGTGCAGGGAGGAGCACTGGGGCCTGAGTACAGACATCTCTCCAAGAACAGGGATTAGTGACCTGGGCCTCCTAGTGTAGTGTGGGATCACTAATCACTATTGTGGGGGAGGAGCACTGAGGCCAGAGTACAGACATCTCTCCAAGAACAGGGATTAGTGACCTGGGCCTCCTAGTGTAGTGTGAGGTCACTAATCACTAGTGCAGGGAGGAGCACTGGGGCCTGAGTACAGACATCTCTCCAAGAACAGGGATTAGTGACCTGGGCCTCCTAGTGTAGTGTGGGATCACTAATCACTATTGTGGGGGAGGAGCACTGGGGCCAGAATACAGACATCTCTCCAAGAACAGGGATTAGTGACCTGGGCCTCCTAGTGTAGTGTGGGGTCACTAATCATTAGTACAGGGAGGAGCACTGGGGCCATAGTGCAGACATCTCCCCAAGAATAGGGATTACTGACCTGGGCCCTCCTAGTGTAGTGTGAGGTCACTAATCACTGATGTGGGAGGAGTACTGGGGCCAGAGTATAGACATCTCCCCAAGAACAGGGATTAGTGACCTGGGCCCTCCTAGTGTAGTGTGGAGTCACTAATCACTAGTGCAGGGAGGAGCACTGGGGCCAGAGTAGACATCTCCCAAAGAACAGGGATTAGTGACCCGGCCCTCCTAGTATAGTGTGAGGTCACTAATCACTAGTGCAGGGAGGAGCACTGGTGCCACAGTACAGACACTTCCCCATGAACAGGGATTAGTGACCCGGCCCTCCTAGTATAGTGTGAGGTCACTAATCACTGATGCGGGAGGAGCACTGGGGCCACAGTACAGACATTTCCCCATGACCAGGGATTAGTGACCCGGCCCTCCCAGTGTAGTGTGGGGTCACTAATCACTGATGTGGGGGAGGAGCACTGGGGCCACAGTACAGACATCTCCCCATGAAAAGGGATTAGTGACCCGGCCCTCCTAGTGTAGTGTGGGATCACTAACCAATGGTGCAGGGGAGGAGCACTGGGGCCAGAGTCCATGTTTAGTGACCTGGGTCCCCCTTGCGTAGGGGCATCTTGTTTGGGGTGGTGCTTACCATTACTCTCTCCTGGCTGTTTATCTCTTTTCCTCTTTTTCTTTTTGCCCTAAAGAAGAGATGATGAAAGTGGATAATGAGTTAATAAAACACACAGCTATAGGAAGAAACAATCTGCATAGGCAGCATACTGTATCCTTAATAAGAGAAATTCATGAATAGTAGACATCTGGTCTCTATATGTACCCACAATGTAATGTAACCAGGAGCATTTCTCTATATTAGCAAATACATTTGAATCATTCCTCTCCCTTCTCTGGCAGTGAGAAGTTGGGTTACCCATCTTTCCATCGCTCTCTATATCTACTGACCGAGCGTACCCAGGACATGCTAAGACTTTGCTCAGCTCCTGAAAATGTCATATTTTTTTTAATAGAAACTAATTTTGTCCACGTCAACTAAGAGTAACTTTACTCTATAAAAACAAACTCAGGGGAAAGCTGCTGAATAACCTTCCTCGTCATCTTCTGTAGGAAGACGCCCCACACTAATGCTTACTCTGGTGTCACTTTACAAAGTGCCAGCTGTTTTAAATTGCGGATTTACCCGGCGTGCATTGCCTTTAATAAAATTACCGTTTTAAAACACATGGTGAAAAAAACGCAGAAAATGGACAATCTACTTTTGGTTGATAAATGTACCTCTAGCAGCTGGTTTCTAAATCTGACTTATGGGGAAGTAACAAGTTAATTTTGGGATAAGCGGCCTAGTGTTACTCCATGCCGTACCTTTCAATAAACCAAAAACTTTGCATTCATTGGAGAAGAGATGTGCAACAGTTTCATAACACAGTGTAAAGTGGAATAATTACTTCAGTACTGACCGAGTTCCCATTACTCGACTTTGCACTGCACACCGACATAAATATATATACAAGACACGTTTGTCAGCAGTTTGTAGCGGAAGGGTCGCTTTGTAAATTTGCTGTATAAATGATTGTAATGCCTCCAAAACTGTGGATAACTGCATGCAAATGATTACATGACCACACCTGCTGGGGGCGGAGCCACAGTCAGTAGGGTTGTTATTATTACAGAGGGCAAGTTGGAAATATTGGGGGGCGGGGTTTAAAGGAAGGGGGGGATTTCTTGCCTGCCCCGTGTCTCAATACATACCATGCAGTGTTTTTCGCTTTCTCCACAGGCAAATAATATCACATTCTACAAGTCTTACAAGGGGGAAAAAAATAATATCACCTACATAGCCACCTACATAGTTATCCCGTGCCGACCAGCCTGGGTAGAGCTGCATATGCAGCTGTCTTTCCTTTCGTGCCAGCTCGTAGTATTTTGCTTGCTCCTCCCTTGAAAGCGCGTGCCACTGTACATGGGGGGGAATCAGAGAACAGTAATCATGTGATACATTATGTTACAATGCAACCGCCACACGGTGCATAACAGAATTGGTGGTGCACAGTAAGTGTTGTGTAACCGGATTGTGTTACAAAACTGTATTAACAGAGAAACCAGGGGCTGGAGGCTATTAAATCTGGGGTCAAATAAAGCAAAGAATTTCTAAGTAAAATAAAAAAGAC
This sequence comes from Pseudophryne corroboree, assembly GCF_028390025.1. Classification (NCBI taxonomy): domain Eukaryota; kingdom Metazoa; phylum Chordata; class Amphibia; order Anura; family Myobatrachidae; genus Pseudophryne; species Pseudophryne corroboree. The sequence goes on along the minus strand of NC_086446.1, from coordinate 780,030,366 downwards.
CCAAAGAATAGGGCAGATGTATTAAGCCTGGAGAAGTGATAAAGCAGTGATAAGTGCAAGATGATAACGCAACAGCCAATCAGCTTCAATATGTAAATTTACAGTTAGGAGCTGATTGACTGGTGCGTTATCACCTTGCACTTATAGGTGGTCATTCCGAGTTGATCGCTCGCTAGCAGTTTTTAGCAGCCGTGCACACGCTATGCCGCCGCCCACTGGGAGTTTATTTTAGCTTAGCAGAAGTGCGAACGAAAGGATCGCAGAGTGGCTACAAAGTTTTTTTTGTGCAGTTACAGAGTAGCTCAAAACCTACTCAGCGCTTGCGATCACTTCAGACTGTTCAGTTCCTGTTTTGACGTCACAAACACGCCCTGCGTTCGCCCAGTCACGCCTGCGTTTTTCCTGGCACGCCTATGTTTTTTCGAACACTCCCTGAAAACGGTCAGTTGACACCCAGAAACGCCCACTTCATGTCAATCACTCTGCGGCCAGCAGTGTGACTGAAAAGCTTCGCTAGACCTTGTGTGAAACTACATCGTTCGTTGTAATAGTACATCGCGCGTGCGCATTGTGCCGCATAAGCATGTGCAGAAATGTCTTTTTTTGCCTCATCGCTGCGCAGCGAATGAAAGCTGCTAGCGATCAACTTGAAATGACCCCCATAGTATCACTGCTTTATCACTTCTCCAGGCTTAATACATCTGCCTCTATATTTTATAACAAACATTAATGTTGTTACTTTGTCAGTCTGCGCCAGAGCTCTTAGCGCCGGACATGATTCGGTGACGTCGCAAGTCTTTTAGTTTATTAAGCAGCATTCTAGTAAACTCGTCCACTTAGTGTAGATATTAGAGATGAGCGGATTCGGTTTTACTCGGTTTTACTCGGTTCTCAAAACGCCATCTTATTGGCTCACGGATGTCACGTGTTTTGGATAGCCAATAAGATTCGGTTTTGAGAACCGAGTAAAACCGAGTAAAACCGAATCCGCTCATCTCTAGTAGATACCAGGCGCTCGTAACATGTGTACAATGTAAATTCTATTGAGATCAAAGTAGACGTCATCACTGAACTACAACCTCCGTCGTCCCTCTCCTACCCCATCCATACCGCTGCGTAGATTGGGAGCGTACGGTCAAACCGCACCGCTGACGCCCGCTGCAGTTTTGACTTTACAAATATATAGAGAAGAACAGCACCACCTCTGGGATAAACTTTAGACTCACCCTTCGGCCAAGGATCTGGTTAATGGCTGCACTCTCTTTTAACGTGCATTCTGCTACAACTTTTGCTCGCATTTCCTTCATATACAACATAAATGCATTAAGAGGCTTCTTTATGTGAGGTTTCTTCTTTTCTTCCTCCTTTTTAGAATCCTGATGTTTTCTGTACGGATGGAAAAAAAAAGGAAAAAGATTACAAAATGAAAATGAGACCCTGCGATTCCGTCTCGCAGGGGGACGCTACACGCGCAGGAGGCGTTCAGTGTTTATCGCCATAGAGACAGACGTGAATACGGGTATAAGACTTACGAGCTGTGCAGGGATCCCACGTCACTCTGGGAAGACTCCTGTTTGACGGTTGGGTTCACGATGGCGGGATGGGGGATTCCAGTTGTGTGTAAACCGTGATGTGGCGGCACCATGTGTGGAGGGAATCTGGAGGAGAGAAAGCTGTGTAAATTGTCAGAATAAACATGAATGAAAAAGGGAGGGGTGTCTCTGCACATTAATATACAGCAATATATAACAACAGTATACAGCCTGAACCCTATTATCACTAGTCATGTGTGCGGCAGGAGCTGACTACCTGTTACATTACTGTGAGACAATACTAAACCCACGCGAGGAATCCCTTTCTCACAAGCCATTTGCATTAATCACCCTGTTTGGTAAATTCTTAGCACATAACACTTTGATGACTAGATGCTGACACATCTGGGGGTGGGCTCATCAGTGGGAGCTGTGTTTTGATTGACTTGGCAGCCCTCACGCGTGCATGGGCCGCTGGCTGCCATTTGCTGACTGGGTTCCAGGTTACGCTACCGACTCATTCAGAACGAGGCACCGGAATGGCGCAGTCAGAGCGTGAAGATCAATAATCCCTATGCCAGAACCGACAATACAGGTTGTAGTGGGAAATGGCAAGTGCCATGAAGTCGTCTACGTGGAGCGGAATTCCCTGGGCGCTTGTCTCACCTATGGTGGAAGATGTAGGACAATCAGACACCCTGCTCACGAAGGGCTGGGATTCTGAGCCATTTGCATCTCTGTGAGCATTCCGCCCCAAATCCGTGTGTTCACTTAATGTTACACACGTTATTTCATGTATGTTTGGTGTAACTGTAAAATCCCTGCGCAGCGTGTAACACACAAGCCGGCCCAGCGCGGCACATGTGGCAGGGGCACTGGGATGCATGGAAATAAGGGACGTCTCCTCATTACAAGGTGAGACGAGGGTCCCGCACCTCAATACCGCTCATTAGAGGCACTCATGGCTCCCAGCCAGAACATAATGATGAGGCTTAACTTATTAAGGGCAAGTGTATTTTTTTTGTTCTGTGCCGTCTCTGGGGATCCTGTCTCCCTCACTCTCATTCTGCGTCGTTGTTGACAGCGTTCCGTTAGTCGCCTGTCATCTGCCTGCCTTGATATTATGCACAATCAGTGGGACGCGGGGCTGGTTTTTGCAGCCATCCGGCTTTGACTTGCATTGGGTTTGTCATTATCCTCTCGGAGTTGTAACATTTCATCTATTTCTGCCAGAGATTTTTCTCCTGCGAGCCTGGTGCACCCACTTTATGGTTTATACATGATGTGGCTCTCTTTGAAGCCAGACGGTTTCAGAGCTGCCCTCGTCAGGAGAAAGTGCCTTTCACCAATTTAGCATGCTGAGGGCCCCAAGCTCCGACGTCTCAATCGAAAGAGGGTCACCGGGTGGCACCAGCGAGTGTCAGCAAGTGCTGTTTAATTGCCAATCTAGGCTTCTCCGCGGTGTTTAAAGTATAATAACCCTTCACTTAATTCTGAGATTCTCTGGCCCGGGCGCTGCATTGAATGAATATCAAAGGCTGCGACAGAACAGGGTGCAGTGCGCGGCATTCCTGTAACTGTCATAAGTCTAATGGACTTGTACTTGTGTCAGCCCATTAGAACAATAATGTATTTCATTTGCTGTATACTCTTTTTTTAACTAGATACAGCTCACGCAGCCAAGCTGGATTCCGATGTGCCTCATACTCACTAATAAGCAGCCACTAACACACATCTGCTCTGTTCAGTGCAAGCATCTGCATTAACCCGGCACGTGCTGGCAGCCGGAGGATCCTGCCCGTCTCTCATCCTACCCTGACACCACTGGGTTATAGTCATTAACCCGGCACGTGCTGGCAGCCGGAGGATCCTGCCCGTCTCTCATCCTACCCTGACACCACTGGGTAATAGTCATTAACCCGGCACGTGCTGGCAGCGGGAGGATCCTGCCCGTCTCTCATCCTACCCTGACACCACTGGGTTATAGTCATTAACCCGGCACGTGCTGGCAGCCGGAGGATCCTGCCCGTCTCTCATCCTACCCTGACACCACTGGGTAATAGTCATTAACCCGGCACGTGCTGGCAGCGGGAGGATCCTGCCCGTCTCTCATCCTACCCTAACACCACTGGGTTATAGTCATTAACCCGGCACGTGCTGGCAGCGGGAGGATCCTGCCCGTCTCTCATCCTACCCTAACACCACTGGGTTATAGTCATTAACCCGGCACGTGCTGGCAGCCGGAGGATCCTGCCCGTCTCTCATCCTACCCTAACACCACTGGGTAATAGTCATTAACCCGGCACGTGCTGGCAGCGGGAGGATCCTGCCCGTCTCTCAGCCTACCCTGACACCACTGGGTTATAGTTATTAACCCGGCACGTGCTGGCAGCCAGAGGATCCTGCCCGTCTCTCATCCTACCCTAACACCACTGGGTTATAGTCATTAACCCGGCACGTGCTGGCAGCCGGAGGATCCTGCCCGTATCTCATCCTACCCTGACACTACTGGGTAATGGTCATTAACCTGACACGCGCTGGCAGCCGGAGGATCCTGCCCGTCTCTCATCCTACCCTGACACCACTGGGTTATAGTTATTAACCCGGCACGTGCTGGCAGCCAGAGGATCCTGCCCGTCTCTCATCCTACCCTGACACCACTGGGTAATGGTCATTAACCCGACACGCGCTGGCAGCCGGAGGATCCTGCCCATATCTCATATTACCCTAACCCGGCACGTGCTGGCAGCCGGAGGATCCTGCCCGTCTCTCATCCTACCCTAACACCACTGGGTTATAGTCATTAACCCGGCACGTGCTGTCAGCCAGAGGATCCTGCCCGTCTCTCATCCTACCCTGACACCACTGGGTAATGGTCATTAACCCGACACACGCTGGCAGCCGGAGGATCCTGCCCGTATCTCATCCTACCCTGACACCACTGGGTTATAGTTATTAACCCGGCACGTGCTGGCAGCCGGAGGATCCTGCCCGTCTCTCATCCTACCCTGACACCACTGGGTAATGGTCATTAACCCGACACGCGCTGGCAGCCGGAGGATCCTGCCCATATCTCATTTTACCCTAATCCGGCACGTGCTGGCAGCCGGAGGATCCTGCCCGTCTCTCATCCTACCCTGACACCACTGGGTTATAGTTATTAACCCGGCACGTGCTGTCAGCCAGAGGATCCTGCCCGTCTCTCATCCTACCCTGACACCACTGGGTAATGGTCATTAACCCGACACGCGCTGGCAGCCGGAGGATCCTGCCCGTCTCTCATCTTACCCTAACCCGGCACATGCTGGCAGCCGGAGGATCCTGCCCGTCTCTCATCCTACCCTGACACCACTGGGTTATAGTTATTAACCCGGCACGTGCTGGCAGCCGGAGGATCCTGCCCGTATCTCATCCTACCCTGACACCACTGGGTAATAGTCATTAACCCGGCACGTGCTGGCAGCCGGAGGATCCTGCCCGTCTCTCATCTTACCCTGACACCACTGGGTTATAGTTATTAACCCGGCACGTGCTGGCAGCCGGAGGATCCTGCCCGTCTCTCATCCTACCCTGACACCACTGGGTAATAGTCATTAACCCGGCACGTGCTGGCAGCCGGAGGATCCTAGCCGTCTCTCATCCTACCCTGACACCACTGGGTAATAGTCATTAACCCGGCACGTGCTGGCAGCCGGAGGATCCTGCCCGTATCTCATCCTAACCTGACACCACTGGGTAATGGTCATTAACCCGACACGCGCTGGCAGCCGGAGGATCCTGCCCGTCTCTCATCCTACTCTGACACCACTGGGTAATAGTCATTAACCCGACACGCGCTGGCAGCCGGAGGATCCTGCCCGTCTCTCATCCTACCCTGACACCACTGGGTAATGGTCATTAACCCGACACGCGCTGGCAGCCGGAGGATCCTGCCCATATCTCATCTTACCCTAACCCGGCACGTGCTGGCAGCCGGAGGATCCTGCCCGTCTCTCATCCTACCCTGACACCACTGGGTTATAGTTATTAACCCGGCACGTGCTGTCAGCCAGAGGATCCTGCCCGTCTCTCATCCTACCCTGACACCACTGGGTAATGGTCATTAACCCGACACGCGCTGGCAGCCGGAGGATCCTGCCCGTCTCTCATCTTACCCTAACCCGGCACATGCTGGCAGCCGGAGGATCCTGCCCGTCTCTCATCCTACCCTGACACCACTGGGTTATAGTTATTAACCCGGCACGTGCTGGCAGCCGGAGGATCCTGCCCGTATCTCATCCTACCCTGACACCACTGGGTAATAGTCATTAACCCGGCACGTGCTGGCAGCCGGAGGATCCTGCCCGTCTCTCATCTTACCCTGACACCACTGGGTTATAGTTATTAACCCGGCACGTGCTGGCAGCCGGAGGATCCTGCCCGTATCTCATCCTACCCTGACACCACTGGGTAATGGTCATTAACCCGGCACGTGCTGGCAGCCGGAGGATCCTGCCCGTCTCTTATCCTACCCTGACACCACTGGGTTATAGTTATTAACCCGGCACGTGCTGGCAGCCGGAGGATCCTGCCCGTCTCTCATCCTACCCTGACACCACTGGGTAATAGTCATTAACCCGGCACGTGCTGGCAGCCGGAGGATCCTGCCCGTCTCTCATCCTACCCTGACACCACTGGGTAATAGTCATTAACCCGGCACGTGCTGGCAGCCGGAGGATCCTGCCCGTATCTCATCCTACCCTGACACCACTGGGTAATGGTCATTAACCCGACACGCGCTGGCAGCCGGAGGATCCTGCCCGTCTCTCATCCTACTCTGACACCACTGGGTAATAGTCATTAACCCGACACGCGCTGGCAGCCGGAGGATCCTGCCCATCTCTCATCCTACCCTGACACCACTGGGTTATAGTCATTAACCCGGCACGTTTCTCATCCTACCCTGACACCACTGGGTTATAGTTATTAACCCGACACGTGCTGGCAGCCGGAGGATCCTGCCCGTCTCTCATCCTACCCTGACACCACTGGGTTATAGTCATTAACCCGGCACGTGCTGGCAGCCGGAGGATCCTGCCCGTCTCTCATCCTACCCTGACACCACTGGGTTATAGTCATTAACCCGGCACGTGCTGGCAGCCGGAGGATCCTGCTCGTTTCTCATCCTACCCTGACACCACTGGGTTATAGTCATTAACCCGGCACGTGCTGGCAGCGGGAGGATCCTGCCCGTATCTCATCCTACCCTGACACCACTGGGTAATGGTCATTAACCCGACACGCGCTGGCAGCCGGAGGATCCTGCCCGTCTCTCATCCTACCCTGACACCACTGGGTAATAGTCATTAACCCGGCACGTGCTGGCAGCCGGAGGATCCTGCCCGTATCTCATCCTACCCTGACACCACTGGGTAATGGTCATTAACCCGACACGCGCTGGCAGCCGGAGGATCCTGCCCGTCTCTCATCCTACTCTGACACCACTGGGTGATAGTCATTAACCCGACACGCGCTGGCAGCCGGAGGATCCTGCCCGTCTCTCATCCTACCCTGACACCACTGGGTTATAGTTATTAACCCGGCACGTGCTGGCAGCCGGAGGATCCTGCCCGTCTCTCATCCTACCCTGACACCACTGGGTTATAGTCATTAACCCGGCACGTGCTGGCAGCCGGAGGATCCTGCCCGTCTCTCATCCTACCCTGACACAACTGGGTTATAGTCATTAACCCGGCACGTGCTGGCAGCCGGAGGATCCTGCTCGTTTCTCATCCTACCCTGACACCACTGGGTAATGGTCATTAACCCGGCACGTGCTGGCAGCCGGAGGATCCTGCCCGTCTCTCATCCTACCCTGACACCACTGGGTTATAGTTATTAACCCGACACGTGCTGGCAGCCGGAGGATCCTGCCCGTCTCTCATCCTACCCTGACACCACTGGGTTATAGTCATTAACCCGGCACGTGCTGGCAGCCGGAGGATCCTGCCCGTCTCTCATCCTACCCTGACACCACTGGGTTATAGTCATTAACCCGGCACGTGCTGGCAGCCGGAGGATCCTGCTCGTTTCTCATCCTACCCTGACACCACTGGGTTATAGTCATTAACCCGGCACGTGCTGGCAGCGGGAGGATCCTGCCCGTATCTCATCCTACCCTGACACCACTGGGTAATGGTCATTAACCCGACACGCGCTGGCAGCCGGAGGATCCTGCCCGTCTCTCATCCTACCCTGACACCACTGGGTAATAGTCATTAACCCGGCACGTGCTGGCAGCCGGAGGATCCTGCCCGTATCTCATCCTACCCTGACACCACTGGGTAATGGTCATTAACCCGACACGCGCTGGCAGCCGGAGGATCCTGCCCGTCTCTCATCCTACCCTGACACCACTGTGTAATAGTCATTAACCCGGCACGTGCTGGCAGCCGGAGGATCCTGCCCGTCTCTCATCTTACCCTGACACCACTGGGTTATAGTTATTAACCCGGCACGTGCTGGCAGCCGGAGGATCCTGCCCGTATCTCATCCTACCCTGACACCACTGGGTAATGGTCATTAACCCGACACGTGCTGGCAGCCGGAGGATCCTGCCCGTCTCTCATCCTACCCTGACACCACTGGGTAATAGTCATTAACCCGGCACGTGCTGGCAGCCGGAGGATCCTGCCCGTCTCTCATCCTACCCTGACACCACTGGGTAATGGTCATTAACCCGACACGTGCTGGCAGCCGGAGGATCCTGCCCGTCTCTCATCCTACCCTGACACCACTGGGTAATAGTCATTAACCCGGCACGTGCTGGCAGCCGGAGGATCCTGCCCGTCTCTCATCCTACCCTGACACCACTGGGTTACAGTCATTAACCAGCGCAGCAGTAATGGCTTCCTGTTATATACTACTGTGTATAACAGACTGGCGGAAGAATGTATTTTGGGGTTGGAGAGGATAACTACATGGTAAAACATCTCCTTACTAGCAATCTACCTAAATATCCTGATAATTAACATTTCATAGAAGCTGTTAGTCTGTAACTACTTGGAAACCACCAGATAAACTGCTATTAGTCTGTAACCCAGTACTTTTATTATTATTAAATGAGCATATAAAACATATTGTATAGACATGTTCGTACATAACATAGCAACATAATCAGTGATGTCAGATCAATAATCATTTATCACATATTTCCTGTACCCAATCAGCGAGTATCCTGTAACCGTATCCGGACTCCAGGTCGACAGCACAAAGGTCGACACACCTTAGGTCGACGCCAATTGGTCGACACACCTTAGGTCGACATGGACAAAAGGTCGACATGGACAAAAGGTCGACAGGGACAATGTCGACATGGAAAAAGGTCGACATGAGTTTTTCACGATTTTTTTCTTTTTTTGAACCTTTTCATACTTAACGATCCACGTGGACTACGATTGGAACGGTAAAGTGTGCCGAGCGAAGCGGTAGCGGAGCGAAGGCACCATGCCCGAAGCATGGCGAGCGAAGCGAGCCATGCGAGGGGACGCGGTGCACTAATTGGGGTTCCCGGTCACTCTACGAAGAAAACGACACCAAAAAAACATAAAAAACTCATGTCGACCTTTTTCCATGTCGATCTTGTTCCTGTCGACCTTTTGTCCATGTCGATCCTTTGTCCATGTCGACCTAAGGTGTGTCGACCAATTGGCGTCGACCTAAGGTGTGTCGACCTTTGTGCTGTCGACCCTCAGTCCCAGACCCCCTGTAACCTAGCACTCAGGACATATGTAACTATATAGGTGGATGTAAAATCATATCTATACATTAAAGTGACAGGACACAGAGCACCGTAGCTATAACACACTGTATTGCGGACTAGTAACCGGAATACAACCACATAGATAATGCTTTCCCAACCGCGGTCCTCAAGGCACACCAACAGTGCAGGTTTTAGTGATAGCCAGGCTTCAGCACAGGTGACTTAATTAGTAGCTCAGTTATTTTGATTTAACCATCTGTGCTGCAGCCTGGATATCACTAAAACCTGCCCTGTTAGTTCGCCTTGAGGACCGTGGTTGGGAATGCCTGACATAGATCATCACCGGCAGCTCATGTAAAAGCCGGGTTTAACCATAAACACATTACTTTACATAGTACAACCTGGAGCGTTTCATTCAGGTGTGTAACATGATATGGGGCTCAGTGCTCATATGTTCTACAATATCAGGATTAACCAACCTGAAGCGGGAGGGATTTCGGGACTTATTCACGTTTGTTGGCAAACCAAAAAAGTAAGCAATTGGGCAACACCATGCTGCACTGCAGGGGGGGGGGGGGGGGGGGGGGGGGGCAGATGTAACATGTGCAGAGAGAGTTAGATTTGGGTGGAGATGTGATCGAACTGAAATGTAAATTGCAGTGTAAATATAAAGCTGCCAGTATTTACACTGCACAGAAACAATATAACTCACCCAAATCTGACTCTCTCTGCACATGTTATATCTGCCCCACCTGCAGTGCACATGGTTTTGCCCATAAGTGTGCTTTTTTTTGTTTTGCCAACAAACCTTAATACCCCCCTCTGTCCCATAGTGACTGATTGTAACCATGTCCAGTGTGTATATTCCTGAGTTTATGCAGGTGATTTGTATATCTTTGTATTGGATGGGAATCATATAGGGAGCTAGAATATTATTTTTCTCATGGTTAGTCCAACTTACATGAACGGCACATGTTCACTCAAATTCACTAACATTTAACAGGCTGGTCTTCCCAGGCTTAGGGATACAACATACGTGTACTTCACACACGGTCAGACACAGTTATAGTGTCCAACATGTAAGGCGTACATTCTAGGTTTCCCCTATCTTCCTTATGGTATATCACCATTACATTCCCCTCTCTCCCTTATGGTATATCACCATTACATTCCTCATCTCTCTTCCTTATGGTATATCACCATTACATTCCACTCTCTACCTTGTGGCATATCACCATTACATCCCCTCCCCCTCTCTCCCTTATGGTATATCACCATTACATCCCCTCCCCCTCTCTCCCTTATGGTATATCACCATTACATTCCTCATCTCTCTTCCTTGTGGTATATCACCATTACATTCCTCATCTCTCTTCCTTATGGTATATCACCATTACATTCCTCATCTCTCTTCCTTATGGTATATCACCATTACATTCCTCCCCCTCTCTCCCTTATGGTATATCACCATTACATTCCTCATCTCTCTTCCTTATGGTATATCACCATTACATTCAACTCTCTACCTTGTGGCATATCACCATTACATCCCCTCCCCCTCTCTCCCTTATGGTATATCACCATTACATCCCCTCCCCCTCTCTCCCTTATGGTATATCACCATTACATCCCCTCCCCCTCTCTCCCTTATGGTATATCACCATTACATCCCCTCCCCCTCTCTCCCTTATGGTATATTACCATTACATTCCTCATCTCTCTTCCTTATGGTATATCACCATTACATTCCCCTCTCTCTACCTTATGGTATATCACCATTACATTCCCCTCTCTATCCTTATGGTATATCACCATTACATTCCTCATCTCTCTTCCTTATGGTATATCACCATTACATTCCTCCTTTTTCTCCCTTATGGTATATCACCATTACATTCCTCCTCTCTCCCTTATGGTATATCACCATTACATTCCTCCTCTCTCTCCCTTATGGTATATCACCATTACATCCCCTCCCCCTCTCTCCCCTATGGTATATCACCATTACATTCTTCATCTCTCTTCCTTATGGTATATCACCATTACATTCTTCATCTCTCTTCCTTATGGTATATCACCATTACATTCCCCTCTCTCCCTTATGGTATATCACCATTACATTCCTCCCTCTCTCCCTTATGGTATATCACCATTACATTCCTCCTCTCTCTCCCTTATGGTATATCACCATTACATTCCCCCCTCTCTCCCTTATGGTATATCACCATTACATACCCTCCCCCTCTCTCCCTTATGGTATATCACCATTACATCCCCTCCCCCTCTCTCCCTTATGGCATATCACCATTATATTCCCCTCTCTCCCTTATGGTATATCACCATTATATCCCCCTCTCTCTCTCTCTTATGGTATATCACCATTACATTCCTCCCTCTCTCCCTTATGGTATATCACCATTACATTCCTCCTCTCTCTCCCTTATGGTATATCACCATTACATCCCCTCCCCCTCTCTCCCTTATGGCATATCACCATTATATTCCCCTCTCTCCCTTATGGTATATCACCATTATATCCCCCTCTCTCTCTCTTATGGTATATCACCATTACATTCCTCCCTCTCTCCCTTATGGTATATCACCATTACATTCCTCCTCTCTCTCCCTTATGGTATATCACCATTACATCCCCCCCTCTATCCTTATGGTATATTACCATTACATCCCCCTCTCTTTCCCTTATGGTATATCACCATTACATTCCCCTCTCTATCCTTATGGTATATCACCATTACATTCCCCTCTCTATCCTTATGGTATATCACCATTATATTCCTCCTCTCTCTCCCTTATGGTATATCACCATTACATTCCTCATCTCTCCCTTATGGTATATCACCATTACATTCCCCCTCTCTCCCTTATGGTATATCACCATTACATTCCCCTCTCTCCCTTATGGTATATCACCACTACATTCCTCCTCTCTCTCCCTTATGGTATATCACCATTACATTCCACCTCTCTACCTTATGGTATATCACCATTACATTCCCCTCTCTCTACCTTATGGTATATCACCATTACATTCCTCCTCTCTCTCCCTTATGGTATATCACCATTATATTCCTCCTCTCTCTCCCTTATGGTATATCACCATTACATCCACCTATCACCCTTGTGGCATATCACCATTACATCCCCCCCCCTCCCTTATGGTATATCACCATTACATTCCTCTCTCTCCCTTATGGTATATCACCTTTACATTCCCCTCTCTCTACCTTACGGTATATCACCATTACATTCCCTTCTCTCTACCTTATGGTATATCAGCAATATATGCCCCTCTCTCTCCCTTATGGCATATCACCATTACATTCCCCGCCTTTCTTCCTTATGGTATATCACCATTATATTTCCCTCTCTTCCTTATGTTATATCACCATTACATTCCCCTCTCTCTACCTTATGGTATATCACCATTACATTCGCCTCTCTACCTTATGGTATATCACCAATATATTCCCCTCTCTCTCCCTTATGGTATATCACCATTACATTCCCCTCTCTCCCTTATGTTATATCACCATTACATCCCCTTCTCTCTACCTTATGGTATATTACCATCACATTCCCCTCTCTCTCCTGTGGCATATCACCATTACATTCCCCTCTCTCTACCTTATGGTATATCACCATTACATTCCCCTCTCTCTACCTTATGGTATATCACCATTACATTCCCCTCTCTCTACCTTATGGTATATCACCAGTACATTCCCCTCTCTCTACCTTATGGTATATCACCATTACATTCCCCTCTCTCCCTTGTGGCATATCACCATTAAATTCCCCTCACTCCCTGTAGGAAGGATTAGCGGAGCTGTGCGGGAACAGTCTAGATAAGACGGGTGTATGAAACAATGGAAATAACTTTTTATTAGCATTGTTTTTTAATGACTTTAGCTAAAATTTAACGTACCTACAACAACTCAAAACACACGCCATGCGACCTTGCCATAATCGTGAAACATCCGTTAAAAAAGTTATCACCATATAGCATGTTTTTTGCACTTCAGACAGTCAATTTAATTGACGGAGCATTTTTTGCTGTGCTGATTTACTGTGCAATAATCCGGACACCCCTGTTCTGTAATTGTCACAATTTGCTTTATAAATTAACTCCTGCTATTTTACTCCAATTTTTTTAACTTTCATACAAAGAAACCCCCTATAGTTTATTAACAAGGCCAAATCTTACTGTATAGAACACAAAACTAAATGTTACTGTATAGAACACAAAGCTACATAATCCACCAAACAGGAAAACATCAATCAAATACAAAATAATTTTAAAGGCCAGATAGACATATTTAGGGGCAATCGTGCACAGCTATACCCCAGGCCAGAAAGGAGAACACGGAGGAAACTAAGGATTGGACGTTAGGAGGGGGGAGGGGGATGTGTGGGAGGGGGGAAGGGCGGGTTTCTGGGCTAAAGGGGAGTCAACCATTACTCCATAACCTTGTTTGGCTACAAATGTATTGACTTTAAATCTGCAGATCAGAGGGTATCGGTAATAATGCATCCAGAAACAAGTAAACCCCACAAACCCCAAATTGTGACCCAGAATAAGGGCAGAGGACTCACCTTGACATGGAAGCATTGACTGTAAGAGCTGTGGGGTAAGGGTGTCGGAAGCCCCCTGTCGTGATTGGGTAAACTGGCTGACCTTGCCTTGGAAAAATGGAGAGAGAAAAAAACAGAAAAAATAAGAATAAATAAATGCCAGCACTCTCATTTAATCAAGATACAAAATCTTGGGGATTGTACGGCACAGATCAAAGGACACAATATGAATGCTAGAAATTTGATGCGGACGGCTAATTAAATTTTATAACCTCAGCTTATGTCAATATAGGCCTTCTCCCCGAGCTGGGACGAGGTGTTTTGTTGTGATAATTAAAGGCGAAGCCCGGGCTGCTTTAATGGAGCCATCACACTAATTGAGGGCTATGCATGGATAGAAAACAATAATGAATGGAAATTTATACCAAAATAAAGTGCAGGGAATCAAAGGACTTCAGCTGCGCTCCGGGTCCCTCTCGCTATTTAGATCTCGGTGAGAAAACATTAAATTAACAGATCTTAATTTGTAGCCTTTTGTCACATTAATGAGGGTTGACAAGATTTACCGGGGGAAAGTCCCCAAATAGTATTGTGGGGAACCAATCGACAGTCACAGCTCGTTACAATAATTAATAATTACAACAACTGGCGCTGGGGGAGATCGAGAGGAAGACGCTGTCATTTCTGAATAAATTCTTGGTTGCAAATGAATAAGAGGAGAGATAAAGTGTTACTGGGAATATAGATCCTGTAAGCTGGGCAGGCCCCTGGACATATACACACACACACAAACAACATGTTTCAGATTTACTCAGGGAACGAGACACAAAATAAAGGATAAAAATACTGGAACTGCTTACTGTGGTACTAACCATCCTAGCGGATGGGGGATCTGTCCAACGGTGCCTGGCGATAGCGGGTAATAGGGAGAAATATCCGGAGGGTGCGGAGGCCGCGGGATTCCTGGGAAAACAAACAAAGAGGTAAACACTAACAGAAGAAGGTATAGGGGGGTATGCAATTAGTTCCGATTGCTTCGGAGCCAATGAATTCGCCTCACATGAGTATTCAATTAGGGCCGTTTTTAAGGCAGTTTCGCCAATGCCTTTTCACCTTTTTTATTAAGTGAAAAGGCAATGGCGAAAAATGCCTAAAAATCTGCGAAAATGGCCCGCATTTTAGACGGAAAACAAGTGGATTCGCCGATCCACTTGTTTTCCGCCCCTGCCACATTTTCCGCCTAGGAGAAAATCCGGTCCTGCTATTGCATAGAGCGAATTTCCATTCGCACTAAAAGAATAGCAAAAAAGCTCAGTTTTTTCACCTAGGCGAAAAAACTGCGCTAATTGCATACCCCCCATAAACTGTTACATATTGCAGCACTTTTCTGGATACAACTCCAGATACTTTTAGCCAAAAACACACAATATTTAAAAACGCCAGTAAATGGCTTTGGGCATTTATCTCAATAACGAAAACTCTTGTACGGAATCCCAAGAATGTAATTCCATAATGCAAGAAATCCGGCGGTCCCGATTAAATAAATTCCTACATTGTTGTTTAGGTTAGGAAGACTCCAGAAAAGCGATGGGTTTTTGCTCTATAACGAGGGAAAACCGATATTTCTTAATCTGTTGTGCAAGGTAGAACATCACTGGAACACTGGCAATTAAAACAACTTTTATTTCTGTTTAACACAATCAACGAGGTGTTTTACTTTGATGTAGTTGTTGCCAAAACTTGCCCTGGATACGTAGACTGTGAATAATCTGATGGACAGTCTATTGTTTACTAGGCTTTGTATAAGACGGTTATTGTTGCTAGATTCTGTAGTAGAATACATTAGGAGGCGGTGAATGCAGCCGTCTCCTCACGTCAGCAATGCCAGGCTTCGGCATTCCAAGAAACGCCAATTGTAACCTGTAATATGACTTCCCATGCTAGGAGAAGGCACGGATAACGTAGACAGCTGCAGGGTACCCTCCGTGGAGAAGGAGGGAAGGGACGGCTGCCAATATCATAAATAAATGATGACATGAACACAAAAGACAGGTGGACGAGGTGATTCCGCGACAGGTTTCTACTAAAAAGATAATTTGTAGAACTCTCCAGCTGAGCAATGAGCAGACTGGGGGTGTAGTATTCAGAACTGTGCAGATTATGTCAGCTCTACTTTCCCAAATATAAGCATGTGTCAGGCAGCTGCGGCAGAGCAGTGCTCAAATTCCCACATCATGTATAACGCACAGGACATAACAGGATGACAGTAAGTAAAGGACCACAGATAAGAGCACCACAAAGCTTCTACCGCTGGAAGATAAACTCCCAGAGTCCTCTACTCTTCAGCCTGACAATAGGGGGAATGAAACGTGATGCTGGGACGGAATGATCCCCAGCGCGTTTCTCAGTGCTTTCATTGAGTATAAATCTGTAACTACTTTGGTACACTCCTGGAAAGACATTTACTAACACTGAAAGCATTGCTAATTATTTTTATAGGAAAAGGTCATATATTATATACATTCCACTGACCTCAGGATGGGTTATTTGCTATATATTCCATTTCACTGATTGTTTGGTCTAGTTTATGGGGATAATTATATATATGTTTAGATTGTACAGTTATATTTCTAAGTTGCCCCTCTACAATATCTTTCCAGGTATGCAGAATCTAGAACTTAAAGCACCCTCCGGGTCTTCTAACTTCATAGCTTGGGCAGGATGTATCAAAGGTAATAATGCAGTAAAGCCTAAAAAAAGGGATGTATGTATCTAGAGGTTTACCGCAATACATATGGATTCCAATATGTTCTAAAAAGGGTCCGCTTTGGATATCTATAAATATATTTGGATAGATGGCATGGCCTATGCACTACAGATGGGCTTCTTTTTGCAAAAAGTCTCTGGAGAGGGATCCACAGGATCCGCCACCTTCACTCCTCTCACTAGCGGAGATGTATCAAGGCTTGGAGAAAGATAAAGTGGAAAAGTTGCCGCACACAACCAACCAGCTTCTCACGGTCATTGCAAAGACGGTGCTAGATCAATGACAGAAGCCGATTCCGCCTACTGTGGGCTAATCTCCAATACCTTCCCCGGCCACGGGAAGTGCCACAACACTCTCTGACCATGTTTTGTCCCAGGTGAGGCAGTTAAAAAAAAACTACCACCTAGACACTACGGATCACAGGATCTCACAATATACAACGAGGGTGAAGGATACATTAGATATAAGAGACCGTACCTGTTTTGGGGTCCACATCTCCCTGTAAGTGCGGAGGGGGGTTCCCTGGTGTAAAGTGGTCGTTGCTGTAGGTGATAAGCGGCGTGAGTGGGTGGACATGGTGTGGGTGCTGCACAACTGGCACTTTATTAGACTGCGGAAACATAAAAGACGACAGATTTACACAAAGGTAACACTATCCTGGTCACTGGGTGCTGTTTACCCTCTGCTGTAATGCACGCTAAAACATATACTTGCAAAACAGATTATCATTGCATGTTCATTATTCTGAGAGTCACACTGAGCCTATTTTATATTATCCAATCAAATGAATCTGATACATATATAGATAGACCAATCAAATTATAACACTAATAATAATAGCCGAGATGTACGGCTTTGCCCAGCTTCTATAGGTGCTGCTGTTGAAGTTGGTATTCAGCTGCGAAACATTGTTTTTGTCTCTCACATTCCCATTGTTGCCTCCTAAAATCCCTGTGTGACTCCGTTAGTCACGTGATATAATCTTGGTACAACACAAAGGCTTGGGAGGTACAACAAAGATGGAGCCTGCTTCAGCCGGGGGTGTAATATAATGTCACCGGGGTTATAGCCAGGACAGGATGAACCAAATACGACAGAGAGGAGGAAAGAGGAGACAGACACTACAAGTATAAACTATATACATTTATTAGTATATGAATACAGCTGCAAAAGGAATAGTGATTAAAACATTATATAGCAAAAATGACATACAGTATCATGAAACATAATACAAGTGCATTTTCAGTCTAATGACCCTTTAAATCAAGATTTTAAGAATAACTGATTATTTATTCACCACATTTGTACATTACTTAAATGATAAGCATCTGAGGTGAGTGGATATGTGGTCATTGTCCAGGCCTGCTTAGTCACAAAAGCAAACACAGGTGTGTGTGTGTGGGGGGGATTCTGGTTGCCCAGAAGCTGCACCAATACGACAAATGTGGACATTTGCTATTTACGCTGAATTGAATTCAAACTTTTTGAAGTTTGACTATATTGACCGATTCGGCTCTAAATATATATTTAAACTTCAAAAAGTTATCTAGATAGATAGATAGACAGACAGACAGACAGACAGACAGACAGACAGACAGATAGACAGACAGACAGACAGACAGACAGACAGATAGATAGATAGATAGATAGATAGATAGATAGATAGATAGGTCGGAGGCATAGTCTATACCCAGAGAGCTTGGCATCCATGTTGTGCCTCTTTCCCTCCCTCTGTAACTCTCGCTCGCTGTGATGGCACAAAGGAAAGCCACGCTGAGGCACGGGCCCAGCCACCCCTTTGTGATGTTAGTCAGCGCAGCAGGGTACTCTGCCTTTAATAGCATCCAGGGCCAGCCCCACACAACCTCCGGATTTGTTAACGCACACTGTACCGCGCTCCTGAAGTCGGCAGGCCCCTTTATACACTCAGGATCTAAGGACCTTCCTTGTGTATTACGTGACACTGACGGGATCTCATTTTGCCCACTATTCAACTGTAAAAGACTTTTATCCGAAAAGGAAATACTCAAGAGTGCTGCGAGGAGAGTAATAACATGTCCCTCTTTGCAGCAAACCTTGACATAAACACATAGGCCTCGGGTCTAACGCAGGATCCGGTCTTTCATCAGTGAACACTGTGCCGTTTCCCAACATCCTCAGGACAACCCCAAATCCATATTCCCCAAGGCGGAATTGAACTCGAGCCGTACAAGGCAGAACATTTAACCAGATTAGGTGGCCGAGTAGATAAAGAGGCACTTCTACAAATGGATGAACGGATTACATCCCAGATATTGCCTCATTAACATAAGCAGCTTGTATTAATACCAGGGGGATGGAGGCCCGGCTCGACAAGAGCTGAATGGTTTTAGATCACGGTCTCCTTGTTCTGTTCCACAATCAAAATTAAGTCATCCGTCTATTAAAATGGATGATTGTTTTGTAAGACTTACCAGCCTTTCTTCAGAGTTGGGATGCAAAGTTTATTTATATTATGTGTGTGTGTATATATATATATATATATATATATATATATGTCTTCTAACCTGCATGATCAACTTACTGTGCAGATACCAAAATAAATCATTAAAATGCAGCATATTATTCATGAACAATTGGAAGTCCAATTCTCAGGCGTAATTAGGGCCTTGGCTGAGGGGTTTGGACACCTGTGCACTAGCCCCAGGTAAAACCAGCGTCTATTGCACTTATTATTACACAGTGTTGCAGGGCTCGTAGCTAGGCCTGTGTCATGTACTACTGATCAGCTGCAGTCTCTGCGGTATCATCATGGATTCTGAAACACCAGAAAATCTACCAGCAGGTCTGTAGCCCAACCATCGATTGTTTTCCATAAATGGATGATGGTTTTACCGATGATGGCGGAGATCCCATAGTTCCTCGCCATCAAAGGTTGAGAGGCAGCATTTTGTTTTCCCCCTCAGCGCAGAGGAATGGACTTTAGCCCCACTCATTGTCAGACTGATTAGCCCCGCCCACTTCAGTGATATGTCCGCTGCCTGCCACTCCCCTATGCAGGGATATATCCATCGATGGGTGCTAACCATGGATGGATCACCATGGTTGGTTTTCATGCCAGCAATGTTAATCACTGATGGCAACATCGATGTAGATAGTGGCTATTGATGGTTAACTCATCGATTGCCATCCCTTGCAGAATGTGGGTCTAATTCATGTTTGTACGCAATGCCGATGTTCAGTGATTATCGGTAGACTGCGCACGTGCTGTGATCACACCGCGTATGTGCCAACATACCTTTGTGATGCCGATTGCCAGGAGAATTTTAATGCAGAGTGAGTGACAGGAAGGGAGAATGGCAGCAAAAGCACAGGTGTGTCATGAACATTTTTGAGGCATGTATCTGCCTTCAGCTGCGATCACGTACACGGAGAAAAGTAGCGCCAGCATCGCTACTGACGCAGCCATTATGCAGTCACCCTAGACTTATTCGGCAGCTGGGTCGGCAGCTTCACTTGCGATGATTGGCCTGCTAATTGCAACTGCGTAGGCACGCGTGTACAAGGCCCTGTGTCCGGGCAGCCAGTGAGAGCTGTAAGGAGAGGGTGGGGGCAGGGAGATAGACACACACTCTAGCTTGTTATATAATAATGTGAAATATGGAGTCCACAGGGCCCCTAAATAGCTTTCATTTTTCCAGCAGTACGGCATATAATCATGTATACAGAGGAACCACCTTTTAGGCATAAAGTTTACTGTCTGTGGGCCTCTGTATAATGTTATAGAATAAGTCAGGAACACAAAGCCCCTATATAATGTTACGTATAGATACAACCGGTCAATATTCTAATACAGGTTGAGTATCCCATATCCAAAATGCTTGGGACCAGAAGTATTTTGGATATGGGATTTTTCCGTATTTTGGAATAATTGCATACCATAATGAGATATCATGGCGATGGGACCTAAGTCTAAGCACAGAATGCATTTATGTTTCATATACACCTTTTAGTCAATATTTTTAATAACTGTGCGCATTAAACAAAGTTTGTGTACATACACACACTTCATTTATGTTTCATATACACCTTATACACACAGCCTGAAGGTCATTTAATACAATATTTTTAATAACTTTGTGAATTAAACAAAGTTTGTGTACATTGAGCCATCAGAAAACAAAGGTTTCACTATCTCAGTCTCACTCAAAAAATTCCGTATTTTGGAATATTTGGATATGGGATAGTCAACCTGTATATGGCTGCACACCAATAATTAAGAAGGGGTCTGGACAGAGCTTTCAGGAATACCACACCCATGCCCCCACTATATATTACACATATCCTGTCAAGAACACCTCTCCTCCACTAATATTACACATATCCTATCAGGAATACCACTACCACACTATATATTATATATATCCTGTCAGGAATACCACTCCCCCACTATATACTACATATATCCTGTCAGGAATACCACTCCCCCACTGCATACTTGCCTACTCTCCCGGAATGGCCGGGAGGCTCACGAAAATCGGGTGACCCTCCCGGCCCCCCGGAAGAGCAGGCAAGTCTCCCGATTCGCGGGGTCCCCCTGCCCGTCCGCCCACTTAAGTGTGTAAAGTGGGCGGTCCGGGCAGTTGATGACGCGATTCTTGCTGAATCGCGTCATCATAGCCACGCCCCCTGCAGTGTAATGCCGGTGATCGCGGCATTACAGTGTGGGGGCGTGGCTTAAAGGCAGTGTCATCGTGACTCCGCCCCCGCTCAGCCCCCATCCCGCCTCCGGACAACCCCTTCATCCACGTCACAGCCTCCCCTGCCCGCCCTCTGAGACGACCTGGCTGCTCTCTCCCGCAGAGAGCAGCCAGAATGTAGGTAAGTATGCCCCACTATATATTACATATATCCTGTCAGGAATACCACTCCCCCACTATATATTACATATAACATTACGGATGGTGTAATGGTTAGCATTACTGCCTCACAGCACTGAGGTCATGGGTTCCATTCCCACTATGGCCCTAACTGTGTGGAGTTTGTATATTCTCCCCGTACTTGCATTGGCTTCCTCCTGGTACTTCGGTTGCCGCCCACAATCCAAAATTATACTGGTCGCTTAATTGGCGCCCAAGAAAATTAACCCTAGTGTGAATGTGTCTGTGTGTACATGTGATAGGGAATATAGAGTGTAAGCTCCACTGGGGCAGGGACTGATGTGAATGGTCAAATATTTTCTGTAAAGCGCTGCGGAATATGTGTGCGCTATATAAACAACTGGTAATAAATAATAATACATAAATATAACCTGTCAGGAATACAACTTCCCCACTATATATTACATATAGGGGTATATGCAATTAGCGGCGAATCGCAGCAAATTATCGCCGTTTTTAAATTCGACACAATTCGACCGTCCAATTTCAGCAAGTGGTTGCCGAAATTCACCATATTCAATGGAAAACGGATTCGACAGTCCCGCGGGCGAAAAACGGCCGATTTGACGGATTTTGCCGCGATTTAAAAAAAAACGGGGAAAAACCCGAAAAAAAATGGCGTGGGGTCCCCCCTCCAAAGCATAACCAGCCTCGGGCTCTTCGAGCTGGTCCTGGTTCTAAAAATCCGGGGAAAAATTGGACAGGGGATCCCCCGTATTTTTAAAACCAGCACCGGGCTCTGCGCCTGGTGCTGGTGCAAAAAATACGGGGGACAAAAAGAGTAGGGGTCCCCCGTATTTTTTACACCAGCATCGGGCTCCACTAGCTGGACAGATAATGCCACAGCCGGGGGTCACTTTTATACAGTGCCCTGCGGCCGTGGCATTAAATATCCAACTAGTCACCCCTGGCCGGGGTACCCTGGGGGAGTGGGGACCCCTTCAATCAAGGGGTCGTCCCCCAGCCACCCAAGGGCCAGGGGTGAAGCCCGAGGCTGTCCCCCCCATCCAAGGGCTGCGGATGGGAGGCTGATAGCCTTGAGGAAAATTACATGAATATTGTTTTTCCCAGTAGTACTACAAGTCCCAGCAAGCCTCCCCCGCAAGCTGGTACTTGGAGAACCACAAGTACCAGCATGCGGGAGAAAAACGGGCCCGCTGGTACCTGTGGTACTACTGGAAAAAAAATACCCAAATAAAAACAGGAGACACACACCGTGACAAGTACAACTTTATTACACACTGCCGACACACACATACTTACCTATGTTGACACGCCGACTGCCACAGTCTCCGACGATCCGAGGGTACCTGTGAAAAAAATTATACTCACCTGCCAGCATCCAGAGATAAATCCACGTCCAGAGATAAAATCCTCGTACTTGTCAAAACAACAAAACGAACACCCGACCAGCGGACTGAAAGGGGTCCCATGTTAACACATGAGACCCCTTTCCACGAATGCAGACACCCCCGTGACAGCTGTCACTGAGGTCCCTTCAGCCAATCAGGAAGTGCCATGTCGTAGCGCTCACCTGATTGGCTGTGTGCGTCTGAGCTCAGACAGCGCATCGCACAGCTCCCTCCATTACTTTCAATGGTGGGAACTTTGCCGTCAGCGGCGGGGTTACCCGCGGTCAGCCGCTGACCGCGGGTGACCCCACCACTAACCGCAAAGTTCCCACCATTGAATATAATGGAGAGGCTTTGCGTTGCGCTGTCTGGCAGCTCAGACGCGCACAGAGCCAATCAGCAGAGTGCAAGGACGTTGCACTCGCTGATTGGCTGAAGAGACACTTCAGTGACAGCTGTCACGGGGGTGTCTGCATTCGTGGAAAGGGGTCTCATGTGTCAACATGGGACCCCTTTCAGTCCGCTGGTCGGGTGTTCGTTTTGTTGTTTTGACAAGTACGAGGATTTATCTCTGGACCCTGGATCAGGTGAGTATAATTATCTTTTATTTTCAGGTACCCGTGGATTCTACTTGGAGAAGAGGACCGACTGCTTCGTGTCAACATAGGTAAGTATGTGTGTGTCGGCAGGTGTACAATAAAGTTTTACTATCAAGGTGTGTGTCTCCTGTTTTTATTTGGGTATTTTTTCCCCAGTAGTACTACAGGTACCAGCGGGCCCGTTTTTCTCCCGCATGCTGGTACTTGTGGTTCTCCAAGTAACAGCTTGCGGGGGAGGCTTGCTGGGACTTGTAGTACTACTGGGAAAAACAATATTCGTGTCATTTTCCTCAAGGCTATCAGCCTCCCATCCGCAGCCCTTGCATGGGGGGGACAGCCTCGGGCTTCACCCCTGGCCCTTGGGTGGCTGGGGGGGGACCCCTTGATTGAAGGGGTCCCCACTCCCCCAGGGTACCCCGGCCAGGGGTGACTAGTTGGATATTTAATGCCATGGCCGCAGGGCACTGTATAAAAGTTAACCCCGGCTGTGGCATTATCTGTCCAGCTAGTGGAGCCCGATGCTGGTGTAAAAAATACGGGGGACCCCTACTCTTTTTGTCCCCCGTATTTTTTGCACCAGGCGCAGAGCCCGGTGCTGGTTTTAAAAATACGGGGGATCCCCTGTCCATTTTCCCCCCGGATTTTTAGAACCAGGACCGGCTCGAAGAGCCCGAGGCTGGTTATGCTTTGGAGGGGGGACCCCACGCCATTTTTTTCTGGGATTTTACCATTCCATCTAAAAAAAATAAAAAAATAAAAAATATTATTTTTAAAAATATATAAATAATACTTGTGCCTCCAAAAAAGACAAACCAAGTACCTAATCCCTTCTAATATAAATAGATATGCTATTACCAAGAAAAAAAACCACAAAAAAAACATGTTTTAAATTTTTTTTATTAGTTTCACCCACCAAAGTGTGGCGGATTGAAAATGACGAATTTACTGTCTAAAAGCACTGTTGTCGAATTTCCAAACTTCAATTGAATATACTTTGGTCGAATTGCAGCACTTGTATCATTGCAGAAAAGTCGAATTTGACAAAAGTCGAATTTCAAAAAGTCGAATTTTGATAGTCCGTTTTTTTGCCGGAAAGTACTGAATTGCATTGTCGATTTATTTATTTTTTTGCGAAAAAGTCCCGAAATTTGACAATTTCGGGAATTCGACCGCAATTGCATATACCCCATATACTGTCAGGAATAACACTCCCCCATTAAATATTACTTATACCATGTCAGGAATACCACTCCCCCACTATATATTACATATATCCTGTCAGGAATAACACCCCCTCATTATATATTACATATGTCCTGTCAGGAATACCACTCCCCCTCTATATATTACATATATCCTGTCAGGAATACCACTTTCCCACTATATATTACATATATCCTGTCAGGAATAACACTCCCCCATTAAATATTACTTATATCCTGTCAGGATTAATACCACTCCCCCTCTATATATTTACATATATCTTGTCAGGAATACCACTCCCCAACTATATATTACATATAACCTGTCAGGAATACCACTCTCCCACTATATATTACAGATATCCTGTCAGGAATACAACTTCCCCACTATATATTACATATATCCTGTCAGGAATACCACTTTCAAACTATATATTACAGATAACCTGTCAGGAATACCACTCCCCCATTATATATTACAGGTTGAGTATCCCATATCCAAATATTCCGAAATACAGAATTTTTTGAGTGAGGGTGAGATAGTGAAACCTTTGTTTTCTGATGGCTCAATGTACACAAACTTAGTTTAATACACAAAGTTATTAACAATATTGTATTAAATGACCTTCAGGCTGTGTGTATAAGGTGTATATGAAACATAAATGATTTGTGTGAATGTACACACACTTTGTTTAATACACAAAGTTATTAAAAATATTGGCTAAAATTACCTTCAGGCTGTGTGTATAAGGTGTATATGAAACATAAATGCATTCTGTGCTTAGACATAGGTCCCATCGCCATGATATCTCATTACGGTATGCAATTATTCCAAAATAAGGAAAAATCCGATATCCAAAATGCTTCCGGTCCAAAGCATTTTGGAAAAGGGATACTCAACCTGTACATATAACCTGTCAGGAATACCACTCTCCCACTAAATAATACATATATTTTGTCAGGAATACAACTCCCCCACTATATATTACATATATCCTGTCAGCAAAACCACTCCCCTACTATATATTACATATAACCTGTCAGGAATACCACTCTCCCACTATATATTACATATATCCTGTCAGGAATACCACTCTCCCACTATATATTTCATATATCCTGTCAGGAATACCACTCCCCCCACTATATATTACATATATCCTGTCAGGAATACCACTCTCCCACTATATATTACATATATCCTGTCAGGAATACCACTCCCCCACTATATACAGGTTGAGTATCCCATATCCAAATATTCCGAAATACGGAATATTCCGAAATACGGACTTTTTTGTGTGAGAGCGAGATAGTGAAACCTGTTTTTTGGATGGCTCAATGTACACAAACTTTGTTTAATACACAAAGTTATTAAAAATATTGTATTAAGTGACCTTCAGGCTGTGTGTATAAGGTGTATATGAAACATAAATGAATTGTGTGAGTGTAGACAGACACACTTTGTTTTATGCACAATGTTATAAAAAATATTGGCTACAATTACCTTCAGGCTGTGTGTATAAGGTGTATATGTAACATAAATGCATTCTGTGCTTAGATTTAGGTCCCATCACCATGATATCTCATTATGGTATGCAATTATTCCAAAATACGGAAAAATAAGATTTTACTTACCGATAAATCTATTTCTCGGAGTCCGTAGTGGATGCTGGGGTTCCTGAAAGGACCATGGGGAATAGCGGCTCCGCAGGAGACAGGGCACAAAAAGTAAAGCTTTTCCAGATCAGGTGGTGTGCACTGGCTCCTCCCCCTATGACCCTCCTCCAGACTCCAGTTAGGTACTGTGCCCGGACGAGCGTACACAATAAGGGAGGATTTTGAATCCCGGGTAAGACTCATACCAGCCACACCAATCACACCGTACAACTTGTGATCTAAACCCAGTTAACAGTATGATAACAGCGGAGCCTCTGAAAGATGGCTTCCTTCAACAATAACCCGAATTAGTTAACAATAACTATGTACAATTATTGCAGATAATCCGCACTTGGGATGGGCGCCCAGCATCCACTACGGACTCCGAGAAATAGATTTATCGGTAAGTAAAATCTTATTTTCTCTATCGTCCTAGTGGATGCTGGGGTTCCTGAAAGGACCATGGGGATTATACCAAAGCTCCCAAACGGGCGGGAGAGTGCGGATGACTCTGCAGCACCGAATGAGAGAACTCCAGGTCCTCCTTAGCCAGAGTATCAAATTTGTAAAATTTTACAAACGTGTTCTCCCCTGACCACGTAGCTGCTCGGCAGAGTTGTAATGCCGAGACCCCTCGGGCAGCCGCCCAAGATGAGCCCACCTTCCTTGTGGAGTGGGCCTTTACAGATTTAGGCTGTGGCAGGCCTGCCACAGAATGTGCAAGTTGGATTGTGCTACAGATCCAACGAGCAATCGTCTGCTTAGACGCAGGAGCACCCATCTTGTTGGGTGCATACAATATAAACAACGAGTCAGATTTTCTGACTCCAGCTGTCCTTGCAATATATATTTTTAATGCTCTGACAACGTCCAGTAACTTGGAGTCCTCCAAGTCACTTGTAGCCGCAGGCACTACAATAGGCTGGTTCAGATGAAATGCTGACACCACCTTAGGGAGAAAATGCGGACGAGTCCGCAGTTCTGCCCTGTCCGAATGGAAAATCAGATATGGGCTTTTGTAAGATAAAGCTGCCAGTTCTGACACTCTCCTGGCCGAAGCCAGGGCTAGAAGCATGGTCACTTTCCATGTGAGATATTTCAAATCCACCTTTTTTAGTGGTTCAAACCAATGAGATTTTAGGAAGTCCAAAACCACATTGAGATCCCACGGTGCCACTGGAGGCACCACAGGAGGCTGTATATGCAGCACTCCCTTAACAAAGGTCTGGACTTCAGGGACTGAAGCCAATTCTTTTTGAAAGAAAATCGACAGGGCCGAAATTTGAACCTTAATAGATCCCAATTTGAGACCCATAGACAATCCTGATTGCAGGAAATGTAGGAATCGACCCAGTTGAAATTCCTCCGTCGGAGCACTCCGATCTTCGCACCACGCAACATATTTTCGCCAAATTCGGTGATAATGTTGCACGGTTACTTCCTTCCTTGCTTTAATCAAAGTAGGAATGACTTCTTCCGGCATGCCTTTTTCCTTTAGGATCCGGCGTTCAACCGCCATGCCGTCAAACGCAGCCGCGGTAAGTCTTGAAACAGACAAGGACCCTGCTGAAGCAAGTCCCTCCTTAGAGGTAGAGGCCACGGATCTTCCGTGATCATCTCTTGAAGTTCCGGGTACCAAGTCCTTCTTGGCCAATCCGGAACCACTAGTATCGTTCTCACGCCTCTTTGCCGTATAATTCTCAATACTTTTGGTATGAGAGGCAGAGGAGGAAACACATACACCGACTGGTACACCCAAGGCGTTACCAGCGCGTCCACAGCTATTGCCTGCGGATCTCTTGACCTGGCGCAATACCTGTCCAGTTTTTTGTTGAGGCGAGACGCCATCATGTCCACCATTGGTCTTTCCCAACGGGTTACCAGCATGTGGAAGACTTCTGGATGAAGTCCCCACTCTCCCGGGTGAAGATCGTGTCTGCTGAGGAAGTCTGCTTCCCAGTTGTCCACTCCCGGGATGAACACTGCTGACAGTGCTATCACATGATTCTCTGCCCAGCGAAGAATCCTTGCAGCTTCTGCCATTGCACTCCTGCTTCTTGTGCCGCCCTGTCTGTTCACATGGGCGACTGCCGTGATGTTGTCCGACTGGATCAACACCGGTTTTCCTTGAAGCAGAGGTTCTGCCTGGCTTAGAGCATTGTATATTGCTCTTAGTTCCAGAATGTTTATGTGAAGAAACGTTTCCAGGCTCGTCCATACTCCCTGGAAGTTTCTTCCTTGTGTGACTGCTCCCCAGCCTCTCAGGCTGGCGTCCGTGGTCACCAGGATCCAATCCTGTATGCCGAATCTGCGGCCCTCCAATAGATGAGGACTCTGCAACCACCACAGAAGAGACACCCTTGTCCTTGGAGACAGGGTTATCCGTAGGTGCATCTGAAGATGCGACCCTGACCATTTGTCCAACAGATCCCTTTGGAAAATTCTTGCGTGGAATCTGCCGAATGGAATTGCTTCGTAAGAAGCCACCATTTTTCCCAGGACTCTTGTGCATTGATGTACAGACACCTTTCCTGGTTTTAGGAGGTTCCTGACAAGCTCGGATAACTCCTTGGCTTTTTCCTCCGGGAGAAAAACCTTTTTCTGAACCGTGTCCAGAATCATCCCTAGGAACAGCAGACGAGTTGTCGGCATTAACTGGGATTTTGGAATATTCAGAATCCACCCGTGCTGTTTTAGCACTTCTTGAGACAGTGCTAATCCCATCTCTAGCTGTTCTCTGGACCTTGCCCTTATTAGGAGACCGTCCAAGTATGGGATAATTAATACGCCTTTTCTTCGAAGAAGAATCATCATCTCGGCCATTACCTTTGTAAAGACCCGAGGTGCCGTGGACAATCCGAACGGCAGCGTCTGAAACTGATAGTGACAGTTTTGTACAACGAACCTGAGGTACCCCTGGTGTGAGGGGTAAATTGGAACGTGGAGATACGCATCCTTGATGTCCAAGGATACCATAAAGTCCCCCTCTTCCAGGTTCGCTATCACTGCTCTGAGTGACTCCATCTTGAACTTGAACTTCTTTATGTACAGGTTCAAGGACTTCAGATTTAGAATAGGCCTTACCGAGCCATCCGGCTTCGGTACCACAAAAAGAGTGGAATAATACCCCTTCCCTTGTTGCAGAAGAGGTACCTTGACTATCACCTGCTGAGAGTACAGCTTGTGAATGGCTTCCAAAACCGTCTCCCTTTCGGAGGGGGACGTTGGTAAAGCAGACTTCAGGAAACAGCGAGGTGGATCTGTCTCTAATTCCAACCTGTACCCCTGAGATATTATCTGCAGGATCCAGGGATCTACTTGCGAGTGAGCCCACTGCGCGCTGTAATTTTTGAGACGACCCCCCACCGTCCCCGAGTCCGCTTGAGAAGCCCCAGCGTCATGCTGAGGCTTTTGTAGAAGCCGGGGAGGGCTTCTGATCCTGGGAAGGAGCTGCCTGTTGCTGTCTCTTCCCTCGACCTCTGCCTCGTGGCAGATATGAATAGCCCTTTGCTCTCTTATTTTTAAAGGAACGAAAGGGCTGCGGTTGAAAGGTCGGTGCCTTTTTCTGTTGGGGAGTGACTTGAGGTAGAAAGGTGGATTTCCCGGCTGTAGCCGTGGCCACCAAATCTGATAGACCGACTCCAAATAACTCCTCCCCTTTATACTGCAAAACTTCCATATGCCGTTTTGAATCCGCATCGCCTGTCCACTGTCGCGTCCATAAAGCTCTTCTGGCCGAAATGGACATAGCACTTACCCGTGATGCCAGTGTGCAGATATCCCTCTGTGCATCACGCATATAAAGAAATGCATCCTTTATTTGTTCTAACGACAGTAAAATATTGTCCCTGTCCAGGGTATCAATATTTTCAATCAGGGACTCTGACCAAACTACCCCAGCACTGCACATCCAGGCAGTCGCTATAGCTGGTCGTAGTATAACACCTGCATGTGTGTATATACTTTTTTGGATATTTTCCATCCTCCTATCTGATGGATCTTTAAGTGCGGCCGTCTCAGGAGAGGGTAACGCCACTTGTTTAGATAAGCGTGTTAGCGCCTTGTCCACCCTAGGAGGTGTTTCCCAGCGCTCCCTAACCTCTGGCGGGAAAGGGTATAATGCCAGTAATTTCTTTGAAATTATCAGCTTTTTATCAGGGGCAACCCACGCTTCATTACACACGTCATTTAGTTCTTCTGATTCAGGAAAAACTATAGGTAGTTTTTTCACACCCCACATAATACCCTGTTTAGTGGTACCTGTAGTATCAGCTAAATGTAACGCCTCCTTCATTGCCAAAATCATATAACGTGTGGCCCTACTGGAAAATACGGTTGATTCGTCACCGTCACCACTGGAGTCATCGCCTGTGTCTGGGTCTGTGTCGACCGACTGAGGCAAAGGGCGTTTCACAGCCCCTGACGGTGTTTGAGTCGCCTGGACAGGCACTAATTGATTGTCCGGCCGTCTCATGTCGTCAAACGACTGCTTTAGCGTGTTGACACTATCCCGTAGTTCCATAAATAAAGGCATCCATTCTGGTGTCGACTCCCTAGGGGGTGACATCCTCATATTTGGCAATTGCTCCGCCTCCACGCCAATATCGTCCTCATACATGTCGACACACACGTACCGACACACAGCAGACACACAGGGAATGCTCCTAACGAAGACAGGACCCACTAGCCCTTTGGGGAGACAGAGGGAGAGTTTGCCAGCACACACCAAAAGCGCTATATATATATATATCAGGGATAGCCTTATAATAAGTGCTCCCTTATAGCTGCTTTGTTATATCAAAATATCGCCATAAATTTGCCCCCCCTCTCTGTTTTACCCTGTTTCTGTAGTGCAGTGCAGGGGAGAGACTTGGGAGCCGTCCTGACCAGCGGAGCTGTGAGAGGAAATGGCGCCGTGTGCTGAGGAGATAGGCCCCGCCCCTTTTCTGGCGGGCTCGTCTCCCGCTATTTAGAGAAATCAGGCAGGGGTTAAATATCTCCATATAGCCTCTGGGGGCTATATGTGAGGTATTTTTAGCCTTTATATAGGTTACATTTGCCTCCCAGGGCGCCCCCCTCCCAGCGCCCTGCACCCTCAGTGACTGCCGTGTGAAGTGTGCTGAGAGGAAAATGGCGCACAGCTGCAGTGCTGTGCGCTACCTTTAGAAGACTGCAGGAGTCTTCAGCCGCCGATTCTGGACCTCTTCTGACTTCAGCATCTGCAAGGGGGCCGGCGGCGCGGCTCCGGTGACCATCCAGGCTGTACCTGTGATCGTCCCTCTGGAGCTTGATGTCCAGTAGCCAAGAAGCCAATCCATCCTGCACGCAGGTGAGTTGACTCCTTCTCCCCTCAGTCCCTCGCTGCAGTGATCCTGTTGCCAGCAGGAATCACTGTAAAATAAAAAACCTAGCTAAACTTTTTCTAAGCAGCTCTTTAGGAGAGCCACCTAGATTGCACCCTTCTCGGCCGGGCACAAAAATCTAACTGGAGTCTGGAGGAGGGTCATAGGGGGAGGAGCCAGTGCACACCACCTGATCTGGAAAAGCTTTACTTTTTGTGCCCTGTCTCCTGCGGAGCCGCTATTCCCCATGGTCCTTTCAGGAACCCCAGCATCCACTAGGACGATAGAGAAAATCCCATATCCAAAATACCTCTGGTCCCAAGCATTTTGGATATGGGATACTCAACCTGTATTACATATAACCTGTCAGGAATACCACTCCCCCCACTATATATTACATACAGTATATCCTGTCAGGAATACCACTCCCCCACTATATATTACATATATCCTGTCAGGAATACCACTCTCACATTATATATTACATATATCCTGTCAGGAATACCACTCCCCCACTATATATTACATATATCCCGTCAGGAATACCACTCTCCCACTATATATTACATATATCCTGTCAGGAATACCACTCTCACATTATATATTACATATATCCTGTCAGGAATACCACTTCTCCACTATATATTACATATATCCTGTCAGGGATACCACTTCTCCACTATATATTACATATATCCTGTCAGGAATACCACTCTCACATTATATATTACATATATCCTGTCAGGAATACCACTCCCCCACTATATATTACATATATCCTGTCAGGAATACCACTCTCACATTATATATTACATATATCCTGTCAGGAATACCACTTCTCCACTATATATTACATATATCCTGTCAGGGATACCACTTCCCCATTATATTTTACATTTATCCCTCAGGAATAACAGTCCTCCACCATAGATTAAATGTATCCTGTCAAGAGGATCACTCCCCACTAAAAAGATGTAGCCACACTCAGCTTTGCTGCCGTGCACGGTGATAAAGTACCAACCAATCAGCTCCTAACCGCCATTTTTCAAACACCGGCCCAGATTTATCAAGCCTTGGTGAGTGATAAATTGCACTGTGATAAAGTACCAGCCAATCATCTCCTAACTTGGCAGTACGGATGGTGTAATGGTTAGCATTACTGCCTCACAGCACTGAGGTCATGGGTTCGATTCCCACCATGGCCTGAACTGTGTGGAGTTTGTATATTCTCCCCGTACTTGTGTGGGTTTCCTCTGGGTACTCTGGTTTCCTCCCACAATCCAAAAATATACTGGTAGGTTCATTGTCTTCCAACAAAAATTTACCCTAGTGTGAATGTGTGTACATGTGGTAGGGAATATAGAGTATAAGCTCCACTGGGGCAGGGACTGATGGGCAAATATTCTCTGTAAAGCGCTACAGAATATGTGTGCGCTATATAAATAACTGGTAATAAATAAATAAAACTGTCATGTTACAGAATGTGGCCCAGATTTATCAAGCCTTGGAGAGTGATAAATTGCACAGTGATAAAGTACCAGCCAATCAGCTCCTAACTGCCATGTTACGGCCTGTGTTTGAAAAATGACATTTAGGAGCTGATTGATTGGTACTTTATCACCGTGCAAATTATCACTCACCAAAGGTTGATAAATCTAGGCCATAATATGTAGGGAATACCATTTTACCAACACTAGCTGAATACCCATGTTTCGCTACGGAATTTCAATTATTTCCGTGCATATAACTTTTAATTTTGAAGGACTTCCTGGAAAACTAATTAGACTTACAACAGGACATGCTCCGTCCGCCGCTGCCAATCTTTGTCAGGCTGCACATCCGGGCGGGCCTTCCCTGGATAGATGCAGTCAAAAGGCTGGCGCTGAGGAGAATAATCCGCCTCCTTCTCTGCCTCGTCCCGCCTCTGATGCAGCACTGCTCAGTGCTGTAAATGCTGGGAAGACAGGCCAATTTCCGTCCACTGTATGTTAACTATGTAAGGTTTGCAGGGATAAGCTGCAAACCTTAAGGCTGCAACACTTAAGGTCACTGGGAGAGCTGTCGGTGCCCTTTACACAGCAGATAAGCAGTTGCTGACTATCAAGCTTTCCTTTAATGCATTTAAGAGTCAAAATATCTATGTCTCCTTTCCTCCTATTGCTCTCTGAGGGGTTCCGTAATGTTTAGCTTAAGTGACAGGTTAACCTCTGATAATTGAGACACTATCCTCTCCTGACTGGAAATAGGTTGGTCAAGTACTTACTGTATATCTGCAAATACCACTGACGCATCACAAAATCTCCTGAACCATAAGGCTGGACTTCCTTGCCAGTGGCAGTTGCAGAGCAGTGCATTATTCAAATAGGGGAGCCACACCCAGCGATGTTTGACAGTGTTTAGGGGTGGCAGTTGATGTGGCTCCCCTATTTGAATAATGGAGTGCTCTGCAACTGCCACTGGCAAGGAAGTCCAGGACAAGAGCATTGTGTCCTCCCCCCTCTGCGACCTGGTATCGCCGGTACCATGCATTCTTTATAGCCCCAGCTGGGTGGGCTGTCATAACTCTTCTCTGTGAGGGGGGAATTAGCTCACTCCTTTTAACCCCTCTGTGGGTGGAATTTTGAATATCCCTTCTTAGTGGGTGCCTGCGTCACAAATGCAAGCTACTGTCCAAATTTCAAGTTCCTAGTCCTCATGGTTCAGGAGATTTTATGATGAGTCAGTGGTATTTGCCATATATAACCTTTCAGGAATATCACTCCCTACTATAAATTATCTATAAGGGTGGGTACACACACTTATATGACTGGCAATTGGGCCGGTGGTCGGGGCGAAGGGACCTTCTCCTCGGCAGGCACCATGTCAGATTGACGGTACACAGTAGCCCGGTGTAATGAACGAGGTAACAAATCTCTTTCCGTCCTTCATTACACTGCACCGGGTCGCATGCGATATCTTCCGGAAGGACGTGCAGCATGGCCGGCGAGAAGATATTGCATGCGACCCGCTGTGTGTATGGGCCATACACACTGCCCAACATGTCGTTCCGTTTTTGGCCGGTAACGACATATCATGCCAATATCGGCCAGGTGTGTACCCACCCTAAGATGCCAGCAATAACATCCCCCCATTATGTATTACATATAACCTTCCAGGTATATTAAAACCACTGCATATCTGTACATTATATATAACCTGCTAGGATTACCATACTCCTACACCTCTCATATACCAAGAATACCACCAAATCCAAAATACATTATATATAATCTGACAACAATACTCCCCCACACTGCGCATTACATATAAACTGTCCACAGCACTCCACCTCACCATAATACATAATCTTCAGGAACACCACTCCCCACTATGCATAGGAAATGCAGCAGCACTGTTCACATTAAATACAATATATCAAGAACAACATCCATCAGAACACATTATATAATGCATACAGGGAATACTGTGTCCCTGCATATAGGCCACATAATGTGTCGGGAATACTGCATCCCTGCATATAGGCCACATGCTGTGTCAGGAATACTGTCTCTCTGCATACAGGCCACATAATGTGTCAGGAATACTGTGTCCCTGCATACAGGCCACATAATGTGTCAGGAATACTGTGTCCCTGCATATAGGCCACATGCTGTGTCAGGAATACTGTCTCTCTGCATACAGGCCACATAATGTGTCAGGAATACTGTGTCCCTGCATACAGGCCACATAATGTGTCAGGAATACTGTGTCCCTGCATACAGGCCACATAATGTGTCAGGAATACTGTGTCCCTGCATACAGGCCACATAATGTGTCAGGAATACTGTGTCCCTGCATACAGGCCACATAATGTGTCAGGAATACTGTCTCTCTGCATACAGGCCACATAATGTGTCAGGAATACTGTGATCCTGCATACAGGCCACATAATGTGTCAGGAATACTGTGTCCCTGCATACAGGCCACATAATGTGTCAGGAATACTGTGTCCCTGCATACAGGCCACATAATGTGTCAGGAATACTGTGTCCCTGCATACAGGCCACATAATGTGTCAGGAATACTGTGTCCCTGCATACAGGCCACATAATGTGTCAGGAATACTGTGTCCCTGCATACAGGCCACATAATGTGTCAGGAATACTGTGTCCCTGCATACAGGCCACATAATGTGTCAGGAATACTGTTTCCCTGCATACAGGCCACATAATGTGTCAGAAATACTGTGTCCCTGCATACAGGCCACATAATGTGTCGGGAATACTGTATCCCTGCATAAAGGCCACATAATGTGTCAGGAATACTGTCTCTCTGCATACAGGCCACATAATGTGTCAGGAATACTGCATCCCTGCATACAGGCCACATAAAGTGTCGGGAATACTGTGTCCCTGCATACAGGCCACATATTGTGTCAGGAATACTGTGTCCCTGCATACAGGCCACATATTGTGTCAGGAATACTGTGTCCCTGCATACAGGTCACATAATGTGTCAGGAATACTGTGTCCCTGCATACAGGTCACATATTGTGTCAGGAATACTGTGTCATACAGGCCACATAAAGTGTCATGAATACTGTGTAACTGCATACCACGGATGTGCGGTGAGGTAAATGGCTGGGGAGGTCATGGCTAGTACCAGAGCCAGATTTGCACACAATATATGAGCTAAAGGGTTCATGTGGGCATTATACACAGGGGCAGTAGAATACACTGCTAGAATTTGGTGAGGTTTGATCAGACATGCCCCACTGCCTCGCCTGTCATACACTTTTTTACTCCAGTGTTTTGACTATAAAAATTATTAGAATAATACAAAGTAGATATTTCTAATATATTCTTTGTATTTTACATATACTTTATATAGTCAAAACTCTGGTGTATACTATAGTGTGACAGGAAAGGCTCTGCCTCACCCCCACCTCACCGCATACAGGCCAGTGTCAGGAATACTGTATCCCTGTATACAGGCCACAGAGTGTGTCCGGATATTGTGTCCCTGCCCGCATATAGACCACAAAATGTGTCCGGATACTGTGTCCCTGCCCGCATATAGACCACATAATGTGTCAGGATACTGTGACTCTGTATACAGGCCACATAATGTGTCGGGAATACTGTGTCCCTGCATACAGGCCACATGTTTCAGGAATACTGTGTCTCTGCATACAGGCCACATAATGTGTCAGGAATATTGTGTCTCTGCATACAGGCCACATAATGTGTCAGGAATACTGTGTCCCTGCATACAGGCCACAGATTGTGTCAGGAATACGGTGTCCCTGCATACAGGCCACATAATGTGCCAGGAATGCTGTTTCCCTGCATACAGGCCACATAATGTGTCAGGAATACTGTATCCCTGCATACAGGCCACAGAGTGTGTCAGGAATACTGTGACCCTGCATACAGGCCACATAATGTGTCAGGAATACTGTGACCCTGCATACAGGCCACAGTGTGTGTCAGGAATACTGTGACCCTGCACATAGGCCACAGAGTGTGTCAGGAATACTGTGTCCCTGCATACAGGCCACATAATGTGTCAGGAATACTGTCTCTCTGCATACAGGCCACATAATGTGTCAGGAATACTGTATCCCTGCATAAAGGCCACATAATGTGTCAGGAATACTGTGTCCCTGCATACAGGCCACATAATGTGTCGGGAATACTGTGTCCCTGCATACAGGCCACATAATGTGTCAGGAATACTGTGTCTCTGCATACAGGCCACATAATGTGTCAGGAATATTGTGTCTCTGCATACAGGCTACATAATGTGTTGGGAATACTGTGATCCTGCATATAGGCCACATAATGTGTCAGGAATACTGTGTCCCTGCATACAGGCCACAGAGTGTGTCAGGAATACTGTGTCCCTGCATACAGGCCACATAATGTGTCAGGAATACTGTGTCCCTGCATACAGGCCACATAATGTGTCAGGAATACTGCATCCCTGCATAAAGGCCACATGTGTCAGGAATACTGTGTCCCTGCATACAGGCCACATAATGTGTCAGGAATACTGTGTCCCTGCTTACAGGTCACATAATGTGTCAGGAATACTGTGTCCCTGCATACAGGTCACATATTGTGTCAGGAATACTGTGTCATACAGGCCACATAAAGTGTCATGAATACTGTGTAACTGCATACCACGATGTGCGGTGAGGTAAATGGCTGGGGAGGTAATGGCTAGTACCAGAGCCAGATTTGCACACAATATACAGTATGAGCTAAAGGGTTCATGTGGGCATTATACACAGGGGCAGTAGAATACACTGCTAGAATTTGGTGAGGTTTGATCAGACATGCCCCACTGCCTCGCCTGTCATACACTTTTTTACTCCAGTGTTTTGACTATAAAAATTATTAGAATAATACAAAGTAGATATTTCTAATATATTCTTTGTATTTTACATATACTTTATATAGTCAAAACTCTGGTGTATACTATAGTGTGACACCCCCACCTCACCGCATACAGGCCAGTGTCAGCAATACTGTATCCCTGTATACAGGCCACAGAGTGTGTCCGGATATTGTGTCCCTGCCCGCATATAGACCACATAATGTGTCCGGATACTGTGTCCCTGCCCGCATATAGACCACATAATGTGTCAGGATACTGTGACTCTGTATACAGACCACATAATGTGTCGGGAATACTGTGTCCCTGCATACAGGCCACATAATGTGTCAGGAATATTGTGTCTCTGCATACAGGCCACATAATGTGTCAGGAATACTGTGTCCCTGCATACAGGCCACAGAGTGTGTCAGGAATACTGTGTCCCTGCATACAGGCCACATAATGTGCCAGGAATGCTGTTTCCCTGCATACAGGCCACATAATGTGTCAGGAATACTGTATCCCTGCATACAGGCCACAGAGTGTGTCAGGAATACTGTGACCCTGCATACAGGCCACATAATGTGTCAGGAATACTGTGACCCTGCATACAGGCCACATAATGTGTCAGGAATACTGTGACCCTGCACATAGGCCACAGAGTGTGTCAGGAATACTGTGTCCCTGTATACAGGCCACAGAGTGTGTCAGGAATACTACGACCCTGCATACAGGCCACATAATGTGTCAGGAATACTGCGACCCTGCATACAGGCCACAGCGTGTGTCAGGAATACTACAACCCTGCATACAGGCCACAGAGTGTGTCAGGAATACTGTGACCCTGCATACAGGCCACATAATGTGTCAGGAATACTGTGACCCTGCATACAGGCCACAGAGTGTGTCAGGAATACTACGACCCTGCATATAGGCCACATAATGTGTCAGGAATACTGTGACCCTGCATACAGGCCACATAATGTGTCAGGAATACTGTGACCCTGCATACAGGCTGCATTTATAAAAATCCGTAATGGATATTAGCAGTATGAATGATGGTCATACATTTCATAAGATATAGTATGCAGAATTTTGTTGACAAAAGCATCACAGAATTTTACTCCTGGCAATTTGTAAATCGTGAATTTGGAGATCACGAATAATTTAATTTATCAATATTTTCGCTAAGCTATGTTTTTCACATACAGTCACTCCTAGAATTTGACTTTCGTTAATTAAATTGTTTTTATTGATAATTTACAAATTATACCAATAACCTCTGAATTAAGAGTGCTCCCAAAAAAAGAGTCCTTTCTTTCAAACCTCTCTATTTGGTCCTTTTGTACTTGATACTCTCTGACTCTAGGGAGCACCACTGAAAGCAACATTATATGATACTGGGATAAACCCCTACAACATCCATGGTTGCCATATATACAGAGTGTGTCAGGAATACTGTGTCCCTGCATACAGGCCACAGAGTGTGTCAGGAATACTGTGTCTCTGCATACAGGCCACAGAGTGTGTCAGGAATACTGTGTCCCTGCATACAGGCCACAGTGTGTGTCAGGAATACTGTGTCCCTGCATACAGGCCACAGAGTGTGTCAGGAATACTACAACCCTGCATATAGGCCACAGAGTGTGTCAGGAATACTGTGTCCCTGCATACAGGCCACAGTGTGTGTCAGGAATACTGTGACCCTGCATACAGGACACAGAGTGTGTCAGGAATACTACAACCCTGCATACAGGCCACAGAGTGTGTCAGGAATACTGTGTCCCTGCATACAGGCCACATAATGTGTCAGGAATACTGTGACCCTGCATACAGGCCACAGTGTGTGTCAGGAATACTGTGACCCTGCATACAGGCCACAGTGTGTGTCAGGAATACTGTGACCCTGCATACAGGCCACAGTGTGTGTCAGGAATACTACAACCCTGCATACAGGCCACAGAGTGTGTCAGGAATACTGTGTCCCTGCATACAGGCCACAGTGTGTGTCAGGAATACTGTGACCCTGCATACAGGCCACAGAGTGTGTCAGGAATACTGTGTCCCTGCATACAGGCCACAGTGTGTGTCAGGAATACTGTGTCCCTGCATACAGGCCACAGTGTGTGTCAGGAATACTGTGACTCTGCATACAGGCCACAGTGTGTGTCAGGAATACTGTGACCCTGCATACAGGCCACAGTGTGTGTCAGGAATACTGTGTCCCTGCATACAGGCCACAGTGTGTGTCAGGAATACTGTGACCCTGCATACAGGCCACAGTGTGTGTCAGGAATACTGTGTCCCTGCATACAGGCCACAGTGTGTGTCAGGAATACTGTGACCCTGCATACAGGCCACAGTGTGTGTCAGGAATACTGTGTCCCTGCATACAGGCCACAGTGTGTGTCAGGAATACTGTGACCCTGCATACAGGCCACAGTGTGTGTCAGGAATACTACAACCCTGCATACAGGCCACAGAGTGTGTCAGGAATACTGTGTCCCTGCATACAGGCCACAGAGTGTGTCAGGAATACTGCAACCCTGCATACAGGCCACAGAGTGTGTCAGGAATACTGTGTCCCTGCATACAGGCCACAGAGTGTGTCAGGAATACTGTGTCCCTGCATACAGGCCACAGAGTGTGTCAGGAATACTACAACCCTGCATATAGGCCACAGAGTGTGTCAGGAATACTGTGTCCCTGCATACAGGCCACAGTGTGTGTCAGGAATACTGTGACCCTGCATACAGGACACAGAGTGTGTCAGGAATACTACAACCCTGCATACAGGCCACAGAGTGTGTCAGGAATACTGTGTCCCTGCATACAGGCCACATAATGTGTCAGGAATACTGTGACCCTGCATACAGGCCACAGTGTGTGTCAGGAATACTGTGACCCTGCATACAGGCCACAGTGTGTGTCAGGAATACTGTGACCCTGCATACAGGCCACAGTGTGTGTCAGGAATACTACAACCCTGCATACAGGCCACAGAGTGTGTCAGGAATACTGTGTCCCTGCATACAGGCCACAGTGTGTGTCAGGAATACTGTGACCCTGCAT
The DNA here is from genome assembly GCF_028390025.1 of Pseudophryne corroboree. Lineage (NCBI taxonomy): Eukaryota > Metazoa > Chordata > Amphibia > Anura > Myobatrachidae > Pseudophryne > Pseudophryne corroboree. The sequence goes on along the minus strand of NC_086446.1, from coordinate 779,989,231 downwards.
ACAGGCCACAGAGTGTGTCAGGAATACTGTGTCCCTGCATACAGGCCACAGTGTGTGTCAGGAATACTGTGTCCCTGCATACAGGCCACAGTGTGTGTCAGGAATACTGTGACTCTGCATACAGGCCACAGTGTGTGTCAGGAATACTGTGACCCTGCATACAGGCCACAGTGTGTGTCAGGAATACTGTGTCCCTGCATACAGGCCACAGTGTGTGTCAGGAATACTGTGACCCTGCATACAGGCCACAGTGTGTGTCAGGAATACTGTGTCCCTGCATACAGGCCACAGTGTGTGTCAGGAATACTGTGACCCTGCATACAGGCCACAGTGTGTGTCAGGAATACTGTGTCCCTGCATACAGGCCACAGTGTGTGTCAGGAATACTGTGACCCTGCATACAGGCCACAGTGTGTGTCAGGAATACTACAACCCTGCATACAGGCCACAGAGTGTGTCAGGAATACTGTGTCCCTGCATACAGGCCACAGAGTGTGTCAGGAATACTACAACCCTGCATACAGGCCACAGAGTGTGTCAGGAATACTGTGTCCCTGCATACAGGCCACAGAGTGTGTCAGGAATACTGTGTCCCTGCATACAGGCCACAGAGTGTTTTAGGAATACTGTGTCCCTGCATACAGGCCACATAATGTGTCAGGAATACTGTGACCCTGCATACAGGCCACATAATGTGTCAGGAATACTGTGACCCTGCATACAGGCCACAGAGTGTGTCAGGAATACTACGACCCTGTCCGTCTGTGTAATATCTATGTAATGTGCCAGCATACAACATCAGCCTCTGTTATTACACATGTAAGCAGTCACAGGACACATGTATACTCTCCTTAACTCAAGAACACTGTGTACTCACACTCATTAAAGGAAAGATATAATTACAGGCGGGGACTGCACTGATATAAAATAACATTTTATCCAACTTTGTTATTGTCACCTTCTCCACTTTACTGCTGCAGCTTCATTCACACTCCCATAGCCAGCCGTGCTGCGGCCCTGAGATCCCCCTCAGTGAGCATGATGTTATACGCCTACATTCCCGGCTGCGGAGGAATACACACTACACAATAACTGGGCCGGGGGTTACGTTACACAAGTATCCTAACTACACAATGGTGCTTAATGGCTGGGAATCCATAACACATTAACCCACACCTTGCTGGCAGAACAATGTAGCCCAGTGATGGCTAACCTTGACACTCCAGCTGTTGTTGAACTACACATCCCAGCATGCCATGCTACAGTTTTGCTATTTGGCCTTGCTAAATCTGATGCAGGGCATGCTGGGATGTGTAGTTCAACAACAGCTGGAGTGTCAAGGTTAGCCATCACTGATGTAGCCCATATTAATGGTGGTCCCACAGACTGGAAATAATGGCTACCACACAAACATTAATGCAAATTGTGTCTTTCACCCAGTTCCCCTGACGTCATACTATGCCTTCTTCCATCATATTGCCCTGACATTCATTCCAGACGTAACAGAGTTTACATAACGGACGCCATGTTCTGGGCCTGCATGTATTATGCCACAAATTTTTTGGCTACTAAACTTTATCTGTGATGTAATTGCTCCTAAGATTAGCCAACTGGCTGTAGCTCTTAGTGATACATGTGTATTATTTCCAGCAGTGACGTGCCTCCCCTGAATACGTAGCCATGTGGAACGTACCGACATATCAGTAATATTGCCCAGGGAAATTTGATCATTTATTTTTGCATTGATAGTAGCAGAGAACATCATCATTTTGGCGTATTCCTTAAATCATTTCAGTTCTATGATACACATTGGGTGGAATTCAATTGTTTGAAAAGTCAGTTGGGTGTCTGTTTTTTCCCCTGTCTATTAGATAGGGAAAAAACAGACACCCAGCCGACTTTTCAAACAATTGAATACCCCCCATTGTGTTCAAATACTATCACGTATTACCTGCATGTTATGTACATTTGAGCAATGTGTTTTTTGTCTTAAAAAAGTGGTATATAATGACTCAGGCGCTTGTAATACTATCAATAAATTAGATAGCTAGATTGCTAGTGAGATAGCTAGCGAGATAGATAGATAGATAGATAGATAGATAGATAGATAGATAGATAGATAGATAGATAGATAGATAGATAGATAGATAGATGAGCCAGGCCTAGGAAACAGGAAAGCATTGCATACAGTAACCACGATGAAAGTCTTTATAGCTATGCGATATATAACACTTTTACTATGGAAGCAGAGATACATTTACAGTAGGTGTTTCTACACATTACAGCGACTACATTAATTATCACATATAAACTGACAGCATTGATACTTGGACCTGACACCGTTTCCTATACAATTGTCAGGAGATAGGAGACAGAAACAATTAGACGCTGTTACTTAGCAAACTCCGACCTGACCTTTCCACTTCAGACTGTGTGGCCTGACCTTCCAATAATGGAAGAGTAAATGGCTCCAAATGTACCGGCCGCCAGAATCACATTCCTTCCCCCCTACTACCGCGGGGAACTTCCATTTCACACATTAAATCTACCTTGCCTACTAGAAAGGTTCACAAATGAATAAAACCAGAAAGATGATGACAAGAACTAACAGCCACAGGCTGGCCTACAGCACGGGAAACATGCGGAACCGGCAGGTGTCGTCAATAAACGGCCCGCACAATGCCTTTGAGAACTTCTGTGCACCCCTAGACGGAATGGGCCGTATTCGTGTCTAACCCTTTGTGTTCCGTTGAGCTGACCCGTGCAATAGGATACACTTCAGGGCAATGGAAATGGAAGGATTTATTAACCCTGGAGACGCTGGAGGGAGTTCATTGTTATGGTGTCTCTCCGGGTGCAGCCAGTTTACATCGATAATTTGCTGGCATGTAAACATGGGAGTTATTCTAGCGCGGTGCGCGGCTGAGTCCTCCGGCATTCATGGGGTTAAATTATTTAGCAGCATGCAGGAGGGAGGGGACATTTATTTACCCATCCCAAATGTGAGTGGGGTGCGAGCTGAGGTATGAGCGGAGAAATGGCAGACGTGCTACTCACCCAGCAGTTGAGATTGGCGTGCCAGTTGCCAAGCTCCTGCAGGAAAGATAGTCCACAGGCTGGCAGTGCTTTCTTGTCACTGGGCATATCCATCCCAACTAAAACCGCATCCCTTGTGTACATAGCAGCTTTCCTAACGCATAGATTTAAATCTAGGATCCCACTTCAGTACGTTCACCGCAGAGTTACTCTTTCCACTTATGTCCAGATCACTTAAAACGGTCGCCGGCCCAATAAAACAACCAATCTTGCCCGGAAAGTCGATCCACTGTAGTTTGTGCAGCCTTAAACCGTATCGTCATTAACTAGTGAAGTCCCGCAACTGGCTGATTCTAAATACCTAAAGCCACCAGACCCAGCCATGGCAAAGAGGAGCGGTGAGCCGCCACTAGCATCTAAACCTTACTAGAAGAAGAAGAAGAAGAAAACGTGTGCCATTAGCAAAGCTCACAGAGATAGAAGGGGGTCTGGCCACGCAGCAGAGAAAAAAAAGAAATAAAACAAAAAAACATTCAAAAAGTTGCAGCAGTTGCAGCTGAGGTTGCACAGGTGATAGGGAGAGCGGTTACTAATGAATCCTGGCCGGCAAAGCGCATCCAACAGGGATATAACACCTGTTCTATTATGAACGAGACATTTCTTGGGAACTGGATAGAAGAGGAAAAGAGAGAGAGAGAGAGAAAAAATTCCTGAAGGATTCGCTGTCACCGTACCAAGGAGTGACAGGATGTGTGTGGCCTGCACCTTCACACATGGAATTTCACTGTGGGTTTAAGCGACTAGCAACACCACAATGCAGGAGAGACCTATTGTTAAACTGGACTCCCAGTGGCCAAACGGGGGCTCTAAGCCCCTGTTCCACACACTGGACCCTCTCAGTACGGCAACTGCTAGCAGGCTGCTGGTGGCTTACAAGGAATGACTGGGTCTTTTACCTATCCAAGTGATGCACAGCTACAGCTTTCATACTCTACCAAGGCCACCGGCTGACGCAGCCTTTATCTGTCTCCAACTAACACAGGTTTTAAAGCAAAACTACAGATTCTAAAGGAAACTTCTTAAAGGGACATGTGACACTATTCTACACATAGTAACCAAGGGCAGATCTGTGTGGTGTGGGAATACTGGTTACACCTGGATACCCCCTTAGCAGAACTCCATATCATAGCTGACCCTCTCCCCCATTTCCGTTCTACCCCTCACTGACAAATGCTTGCAATCCGCATTCATTTCTCTCTCCACTTTCTACAACTCATGGACTGCGCTCCCCACACATGACTCCCAGTCGTCCTCACATCCGTCCGGCCTCTGAGTGTCAGCCAGGGACCTTTAAGGCCCTTAATACCGAAACAAAGGCCGGTGGTTTCCCTTTACAAGGCAGCAACAAAAGCAATGTCTTCCATTTGACAAGTAAAAAGCCCCAACAACAGGGCAGCTAATTGCCTTCCCTCCCTCTATTCAGAGCGGCCACCACACTCCAGCGCCTGCCTTTGTAACACGTGCAATTTCTTAAGCAAACGCAAAGTAGTGCCTGGTGATGGACAGTTCCCAATCGTTTAGTAACAATAACCCCGGACGGGCATTTCCCAGCTGAGAGTTTGTTACTTCTGGCGCAGGCAACAACATAATAGGGGGGGTGGGGGGAGCACAAACATTCCAGAGCCGCCCGGGTTCCCCTGGAATCAGGACCTTTGAGTGGCAGGCACTTGCTGCAGCCCCACCGCGCAGGCTGTGATCTCAGTGGATTGCGGAGGTGCAGAGCGGTGGCCGAGTTCTTGGAATTAAAACGACTCAAAAAAGACAACAGAACAACAATCCGAGCAAAGTGCATGTGGCAAATCAAACAGTACACAGGGAAAAAGCTAACACAACCCCCCATCAACGGTGCAACTAATGTAACCAAAACCAACAATTTATGCAGCAACCGATACTTTAAACTGCTCAATCGAAGTCAAGGCTAGAACTTTGCATCACAGTTTGTGTTTGGGTATAGCTGAATAAATTGCATTAAAAATGTACTTATGAAAAAAACAATCATGTAAAAAAAAAAAAGAAAAGAGGAAGAAAAAACAAAAAGAAAACAGGAATGACAAAAGAAAGACACTGAATCACTGTATGAGGAAATAAGAGCTTACCATTTACAGGTTTTGTATTGACTCCGTCACTGTGCCTACTTTGGAGCATGCTGCCGTTTAAAGCACTCCACAGATGGACAGGAGACCCTGTATGAAGAATGCGGCAGAATCCACTGGAGGGCAGCACGCAACACTAAAACCATTCAGCACTGACACACCGGCTTCTCAGAACACATCCTCAAGTTCAGGCATTCAGAGAATTATCTCACTTGGTCGGGTAGAATATAATTATTAAGATCTCCCCAATTCAATGATGGTTGTCTAATAAAAGCTTTTTTTTTTTTTTTTTTGGTATTCTTTCCCTCTCCTACCCCCCCCCCCACCCCCCACTCCCACCCCAACACCCTCAGTTCAATGATGAGAACAAAAGCCGATATTTTGCTTCTCGACTTGGCAAATATAAAAGGCAAATCCCTTTCCCTACAAAGTTTCTCGCTTACTGTGGTGAAACAGAGTTCCTATTGAGCGGGGCAAACAGGAGACATTGTAACAAAGGAAACTTAAACATTTCTCACTTTTAGGGGTAAAGTGAGTGTCTGAAAATGTGAAAAAAAGAAAAAAAACTATTCCTTAAAAATAATAAAGTAAAACCACAAAAAAAAAAAAAAAAGTACATTCCCCCTAGAAAAGCCGGCGCCGGAAGATGACTGCCCGGATTGGAGTTAGCCGGAGCCAGGAGCCCCTTTTCCTGTGTATAATTCTCTCCTGGTTCGGAATGAGAAAAATAAAGGAGAGAGACGGAAATCTCGATACTGTCTCCTCTAAAAGCGATGGGTATCCTGGCACATGCTAAACCGCCGCGGCGCCTTCAAGCAGAGGGGTGAAAAAGAAATGACTATTGATCTTCAAATAGCGATAATTGAAAAGATCAAAAAGATTAAACAAAATCAAAAAAAAATTTGCTGACTTACCATGCTATGCTTTTTGTGGCAACTTTGTAGAAATTTCGCTCAAAGAGGCTGCATCGGATGTGTCAAATATTTTCGCGGGCTGTGATCGTATTATTTCCGCAGCCCTGCCTTCCAATGCTTCAGAACTTTTCCTCGTCCTCTTTTTTTTGTTTGTGGTACCTAGGATTTTTTTTTGCGAAAGACTTTAAAAGCCTTCAGCTCAGCAAACCAGCACAAATTATCTTGCCACCTTGCGCAGCTCTGATGCTTTTGGCCGCTAACTTTGGAAGGCCCTTTACCACTGCATCAAAATTAGCATTGTCAAAGCACTTAATGAATATTAATATTGTATTTGTCATTGGAGCTAGTCCGTTCCTGAACTCCGAGTCATCCATCAGGGACAAGATTAAGAACACAATTATTTCTGACTGACAGGGACCAAATCTGCTAGATTTTTTTTTTTTTTAGCAATTCGGGAGGGGGAAAAATACAATATCATCATCTTAAGGTGTCTCCCAGGGGAGTGGGGAACAGATTAATATGCTTTTAATGAAGTAAGGATCGTTATGTGTGAAGTGGTATAGAATAAACTCAACCATTTCGTTATGGGTGTTTCTCCTTTGGTTAGTGGAAAAAATGAATTTTCTCAGACACCTGGAATTTCGGCCACGCTGCGTTTTTCTCTTAATTTTTTTTTTTTTTGCGTCGCTTATTTTTTTGGTTTTGCTCATTTTTTTTATTCATCTATAATCTACTGTATAACGAAATTTCTACAACTCGAAAAACATTTTTTAGTTCTAAATAAAAAGCAGCAATACCGTAAGCTATGGGAGAAATCCCACCTGGGTTAATTTTCTGTGTCCTGACTTTTACTTCTTGCAGCGCAGATAAGACAGCGCAGTAAATAATTCCTACACAAATTTGACAAGAAACACCTTTATCAGCTGCAATTCTCTTTCACTCTCATCTGCTGGCTCCCAAGTGGGGTCTCTCTGACTCGTTCTAGATGAAGTGCAACATTTAAAGAACAGTTAAAAAACTGTGTATCTGCCCTCTAATGATACCGTCTGCTAACAAACACATCCCAAACAACATGCCCCATTCTTCCGGATTAAGGGAAATAAATTCCTTATGACAATACTCAATATAACTCTGCAATGTATGATTTTTTTCTTTCTATATATTAATAAACTGTAATATCGGGAAGCTTAACCTGAACCGAAGTTCTTTAAAAAGAAAAAGCAACAAAGACCACACGGGAGCCGCTCTGCAGCGCAACCCGCCTGGTTCCAAACAGGGAACACTGTTCTGTCCAGTTTATTTGCAGCTAAGTTCCCCCAAATCTCGTCTCAAACGTTTGAAAAATTATTTTATATTTTGTTTCCAATCCAATTTGCGAAAAATAAGCTTTAAGGACGGGACGTAACAGATGTTTTAGTTAATCTGCCCAATGAATCGCCTGTGCGGCTTATCCATAACCTCCCACTGACCACTCCAATAGCCTCTAATACCATTAAGAACCCTTAGATGAACATTCTAAATTACAGGTTTGTTCCAAAAGGGTGTGAATGTGACCCCTAGTGCAGCGCGACCCCCCCTTCACACACACACTTATGTCACACATACAGATGGTTTTAAGCCGCAAGAAAAGCACAAACACAATTAAAATCTTTTTCTATAATCTCTAATTCTCAGCCTTTCTTGCTTCAACAATAATAAAAAAATAAAAAAAGAAAGAAAGCATCGGTCTGTTTTCAGCATTATTCTATAGCGGCACACAAACATCCCCCCACCTCTCCTCCCAAGGCGTAAAAACCTTTTCCTTAAATATATATTTGTTTAAACCTCTAAAAGACATAACTCCTATCACAAATTAGGAGCTAAAATATATTATTGATGACATCAAAGTGATGTCAACGTGGGTTCTATATTCCGCCCAGCCGTTACCGTCTGACCAAGTATCCATTGATAAAATTATGGTAGATATTGGCTTTTTCCAACGGCACAAAACAACATCAAATATTGCTACATATTTTTATTTAATACCTTTAACGATTTATGTTATTGGTATTCCAAAAAATGTGGTTACTGGGGATAGACAACTATGTTTGCAATTAACAGCTTGTAAATGTATGGACAGATATAAGTGTATTTTTTTTGTTTTGTGCTTTAAGTAACCATCGCAATATGTGCGGAGAAAGTCTTCCTGCATCTTGACTGAGAGTAATGAAATATTGTTTTGTTTTGGATATGACGAAGTCCTCAGTGTTGCATGGAACACGCAGGTTTAGACATTTCTACGCCTGATACCTGATTTTGCTAATTACAATAAGAGTTATTAAGTAGACATCGCACTCCCGAGACTTCATGTTTTTTTTTTCTCCTACTCGCCCTCCTTGCTTCCCCAGCACGAACACATCAGCACTACTTTCAAATTAACTCTCCGACTTTGAAAGTTATTGATCTGCTATTAAGACACTAGTGAACTTGATGAAATGAGTGCTGTAGGTGCAGTCAAGACTTCAAAGTCTCGCACAGCCATATAATACCAGCCGCTTTGATCCTTACTCCGATCTGCAGAGGGTTTAAAGCCCGATTCTGCCTAAGCTGCCCTTCACACTCGTTGTGTCTGATCTGATGTCTTACCAGTCGCAGTCTTGATAATGTTAATAAAGCAGATTTTTAGCAAATGATTTTTTTTTTTTTTTTTGTTACAATGGAAACAAATTAATTATATAAAATGTCTGATGCTTTGTACATTTTATTTCTCAACCAAATGGGGGAGTGGGGGGAATCCTTAACTGTACCAATTACAGGTTTCAAAAGAAATTATATACCCAGTATGCCTAAAAATAAAAAAAATATAAAAGACTCTTTTTTTTTTTTTTGAGCAGCGAACTTTGTCAGTCATGTCTTTTGCTAAATGCAGGGCTTAAAATAAAATGAACATTTACTTCTGCTCTCTCTCTCCCAGGGACGGAATGGCACCTGACATTGTACAATTTCAATAGCATTTTGAAAGCACGTGGATTGTATAAATATTTGATAGCATTTTAAGCAAAGTATAAAAGCAAAGTGTTTATGTACTTACAACACATAAAAAGCAACAGTAACAGGAGAATTCAAAACAAAAAAGAGGACAAAATAGGAAAACGTTCTGCAGCAAAGAATTGATGCATATGATTTACTGCCGTTATAGCATTGATCACGCTAGTTCCTTGCAGCTTCAGAGAAGCCGCAGAGAAGCAAATACGGAGTACTGTATTTGCTGTAGAGGATTACATGGAACCGGGGCAAATTTGCACACTGCAAATAGAAATACGCAAGAAACTGACTTTGTCGGATTATTGCAAACTGGGTAACCAGCGCAGTAGACTGTGACGTAGTAAAATTAATATAAATAAATATATATTAATATATTATTACATCACAGTGTACTGTGCTAGGGTGTGTGTGTGTATGTATATATATATACATACATATATATATATATATATATACACACACACACACACACACACACACACACACACATATATTTATATATAATTGTATGATAGATAGATAGATAGATAGATAGATAGATAGATAGATAGATAGATAGATAGATAGAAATTAATTATTGGTATATTTTAATTGCTGGATACAATTAACCAATGGAAATGTCTGTGTATGGATTTTTATTTTGTATTTATTCTTTACATTTTTAATTAACAAAGTAAGGAATTTTGCAAATTAAAGCATAGCCATCAGATGACCCAACTACAATCATTCTGCAGCGTATGACAGAGGTAAACAAGTAAAACAAAAAACAGTTATCCTGGGCTAAGCCCTTTTGTAAAAATGTACAAGTTAATATCTATCTATCTATCTATCTATCTATCTATCTATCTATCTATCTATCTATCTATCTATCTATCTATCTATCTATCTATCTCAATCAGTGCATTTTCCGAAACCTACTTTAGAATGTATTAGAGTATTATCTTTTTGTGTTTAATGTTGATACTTAACCTACTTGCAATTCCAAAGAAGTCAACACTCAATTGTGACAATGTTCAAAAGGCTTTTCTTATGCCACAAGCGCAGTAAAAAGTTTCCCCAATTAGTGCAGGAAAAAAGGAGGGAAAAGGCATCGAGCTGGTTCTCAAAGACCCAGGCCTCGCGGCAAAGCTGTCACGTACAGAGGATTGATCAACAGGACGGCAATTTCTAATGGCATGTTGTCATGAAAACGCAGCTGCAGGGAGGCACCTGCCTCACTCTTCATAGACAGCTGAAGAATAAGGAGGCTGCAAACTGGGGGACCGGCTCTGCCTGTCCCTTCAGTAACCGGATTTGGTAGGGGTACCTAGGCATTCCGATGAAACGTGTCAAGCCTCCAACAGAACGTACCCAGCCTCCCACATTACGGTGGTTTGAAGCTCGGTACTCCCTCATACACACATTCCGTCGGCTAAAACAATACTTTCACAGATCAAAGAAGGAGAAATAAAAACAAACAAAAACAAACACCTATTAGATTTATAAATCAATAACAACAGCGAAAAGGAAAAAAAAAATACGCATCCGGCTGAGATATCTGGGAGTTTAAGGGGAGAGCCCTACAGTGTGGTTGATGGCAATTAATGGCTCATTTCCGACGCTGCGTGTTGAGATCCTGATCTGGCAACAATGTTAATTTGATAAATATATGACTCTTCTTCTAAACTATGGGAAGATTTTTTTGAAGACTAAAAAAGAGAAATTAAAAATTCCCGAGCAAGTACAACTGTGGCCATAAATGTACGATATAGGTATTTCTAATGTTACAGGCACAAATACCATCTTACTGCATAACATTGGGTTCTACATGCTTGCCTTGTTGCATTTTCACTGCATGCGAATTACCTGCGATGAAGCTCCATGGTAATTACATTGTATATTAAAGCTTTTGCCTAAATCCCACCGACAATATATATTATATAACACATTAACAGGCGATCTTAAACAATCCATGATTGATTTCAACACGCAACATTTGTAATGTTTCATAAATTCACAAGACCCTTCCAATGCATATAGAGGAGGGTGGTGGGAGGGTGATTTGGGGGGGGGGGGGGGGAGGGGGGGGGGAGTCAAATAAAAGTTAAATAACTTTTTACATTCATAAATCCAAGGAGCGCTTCCCATGCAAATCACGTAGTGTAACCTTTTATTGGATCAGCCGCTGGACTCATCACTCGATAAAATTCTTAGCTCGCGGCAACAGCTTAACCGAGGGACGCAGACCAATGGAAAAAAAAATCATTGTGTTTGCATTTCAAATAGCGAGAAGGGTAGGGGGGAAAAAAACCCGCTAACTGATCATTGCCCATGGAATTAATTGGATATTCTGAGAATAGTGTCTGCTTGATGATCCTTGGAGGCCAAGCGCTAGTCAAGACCGCATTTTAAGCTGTGGCTTCAAACACAGACCGCTTGGGGGTAGTGGACATATTAGGGTTTAGCGCATTTTCCCTGAAGGCCTAAAAATAATCAGATGCGCTGAGCCAAACACAGCTAATCTATTCCATAATTACGCCAGCTGCAAATCCAATAAACTTCCCGATATTACCAGATCATTAAGCTACAAAAGTACGGTCTCGTTTTCCAAAGTTAAATTTTTTTTTTTCCGCCTTCCATCTTTTGGTCGGAAAGGAGATTACCCTGAGATTGTGAAGCTCTTAGTTCACCTCTTTGCTAAAAAAAAAAACCCCATAAGCTTTGGTATTGTTTTATTCATTTTAAAAGGTTGTGTTGAAAGACCCGTACCGATTCTCTTAGAGACTGGCTAAGGGATTTGCAGCCCCCAAGCCAAAGTCTATGAAGTCGCCCTGGCTGATATTAGTATATCTTTTCTTGAGACACCCCATAATCTAACCTTTTCAAGGCTCTTTGGCTTTCAAACTCAAAAGAGCATATAAAATGTGCATTGTTGGTGGGCACTGGGAGCCTGAATGCAGGCCGGGGCTCAGTCCACAACGAAAGCCCTCTGGATAAACAGATGCCTACGCCATAAACATAAGCTCTGAAGACCAAAGTTGGAGGGGAAAAGAAGACAAGATTAGGATCCTTCCCCAAATGTTCCAGTTTTTGCTATCGACCGCCGGCCTGGCGTGAGGTGTCAATTTTGACTCCAAAGAGAGCGCACAAAATTCGCAGCGGTCCCATTATACCAGTCTCTCCGCTCATTGTAGATTCTGTCAACGAAGTCAATCTTATTAACTTCCGCACTGGTTCACACATGACATTTCCTTCAATTTTCTTGCTGACTTCAAAAACATCAATTAGCAGCTTGAAAATAGGAAGGAACGAATGACAGGACCCGATAACGTCGACTATTTGAAGCCAAGGGTAAATCTATTCTCTGCTTCTGAATGCGTTCATTACAATTGCATTTTCAAAGCCGGCTTCCAAATAGCTGAGAAAATTAAATTTATCATTTAGAAATGCCTAGAAATTGTTTTTTTTTTTACATTTTATAATCCGATGTCTATTTTTCTATCCCACAGTGTATTGCAAAGTGTCTTCATGCACTTCCATGATAACGCGCCTGAACTTTAATAGAAGTTTTGAATATCGAATCTGCTGCTGCAATTTGGGGGGGGGGGGGGGGGGGGGGGATATATAGAAAACTCCCCTGGAAATGTCACTGCCAAAAACCACAGGCATACTATAACAAGTTCGTCAATTAAAAATGGACGTGGTGCATAAACAGCGTATTGCGGGGGATGGGGCAGAGCTTATATTTATTTGGC